>NC_137463.1:99883967-100229275 GCF_964235325.1 Thermobia domestica | reverse complement strand
CAATAGTTTATATCTCTAGACAGAATAATGCGATTCACATGAAATTAACATTATTTATTAAGTAGACATAAAACTATGTTTTAGTGCAGTTCCTGTTTTTGTATCACTATATACAAATAGCAAGTTGAGGCAGGAAAATCTTATAAACTACTTTTTGGAGGGAATTTCCAACAAAATCCCTCTAGAAATTTCCTCATACAAAAATGACGATATGGTGTACACATCATTGAAAATATGTTTTATTGGAAGTCCAATGAGGTATAAACCGTGCTTATATTGTAATTTTCGTGGAAGTTATATGTGATTTTATCTGCACTAATGAATATGGTAAAATGAACAGTACACATAGCATATTTTTATATAAATATGTTTATTTCTCTAGAAAGAATAATGCGATTCTTATGAAACTTAGAGGGCTTACTAAGTATAAATCAAGCTAACATACTACAATATGTGTTTATATACCTAAGGGTACCCGAGACACAAGTACAAAAAATGTTAAAAAAAAAAAAAAAAAGGATTTCAGGGGAAATTTCCCGAAAGTCCCTCTATCACGGGGAAACTGAGGGCGATAGAGAAAAACTGATTGTAGATTCGAATTCTACGTGAAAAGTTCTATTAGAATCAGGTATTTTCATTTCTGTGCTAAAATCTTGTTGACTAGTGTTATTACTTGATACAAATCCTGAAGTGTCAAATTTTCATATGCATGACTTTGTCTAACATATTGATGAAAAATGTTTGAATTCTCCACGTTCATTATCCACTTCTTCAGGATATGTTTGGCTTAAAGCATTGACTCCTTCACTAATTTCTTGTTTGTCGTATCTAGTTTTGTTAGGAATGAGAACTTGTTTGCAGTACCATTGTATATTGATGCCCTGTGTGCCAAATTAGATTCTAATGCATCTATCAGAGGTAAAAATGCTTCGATTCTGAAGTTGTCTCTTGGCTCAAGGTTCTCTAAAGTATCATCTTCATCGTCATTTATATGCCTTTTTTTTTTTAGATCTTCTGCTTTTCTTGTCAACAATAGTTTTTTTTCTGCCTGTTCTTCAAAATGGTGAAAAGGATCTCTGGAATCTAACAAAATCCGATAGTGAAGGGTACAATGTACTACCTACATTGAGGCTAATTTCGGAATCTTGCAGTGATTTACTAACTTTGAGAAATTCATCCAGCAAATAACTCCAAACATAAAATTTACCATAAATTCAAACTCTTCCATTTTATTCACAAGGTTTCTGGCTTGATTTCTTGTTTCATCGTTCTTTGCGGTATCAACATAAAGCTGACGCAATGCAGAAATTATTTCATCATAACTGTCAAGTATTACACTTGTGGGCCTCGGACGAGTTTCTCACCTAATCTCTGACAAAGACTTTGGAACTTTTGAATCATCTTTGAAGAATGACCACAGCACCACTGATCTATGAGTAGATGATGAAAATAACTTACATATATTTTTGAATAATCCCCCAAAAAAGTTCTCTGTATCTAAACAACAGTTAATTGCTGGTCTACCAATAAGATTTAAGGAATGATCTGTACATGAAATATATATACCGGGTATAGCATACTTATTAATCTTCAATATTATTTCTTGCATACCTTTGTATTTTCATGACATGTTTGCAGTTTTATCATTTGATTGGCCTCGACACTTACTAAAATCAATATTACATTCATTTGTAAGATTATAGTCACCATCTTAGCCATACTTTGTCCTGTGTAGCTACTCCTCTTTAGGAAAGTTAGAAAATGTTCCATAAGGAGTCCATCTAATGAGACATACCTTACAATAGCTGTAAGCTTATCATCATGAAACAGGTTACGAGTGGAATCTACAGATAAAGTGAAGTATTCTGTACATTTTAAATCATCAAAAATTAAATATAAACTAATTATTTGCTGAGCAAAACTATATATTCTCATTTCAACACGTGTTACAGTTTCGCCAACTAACTCTTTGACTTCATCAGACACTATGTGATACAGGATAACTGTACAATTGTATATACATACAACAGCTAAGATATTTTTGTATTAAAGAAGAAAGATATCTTAGCTGTTGTATGTATATACGATTGTACAGTTATCCTGTATCACATAGTGTCTGATGAAGCCAAAGAGTTAGTTCGCGAAACTGTAACACGTGTTGAATTTTAATGAAAATATATAGTTTTGCTCAGCAAATAATTAGTTTACATCAAAAATTGATTTTCTTATTTCCAATGCTATCACTTGGATAAATTCATCACATATTATTTTAGAAAAATAAGATGGGACACCTGATCCTTTATTTCCAATTTCGGTTCCAAACAGAGGACCCATTAAAGCAAGACTGGGAAACAGGGGCCCTATCACAAGCAGGGCTGGCAAATGGAGACCCCATTATAAGCAGGGCTAGAAAAGAGCGTCCCCTTATAAGCAGGTCTGAGAAATAGGGGCCCATTACAAGTGAGGCCTCATTACTTCCTTCATAAGAGAATAATACATAACAGTGCAAAATACCGTTGATGGGTCATTCCATGTCAAATCACCTAATTTTAAAAGGTGACCGTGCTTCAATGTCTCAGATTCTCTTCAATTTTTTTTCGTACATTGATACCAATGAAATTATGCTAAATTAATTTTTTTCCGATTTTTTGGATGAGTAATGGACCGGGGAGAAATTTTTGAAAAATGTGAATTTTGCTTCAATTTCACTTTCCGGCACTCAGCATCATGGAATTAAAATTACCATAACTTCCTTATTTTTGAAGTTATTGGGCTTATCTAGGTGTCAAATGAAAGCTTAATTTTTGCTCTTTCAGAAGATCTTAAGTAACCTTGCAAACAGTTACACTGTCAAACATTAATAGGCATAAAAAGCGAATTTTAGTTTTTTTTTTTTTTTTTTTTTTTTTTACAAATTGTGTCATTGTTCAAAAGTTACAACTATGAAACTTTTAAATTTTTTTTGTACATTCATCTTAACACGTACAAAATAAAGAGGGTATGGTTAAAAAATAAAGAGGGTGTTTTTTGTATTTTTGTAATTATTATTGTTTATGTACGGAAATATGCAATTTAAAGTTTTGTTACAAATTGTGTCATTGTTTGTAAGTTACAACTATGAAACTTTTGAAACTTTTTAAATAGAACCAGCTTAGCACATACATGATATGGTAAAAAAAATAAAAAGGGTGATTTTGGTATTTTTGTAATTATTACATTTTTGCTATTTTACACGTATGAAAATATAAAGTTTCAAGTTTTGTTACAAATTGTGTCATTGCTCATAAGTTACAACTATGCTTCATTTTATAGAATCACTTTATCACATACATGATATGGTTAAAAACTGAAAAGGGTGCTTTTGTTATTTTTGCAATTATTATTATTTGTGTTTTAAATGTACAGAAATATTCAGTTTTACTGTTGTTAACAGATTATGCCTTTCCTCTGAAGTAGTGATGGCAAATTCTGAAATTTTTACTTTCCGGATTCCGGAAAGTAAAATCGGAAAAATTTCGGAATTCGGAAAAATTTCGATTTCGTAAAAATCTGGAATTCGGAAAAATTCCAGAAAGTGAAATTTCCGATTCCGGAAAATTTTGGCCATCCCTACTCTGAAGTGACAACTGTCACACTTTAAAACTTCTTCAAATAATCATCTTAGTAAATATTAGTTATGTTTAAAAATAGAACTGGTGTAATGTGTAGTTTTGGTATTACCATATTATGTTTTTGTACTTTAAGTATGACTTTCAACTTTTCCCCAATTGTAGTCTACCATCGCTTACAACTATCGAACTTTTGTAACTTTTTATAGCATAAGTTTGCATTTACTTAGTATGATTAAATAAGAAAAAGGGATACCTTTTTTGTAATAATCTTGCGGTTTTGTGAATGGAAAATATAGGCCTAGCAGTGTAAAAAGGTTGAGTGATTACTACAAACCCTATCAACACAAATAAGAAATAATAGACTAATGTACATAGATGAAAACAATAAAAATACATACCAGTAATACTTTTTAGAATTGCATAGATTTATATACAAAATGTTGCGCCCTATATTTTACAGCTCATTCTTTTCATTGATGATATGAGGTCTTTTTTTAATTTTGCTTTCAGTTGCGTAAGTCCGGGGAGATTTGCTTGTAAAAGATGGAACAGGAACTTCCCAGATGATATTTTTAGAAAGTATCCAACAAAAGTCTTCATTTTCTGGCCAGTAGAATATAGAAGGCCCAGAGCGATTCATGGATTGCACTCTGACGTACAAAAATAATAATTACAAAAATACCAAAAGCACCCTTTTTATTTTTTAACCATATCACTATGTGCTAAAATGATCCTATAAAAAAAAAGGTTTCAAGAGTTTCATAGTTGTAACTTTTGAGCAATGGTACAATTTCTAAAAAACCCTTATATTTATTTTGTATGCCCATTAATGTTTGACAGTGTAACTGTTTGCAAGGTTACTTAAGATCTGCTGAAAGAGCAAACATTAAGCTTTCATTTGACACCTGGATGAGCCCAATAACTTCAAAAATAAGGAAGTTATGGTAATTTAATTCCATGATGCTGAGTGCCAAAAGGTGAAATTGAAGCCAAATTCGCATTTTTCAAAAATGTCTCCCCGGCTCATTTCTTATCCAAAAAATCAAAAGCAAAAAATAATTTAGCATAATTTCATTGGTATTTAATGTATGAAAACTTTTTGATGAGAATCTGAGACATTGATGCACAGTGCTCTAGATGATTTGACATGGAATGACCCTGTTGTATATGCGTTTAATCTTATTTGCTTTCGCTCACTATTTGGAAATTGCATTGCAGAAAGTTCGTTTCTTTAAATTTTTGGGACCCCGAAGAGAGTGGGGCCCTAAGCTGTAGCTTGTTTAGCTTATACGTAACTCCGGCACTGGTCACAAGGGAAATTTACCTAAACATGTGCCGTGTTTACTTCTATTCTATTGAGAATAGAATCCAGCAATTTAGATGCTGATCTTTGGAAGATTTTCAAAAGAATTTTAGTTCTGGTAATTATCCAATAAACAGTGAAAGATATATTTAAGATTTGCATCAACTATTTATCTGTTATTTATTGTAAATGCCTGAGCAATAAATTCTACTACAACGTCATATCTCTCCTTCCCCATAGCTCTCCTGTCAACGAAAATAGATTTTCAAATGTTGAAACAATTATTGTAAGAGCAAGTTTTGTAGCTTTCAAAAATGACTAAAATAAAAATAACTTAAAGGTTATCATTGTTATAAATGCGTTTTTGAGAAACGCAGAAAATCTTCGATCTGCTAGTAAAAGCATAGCACAATAGGGACTCTTTAATCCGGTCCGTACCGCAATTTCGACCGTCAATATAATTTTAATGGGAATACAAAAGATAAATCCCCTATACAAAAATGGAAACTATTAGAACATGTATTTTTACCTGTTTATGCACACTCTGACAACGAACCCCTTGAGTGCGAGGTCGCAAGTGCAATTTCTAATAAAGTTCATTTGAAGTATGTATAAGGTCAGAGCTAGTTGAATGTGGCATTAAAATTTCGAATATTATTGCGTGTTCTTTTGATGGCGAATAACATGAGCAGCTGTTACAACGGTCTTCAATCGCATTTCAAAAGGGACAATCTGTATATAATTTACACTGCATGGGACAGGTGCTAAATTTGGCTGTAGCTGATTCTACAGTAAACTTGCTCCAAGCAGAAAATGTATTTGGTTTAGTAGAGGAATCGGCTGTTTTCTTAACTTTTTTTTACAGGAGAATGACTGTCTGGAAGAAAGAGACTAAAACGAAACAGTGCCAGCACCAAACTATGCAGACTCCAAAAAATTGATGCCACAAGATGGTGGACTAAGCACACGGCACCTTCATCAATTATTGATGAACCATTTTTGATAAGTAATACCAACTCAAGAAAGTTGACCCATTTGTTGAAAGTTTTAAATAAAATATTGAATGGAAGCTTGGATTGCAAATCAAAGTTCGCGGTCATAACTATGATATAGAAATAGTCCAAATTCGAATATGTTCTCATGCCTTTTGTCATGCTCGATATTTTTCTGATCACAACTCCCGTTTCAAAATACTTAAAGAAATGGATTACTGTACAGCTTGGGAATTGGTGTAAACTTAGTTACAACAAATCACTGCTAAAATTAGTACAGAGCACTTTGAATTTCTGGAACGCTTTGAATTTCTGCTTGACAAAACAAAATAGTGTGCAATTGCCATGAATAGTATTTTTAGAGGATGTGGATGATGTAGAAGTTTCACTGGACTTCGATGAGAAGAGAATTTCGAAGAAAAATGCCTAGTGAAAAAGCTAAAGATGAAGTTTTCGAAATTACTCCAGTTCAGAAATTTAAACAAATCTATTTCCGTATTATCGATTGTGCTACTTCAAGTATTGAAAAAAGATTTAATCCAAACAGATATTTTGAAAGATTGTTCATGGCTCCATCAAAAAAAAAAAAAAAAAAAAAAAACTAAAACAGCAGACATTGACGAATTTCCAACAGAAGTCTTACGCACCATTTATCACCTAACTAAAGTTGATCTTAGACTCAGTGGGATCAAAGTGATGAAACTCATGTGAATAACTTAAATGAAGACGAATGACGGCTCAGAGTCAGAAGAAGGCGACGAAAACTATGTCAACTGCTCAGTGAAGAAGATACGTTCTAGATGCATAGCATGTACCTTTAACATTGTTTTCATGCTGTCACAATCTGGAATTTTTTACCAATCTAAATACAACTTACAAGTTTATATTAACTCTGCTTTGTACACAGCTAACCTGCGGAAGGACCTTTTCAAAACTTAAAATTTTAAGAACAGATTAGATTAGAATTTCTGTGCTAAACCAAGATTTAATGTCTAAGCTACTTTTTATAAATATATAAATAGAACGAGATTTGTTTGTAAATATAGATAAAAAAAATTGATTATAGATGAAGCAGCAATATCGAGTGAGAGGAAAAAGTTATTAGTTTAATAAAGCATTTAGACGTTAGGCCTATAGGCCTCATCTAGGTAGAAGGAGACTTCTTTTCTCTGTTAGTAAATGTATTCATAATATGCCAATATTCTTCTTCATCAACAGAATACAGTTTTAGATATTCAAACATAATTTTACAGGTTGATAGTTTGAAATTTTCTTTTTATGAGTGAATCTAAGTACAATTCGTACACAATTTGTATACATTTCTTTGATTCTATAGGATTTTTTATATGTAGATTTTTATACGCCTATGCAAAATCACTATTTTGAAGTTTGAAGTAACCTACGTATTGTAAGTTTCATGTAATAAAGTATGAAAAGTATAAAGTATTCCTGGTAGTATTTATTGGTTACTTACCTACCATTGAAAATTTGTTTTTAAAGAATATTATGGTAGAATTTATGTAATTAGAACATGTAAGCATACTGTAGAGGTTTGCTATTAAAATAAATCCCCTATAAAACAATGTAATAGGTAACTTTACTTAAATGGGCCAATAATAATAGAATTTAGCAACATACGTAAGTGGACATTTTTTTAAAAGGGGCACCTCTAGGTTCATGCTGCCGAGGGCCCCCAGAGATGCCAGACCGCTCCTGATCCAGATTACGAAGACTCTTTATAAAAGCCGACTTGTGTATCCCTTTGATGTGATTTGTGAATTCATATCACACACATTTCGGGGATATATTGGTCGAATTTAAATTCAACGTGAAGAGTTGAGTCGAAAAAAAAATACAACAGTATGGAAAGCATGTATTTCCTTGAGCATGCAATTCCATATCCTCCTCTGCTCAAATTTTATTAAAAATGCACAGAAACAGTGTCAGTTATCAAACATGTACGCAAGTGGGAAAACTCTTATCAATATCAAAATATGTCATGTCATCGCCCATGGCACTTGTACGCATCTGGGAAGGATTTTGACATGTACGCATCTGGGAAGTAATCGATCAAATATCTATATCTATATCCATCTATCTATCAATAGGATTTGGTACAAAAATATTAAAATTGTATTTGTGATGTAGTATGATTATCAAGATAGTTTTAATTCGACCAAATTTCTTCCCAAAAAACGGTGTTCTTTTACTTACATTTTCACCACCCTAACAGCACAATTACACAGCAGGCATATGCTCATCAGGTTCCCTCAGGTACATGGGAATGGGCCCAGTATGTGCCTTATTTACCTATGAGAGATAAATCACATGGATGGCAAGTGATAGTCGCAGTCTACGTTCACCCTTAGGCACATGTCTGACATGTACCTGGGGAACGTGTCTAGTATGTTCTAGGTACGTTCTTGGCAGAAGCGAATATCGTTCACAGCAGTTTAGATACATTCCCATGCAGTGCATGTGATTGGGCTGTTTAGTACATGCTGTGCATGTGCCTGGCATGTACCTTACGTACCTCAAGTACCTCATAGGAATATATCTGGCACTTGTCAAATGTACCCCTGTATATTGTTTCCCCTTAAATAAGCAGCACCTTTGTTGAAATTTGATAATTTTGAGTACGTTCTTATTCTTTATCCCTAACATACGTGGATAATTAACTGGTCACATATGTATGAAATATTCATCTTAATTTTTATTCATCAGCTATGTCTTCTCTTACTTCTAAATTCATTTCCCAAATTTGATGCATTTGTTGTTTCTTGTACACAATCGCTTAGAAAAAAAGGAGCAACAAATACATCAAATTTGGGAGATGAATTTAGAAGAAACAGAAGACACAGCGGATGAATAAAAATTAAGATGAGTCTTTCATACAAATGTGATCAGTTAATTATTTACGTATGTTAGGGATAAAGAATAAGACTGTACTCAAAATTATTAATTTCACCAAGAGTACTACTTATGTAAGGGAAAGGGTTCGGGCATTTGAAATGGGTGTACAAATTGCGTACCTGTGTGCAAGAGTAGTTTAAGTTGCAATAATAAAACAGAGAAACAACGGCGCAAAGTTTATTCACAGTGTCTTCAACGGCCCCAAATAAAATTTCGCCTACGCTACTAATCTTGTCTTAGACAAAAACTCTATTTCCATACGCACCAATCACTTTCTAGTAATAGGCTTATTATTTTTACTTCACAACAACACGGAAATACGTATTATCGCTTACTATTTCAAACAAGAAACAGGAAGTGGAGCAGAAAGCGCGAGAAACCATTGCATGTTACTGTACATGAGTAATTGCAAACTGTGCACTGTCATTCGTGCGTCGCTGCAGATATCAATTATGTGCCGTAAGCATCTACCTAAAGGATGCGTCTAGAACATGAAAGATAAATGCCCCAAGTGACGACATAAAAAACAAATGACTGCCACGATATGAAACTAAGCCTGGTATATAAATGGTATATAAATGCTACATTTGTGGTACATAGTTGCAAATATCAATTAGATGTAACAAGTATCTAAAACTTTAGGTAGCTGAAGTACATACTTACCATATGAATACCATATGTGCCAAGTGTCGGGTAAGTAAAAAGTAGCTGGGACATCTAAATGGCACATGCCTAGCACATTTTGTGCTGTTAGGGTAAAAATCCCAGCCCTAGTAATAACCACACATTGCCCAATAAAAATTGTCTATTTGTGTGCGAGTGTATGTTTTTGGTATAGTAATTTAGTCTCCAATTAATTTGTTTAGTAATATTGTAAATTATCAGAAAGCACTTGGCAACAGTAACTGAATTTTCCTTTCCTGTCGAAAGATAAATTGATGCTTTGTTATTCTTTTCTTTTTTAAAGTACTTTTTTAAAGATCTACCTTCAATTATATTTTCCTCACTGGTTTTAATAAAACAATAGGCAGCAATATTAAATTATTTGTCTCTAGAAAATAAAGGAAAATTAGTTTATCTCAATAATTTACATTTTAAATAAAATATTTCTGAAGCCTTGTTATTCTCATCGATTCTGGATTCCTAGATAGTTTATTTCATTCTTTTTATTTAAAAAGAAAGAAAAAGATGAGGAGGAGAATTTCTAGAAAAATGCTAAGAATCACGTGACCTGCACCACCATTCCCAATTTTTTTCCCCACCAAAACGTTAGTTTTCTCGTCACATTGAAGGAAACAAAACGCAGAGGAGCGGACTGCTGCACCACGCGGTCTGGCATTGATCCACAAACATTGCGCACGCTCGACTTGTTGCAGTCACTACAATGACATGCGCAAAGGGTTCCCACTCATGCAACGTTGACACATTTTCACAACTTCTCATGCCTTTGAGCGTTATTGACCCCTTTGTCTAGTTACTTTGGTTAGAACTTTGTGTATTTTCACTAGTTAATCAATCTTCTTTTAACTATTTATATGTGAAACATCATAATTGCAAGGAAAGTTTCAGGTATAGAAGTAAAGTTTGCACGGAGATAAACGTATTATTAGAGAATAAATTGTTTATTTATTATCTCTTACTTGTTCAAGGTAAACAGAACATTTAAAAGATGTAAAAGACAGGAAAAGAAAAGGATTTGTCAAGTTAAAATGATTTAAGTGTAAAACAAAAACGTATAATTGAAAGCAACTGTTCTTACTTTCGAAACTTTTCATAACCTAAACCACTAGGGTCCCTCTATGGTCCAAGCAATGGTGGATGTAGAAGGTAAAAATGGGGGGAAGCCAGAACCCAGACAATGATATGACTATGATAGGTATATCATGAATTTATAGTAAACTTTCATTAAATATGCAAATAATAGTTTGAATTATTTTTGTCACCCAAGAACCTGAGGACCTAGGACCCCTGGTCCCGGGCTAAATCCGCCATTGGATCCAAGTAGTTCTGGATTTGCTTCCTAATGTGTAAATCATATTTCCGTTAGATATTTGTGGAGAGTTTTACTCCTTGTTACTAATATCCTCCTGTGATAAGGTACCATAATTTATGATTTTGTTCGTCTCCTTTTAGGCATATGTATACAGCTTTATCTTTTAAACAAGTAAATGCTCCCAAGATGCATATGTACTCCACTTGTTACATGTTGCACACATCAAGACATACTTTTGAGTCGTTTATTGCTTTGCAATTTAAGATCTTTTTTAAGACGTTTTGTTCTTGAGGTAACAGAAAGTATTCAATTGTCGAACACCGATATTTACCCGTTCACTTGGTGCCTCGATATGTAGGTGACGAGAGGCTAACGACCGAAGACGCAATTTATATTGTCAAGCTCTCTTAAGCAGAAATCTTTACAAGCACGATATGTTTTCAGAAATCACAACAGGATTTGCCCCGAAAATCTACCTTTTTTTTTTTTTTTTTTAATGTCAGTTTGAATCCATATTGCTCCAACAAAGTAAGTTGACTTGGTTTTGAGTTTAACGACCCAGCGAGGCTATATAAGACGTGGACCTACTGATTAACGTGGAATCCAAACTACATGAGCCCCACCGGGAATCGAACCCAGGTCTCCCACACCAAACGCGAGTACGCTAACCGCTTAACCACGAAGGAATTCTCCAACAGAGCGAGTATGGATTGTCAGATGTTCGATTGTATTCGACTTCGACAACGACTTCGCGCCATTATAACGTATTGAGATTCCAAATGCTTACTATCGCGTGTAGCGTTTCTATAGATATGTGATCAATTGCAAGTATTTGTTACTGTCATATGAACTTTAACAGTTTTTCTTCGGGCTGGCAGAGAAAAAAAAATGGCCTGATATCTTGGGGGTGATTCTTTGATCTCAAATTACCTTCCAAAAAGGGTCGTTTCAAAAAGGGTCTTTCAAAGAGTATTGAAACTATGTGGAGACTTTTGTGCTGCACGAGGATCTTCTTGCAGAAAGATTTCTGCTATTTCCTTTGATCTCAACTTCCTTTTCCCAAAAGATATTATCTGCTAAGCAACTACGAAAGAGAACGAAGCCGAAGACCAGTTAACAAAAAACAGGAGGAAATCGCTCTTTGCATTATTGGCGCATTTCACACAAGTGTCAATTTGTGCAGTAATTTTCCTAATGACTTCACAATATTTTTGCACTTTCTTAAACATGTTACAGACTTAATAAATGAAACAAAGAGTGGAAGTAATCAAGTACGTTTTGTTCTCTCTTTACAAAGTCTAACGTCTGTAAAAACTTTTCGGTTAGAATGTTTAAGTTAAAAGAAATAAAGTTTCCAAAAATAAAATTTAACATGAGAAGCAAATAAATAATTAACTAATGCTGTGGCCTATGGAACCTGGAGGTTCAATGCCGCGTTCACAAAAGCTCTCCAATCACTTCTGTCCTTAGCCAATTGAATCTAGTTTCTACTTTGTATTCCTATTTCTGCGAGATCTATCTTAATATTATCCTGGGGGGCGCGGTGGCTCAGTGGTAGAGCGTTCACCTCTGGTGCTTGAGGTCCCGGGTTCGATCCCAGCCCCCGCCAAGTGAACTTTGTGGTAGACAAACACCGTTCTCGTGGGTTTTCTCGGGGTTCTCCCGTTTCCTCCCACTTTACTCATTCCACCATTTCACTCATCTCTCATCATCACCGTCTCCTTTAGCCTAACCGGCATAACCGTGGGACGTAAAACTGAAATTTTTCATTTTTAATATTATCCTGCAATCTGCGTCTATGTCTTCCTAATGGTTGTTTTCTGATTGGATTTCCAGTAAAAGCTTTGAGAGCGTTTCTACTTTCTTCCATTCTGGCTACATGACCAGCCAGCCTACCCGAGCCTACTAGACTTGGTGACCCTAACAATGTGTGGTAAACGGTCTAAATTATAAAGTTTCTCGTTAGGAAGTTTTCGCCATTCCCCATTCCCGTTCCTTTTGAGCCTGAATATTCGTCTGAGGATTTTATTCTCAAATACTTTCATTCTGCATTCTTCCCTCAGACTAAGCGACCATGTTTCTCAACCATACAGCACAACAGGCATACTTATTTTATATGTTTTAAACTTCATACTTCTTGACAGAAGTCGTGACGACAAAAGATTTTGAAGTGAATAATAACACGAATTCCCTGCTTTCATTCGACATATGATTTCTTCTTGGATATGATTTTGTCTGTTAATATTGATCAGCAAATATAAGTTATAGCTTCCTGTAAGGAACACGAAAACACTCGATATTTACAAAGTGATAATAAAATCGAATCCGTTAGTTATCGAATTACCCTTTTTAAAGCTAAACACTAAACAAGCAATCAGTAATGAGTAATTTAGGTAAATTATTGAATTGGACAAAAGTTCGTTTCCAAAGACAAAATTTGATCATTGTAAAATAAAATAAAAGGTACGGGACAGCGTAATAAAAATTTTCTCTCTCCAATTCCTTCAATTAAATCTAAGGTCTGTAAACATATACTCCCGTTATTAATTAAACCTTTTTGTTGCGAAATACAAACAAAATTATATGGCATTTTCTTAAAGTTTGGTTCAAAGTAACTTCCAAAAGTAAACTACCGGTCATGGATTTTTTCGTAGGAAAAGACTTACACCATGTATTAGGATTATCAATGAAACATTTGTTTATACAATATTAACAAAATAGGGTGGACTGCATTTGAGAAAACTTTTTAAAAAAACGAAGACAGGGTTCTTACAAAATTACTTTTATCATTTTCTCTGACTTCTCCCTGATTTCCAGGTGCAGGACCAACCATTTTCCCTGACCCACGACACTTAATAAGATAACGGTGTACTGATGATGAATGCCTGTAAGAGCAAAATAAAGGTTTGCGCCAGTGGTTCTTAACCTATGTGCTGCGAAAGATCAGCTACTTTCCGTCTGCAACACTATACAGTAGACACAGAGTCATACAAAAGGCTAATAATAGTAGACAAGCAAACCAGCGTAAGCTAATCAAAAAATTGCTATTTGAGCTAGTGAATAAACTTTGTAAGACATCTTCAAATAAAATTACACATTAACATTAAACTTCTTTGAAAAAAATAAAAGAACGAAGAAGAAATTGGCCACCCTTCTTCCCAGTGAACAGCTGTAACTTATGAATTCTTAAAAAAAAAATAACAACAAATTGCTTCTGTTAATTTCGAAGAAAATAAGACGCGCTCCTAAAAATTTAGTAAACAAACAAAAAAATAATACTTTAATGTAACTTCTCAACATTTCTTCGAATTCAATAAAATGAGAAAATGAAACAATGAGTTAAACTTTTCAAAATAATGTGTAAATGTATATGCAATTGTGACTATGTAAATTGAGAAGTTTTGACAACCACTGACTTACGCCGAATCCTATCTATTCTTGGGGGCTTTCAGGTTACTTTTAACTTTTAGATCTACAGACATTAACTTATTTGCCGTTATGATAAAGTTTTTTTTCTTTTACAAAACGCTTCAATAAATTTACAATAACATGAACAATTTTTCATATAAGAGAGGGGCTATAGGTTTTTCGGCCTGAAACTTAGTTTAAAAATGGTTCTAGCTCCAACGTCACAGATTTGAAAAATGTAAGTTTAGCAGGCATGAGAGGATCTTGAACACCTGATTTCACTTTGTTCACGGTGAAATTTTGAGGAAGTTTAATGTCAGGACTTTCAATGAAACCTTTCCATTTTCAAACAGCTTTAAAGCTCTGTCTACACAATCAGCATTTTCCACCCATCGAACTTCACGAATTTTTTTGGAAAACTGAATTTCCTCTGAATTTTCACTATTCTTACAAAATGAGATAAACATTCCTCTTCGGGCTGGTAAATCACTGAATAAGTAATAAAGACTTAGTTAAAACTTGTTGAGGTTCTATTCAACCATTAAATGTCCCCTTAAAAGAGCATCGAGTAGCACATGCAATCCATAGGCTCCAATCTGTAGAAGTTTGGTTTCACTTCCTTGTATCTATATTTCAGTTTGTAGAAAAGTTAGAAACTTCCAATTGACATTGAGTCCACCCATGCTTATTTGGAATATCTTGCTCAAATAAAAACCCTGTGGGGAAACTTCTTTAAATTTCAACAAAAAATCACTTAGAGTTGATCTATATAAAAACCAAGAGGTCAAGTATCTTGTTGTAACTCTATGTTCAATTTGATCCCAAAATCACACATGCAGGTCCCTTTGACCTTTCCCAACAAGTTTGCTAAACGACTCGTCAAATGCAACAACAAAATATTCACATTTTTCCAAGCTGTTTGTAAGGTTTTTTTCTGCATAAATGGAGCAATACATAACATATAGTGTAGCTACATTTAACAGGCCCCAAGTGAAAATTGTTACTGTCTGGAAACAGTCTGAAAACTAAAGCCATCGTTTTTACACGAACTATAACTATCTTTGCAGTTGAAAAACAAACAAAAAATCATATGTCACTTAAAAATATTACAAATTACGACCTGAATTTCAGGACATAATATATTAAATCTTCGATCCAAGCTCCAAGTTATGTACAAAAACGTTCCCAAAATGCTTCCTGAAAGAAAATGCTAACAACAGTGTCTGTTACGGCACACTGGAGTATGTTTTGTCCTCAGCTTTCTTCATTGGGCATCGGCATTTAAATTTTATCATATATTCTTTTTTAAAAAAATGTTTACAGTCTATTACGGTGGGGGGCGCGGTGGCTCAGTGGTAGAGCGTTCACCTCTGGTGCTTGGGGTCTCGGGTTCGATCCCAGCCTCCGCCAAGTGAACTTTGTGGTGGACAAACACTGTACTCGTGGGTTTTCTCGGGGTTCTCCCGTTTCCTCCCACTTTCTTCATTCCGCCATTTCACTTATCTCTCATCATCACCGTCTCCTTTAGCCTAACCGGCATAACCGTGGGACGTAAAACTCAAAGATTTCATTTCATTTTTTTCTATTACGGTGTGAAAAAGCATACAGTAGTAGCAAATTATCCTCATTTACTTAACAGTACTTCTACACTATTATGTTCCCAACAGAAAGAAATGCCATTATTTATAACATGAAGTGTAACAAATCAAACTATCATGAAATGTAACAAATCAAACTATCTTCATAAATTACATTCTTAATATTAGAAATAATGTTGTGTACAACGATACATGTGTACAACTACTTTACTTAATAAGTTTACATGCTATAACTGTCAAAACTCAACGAAAATCATTTATTTGCAGTGCCTCTTTCAACAAATAATGACTGAATTTTTGGCTAATCTTAACAAATAGGTAAGACGGACAATAGTTTCATTTCCTGAGAAAAATCGCCAATTTTCCTTGATTTCCAGGTTTTCCAGGTTAAGCACAATTTTCCCTGACATTTGTCCTTCGGTTCATTTTCCCTGATTTTTCCCTGCTTTCCCTGTTTTCCAGATTTGTAAGAACCCTGCAAAGAGGAAATTACTTCCTGTAGATATTTTCACGGAAATGACTTAAGCGACATTAGATGACTACTAACGAAATATGAACAAAATCATTAGAAAATCGTCCAGAAAAAACTACCCCTAGGAATAATTCTTCAGGTCAAACCAGTTATACCATATTCTCAGATTATTAATAAAATGTTTGTTTATGAATTATGAACAAATTCTTCTGATTCGGTTTTGAGAAAATTATTCGATAAGAACTCACCTCCAAGAGTAAACTACCCCTCGTATAGAGCCCGGATTTCTATGTAATTACATTTTTCCTTTATATGTACATGCGTGAAATTTTAACACACACACACACACACACACACACATATATATATATATATATATATATATATATTGACGAATACCATCAGTAAGAATGTCATAGTCAAGTTTTATATTACATATTTTACATGTTTTACTCAATGTTATATACTCGTATTCGACTTTTGGTTTACCTGTTAGTATGATAGATAAAAAGTAAAATTTAAAGTGTTTCTTCTTCTTTCTCTCTCTCGCTCTACTTTTTGCTCACGACATAAAGTAACTTAAAAGTTCGATTTGCCTGCATTATATGTACATAGCAGTTCTTTGATTCGCCGCATTGTAACAATTACATCAGGAGTCTACGGTGTTTCAGTTCCCAGCTCGTAACAGGGACCAGCAATCAACACACAGCATACAAAAGGAACCAACAATGTGAGGCGACAAATACAAAAAAAAATCTTTCATCTTTACTTTGTTGCTGTGAGCGTTTTATTTTTGGAGTCGGAAAACAACAAATTCTGATTGCAGCATTCTTAATTCAACTGTAGGGTTTGGTATATACGTATAAATTATTTCATCGACTTTCCATTTTGATCATTGGAGTTCTAAGAAGAGCTTCCGTTAATATCTTACCCGTGTTTCAGCAGTACAAAGACAGAATGGTTCCGCTTGCATCCTCGTTATCTCAGAAGTTGCAGTCTTGGATAGCAGTCGATGATACATTTACCACCAATTGCAAAGTTGTATTTTGTCGAGTGTGTGATAAAAGAAAAAAATGGCTGCACTATGAAGTATCAGTTAGAACAGCATATTCACACTTCACTTCATGTGAAAAACAAACTATTATGAAGTAAAAAGACGCAAGTTCTACTGACCCAAATGCAAGAGGATTCTTCGTGCATTGTGTTTTACAAAAAATAAAGTTCCGAAATTTTGGGATTCTCTTCAAAAACACTATGACCATAAAGTTCCTGACGAGTCGACCCTTCGATAGGGATATCTTCCAGTTTCCTACAAAGAAGCTTTAGAATCAAGTATGGCAGATGTAGGCAGTTCCTATGTATGGATTTCCATCGACGAGACAACTGATGGTTTGGGACGGTATGGAACTAATTTCATAGTTGGAAGGCTAATTAGTGATTCTCCATCTTCACCGCATCTCATTCCATGCAAAGTTCTGGAACATACAAATCATTTCGTTATAGTACGATTTGTGAATGGTAGTCTTAAAGTGTTGTATCCGGATGGCATACAAGAGGAGATATTTCTTCTTACGTACACAGACAGTGCGTCATACATGTTAAAGCTGTTACGGAGCTTAAAGTGTTTTATCCTAACCAGACCGACTTCACGTGCACATCACATGCTCTCCCATGCCTTACTAAGGTGAGAGCCAAGTTTTCGGAGTCATCCAAATTATTTCTTTCACGAAAACTATCTTCTTGAAGGAACACAAAGTGTGGAAGTTTACAAGGAACAATTACCAAGCATACCACTTCCTCCAGAACCTATTATTACTAGATGAGGCACTTGGATACTGGCAAGTCAGTTTTACAACGAACATTGTGAGGAAGTTAAATCTCTGGATTCAGCTGTATCGGTACGCACTGCTCAAAATCTCTTCAAGGATTCCAAATTTGCTTGCTATATGACATACATAAACAGCAATTTTGGCTGGATTGCTACAAGCATCAACATACTTGAAACTGTTGGGCTTCTTCTCCTGGAAGCCGTAGAAATATATAAGGATACAGGAAAGAAACTGGATGCTGTCGGAGGAGATGTGGGAAAGACAGTTTGAAGAAAATTTAACGTAGTGACTCAAAGGAACCCAGATTACAGCAGCTTATTGACAGAGAGCAACATTCTCAATGGGAAAACACTTAACCCCCTAATGATATCTCTCTCAATCACATTCTCCTCATGAAATATGCTCTGGTTACTTCTTGGGATGTAGAGAGAAGTTTCTCTGTGTACAAAAACATATTGTCTGATCGGCGATAAACATTTACTTCTGAAATTTGGAAATGTACAGCGTGATCAGGAAGTGGGCATACCCCTAATTGGTGTTTTCTGACGGGTATAGGTTTTATCCACATTTGTTTGGTAGCATTGCTTGGTATTGTTTGGCAACATTTCTATCCGTGTTCATTTGTTTTCTGCCGTTTTCTGCTTGGAAACAGTTATCTCCAGTGAAATTGGAGTAATCAATGATGTGTGATCAAAGTTCATATAGCATTGAACAAAGATTAGTTGTTGCGGTTTGGCTTCACGAAAGGTGTTACAAAGATAACACCATGGAAAGTGTTAAAGCGAAATTTACACACCGCTTTGGTATTAATCCATCAAGAAAAACAACAATGTTGGGGTGTTAAAACGTGACTCCGGAATATGTATGCAAAACACCTGCGAGAACGTGGCGCAGAATTCAGCTGTGTTACGACATGGATGATGATCATACTGATGTTTATGACTCTTAAGATTCTTAAGACTTCAAGATAACTGTGTACAGACATTCTACCATAACTAATACTATACTGTTGAAACTAAAGGGGGTACGCCCACTTCCGGACCACCCTGTATATACAAAAAGGTATTATTCACACACAAAAAGATAAGTTTCTCGTATTAAAGGTACTTCGAAAAGGGTTGAAAGTAAAATGGAAAAATATAAAAAATGAAATCGAAAATAATCGTTCTAGACAAAAACAAGAAAATTATGGACAAATATACAGTAGTTGAGTTAAATAAATTATGTGAAGAAAGTTATGTAATAATATAAAACGCTACTTTTGACTACTAAGAAAAATTAATTAACTTAATTAAACAACGTGAAGACGAAATATCATCACCAATAAAAGTACATTAACAGAGAAGAGTGGTAGTGATGAGAAAGAATATGGACAGTAGTTGAATAAAAATGGTCATGTAAAGAAAAGAATATCAAAGGCTGTTCTCGACTAGAAAAAGCAGAATTGATTAACCTAATTAAACAATATGAAGACGTAATATCACAACCAATAAAAGTACATCAAGAAACATACGTATTAAAACTAAAAATTGATTCTATTATGATGCTTTTAGAAAAAATATCTTTTATGTGATCTGGTTAAAAAAAACAATGACAATGAGTTAAGAGAACATGTATATTACTTTGAGTAATTACCAATTCTTTCTTACAAATATCAAATAAATCTTTTATACTTTTCTTTTCTCTTTTATTTCTATTAATGATTCATCTAGTAAAATATTTAAACTTTGTACCTTCTTTTCTAATAGGATGGAATTTCTTCAAACGTTCTCTCAGAAATAACAGTTTTCACCAAATTGAAATGTATTTTTCTCCTGTTATAAGCGTGTTTTTGTATTTAGAAAAAACACCATTACCTTCTCAACCACAGTTTCTGTTGACCCACAAAATTCAAAGATATTTTTCCTTAGGATTTGCTTTCACGGGATTCGGAACAAAATGCTAATCTTGTTATAATTGAAGGATGTAGGGAGACATCAAGGATTTCCAATGAATGCGGTTTCTACAGAAATGAGGTTGTCACATGGATATTCCTATTCTTTTCATCAGATCTATTGTTTTCAGAATGCTTATAATTTCAAGACTTTTTGCATTTCCATCCGAGCTAGGACACAAAGATGAAAGTACGGTGATCAGACTGAAACATATCATAAAGGTCTCAAAATATTATTGGGTTTGTATCATATTTTGACGGTTTCTTACACCGTTCATTGGGTTATTCTTTGGCTCATGAATGTACTATAACTCGACAAGTTTCAAACCAAGATGCGCAGATCGCTGCGTAGCACTTCGTATTCCACCACCCTCTCCACTACTTTTCCATCCACTGATCTGGCCTTGAAAGTACCAGTGATACTAACTCAGCAAACTTATGCTACAACAAATATCACCCGCTAAAATAAATGACAAATATTACCGTGTAGCGTTATACCTACCGTATCGACTCGTAATTCTCATATCAGTGGTCTATTTCATTTAATCCCGCTTTCGAAAATGCGTTGCGGTGGTAGCTCTTCGTATTCTACGGTAGTATATTCTGCGTATGTTCGTTATTAAGCTTTAAAACGAAGAGAAACCAAAAGGCGAATGGCTTAATTTTCTGGATTCCACATTAAAGACTGAACTGACAGCCGAGCCTACTAGAACATTACGATACTGAACCAGGGGCGAATACAGAACGGGGGGCGCACCTTTCTGAAAGGGAAATATTTCTGTCTTACTTCAATAAGACGAGTTGACAAAAGTATTTTTGTCAATATAAGACAACAAATAAGCTGCTTTCAGTCTATTGTTAGTACAAACTATGTCTCAAGTGTTATAATGTTTAATATTTTGCGCCCCCCATCCTTCTGAGTAAGAATGAATAATTATTCAACTTCCAAGGCCAAAGATACAACTTGTGTAAAAAAAAAAAAAAAAAAAAAAAAAAAAAACTATAACAACTTATAACTAGTAGAGAAAACTTCGTTCAACGATTTCTTTTATTTCAGCTAGTTTCTCTTCCAGAAGTGCGGATCAAAATATTTGGTATAGTTGCAATTAAAATATTTGATTTAATTATCACCCTAGTTATATGTTCGAGGTCCCAAAGGTCATGTAGGCCCCCTATTGTATTTATGAATATACATTATTTGGCATAATTTGAATGCAATTTGCTTTAAAATCCTCATGTATATACCTTCTGCATCTGAATGCCTCCAACTTTACAGAGAAATCGGCGCCCTTGGGTCGGGCCTAAATGCTAACTCGAGTCGGGCCTCACATTATTAATTCACGGGCCCGACCTGAGATGAAACCTACATTCACGCATCACATTCAGTAGGCCCTACTGGCGTGTTGGCAAAGTAAGAGTGAAATAGGTGCAATAGAAACTGTTGGAAAAGGGCCACGTCTTATTATGGTCCATGCAGGAGGGGAATTTGGGTTTGTTGATAATGCTCTATTATTGTCCAAATCTAAGCAGAAAAAGTGGAGATTATCATGATGAGATTAACAGTAGAAATTTTTCAAAATGGATCGATGAAAAACTACTTCCTAATCTTCCCGAAAACAGCGTTGTTGTCGTTGATAATGCCAGTTATCACAATGTTCAAATCAATAAAAGACTATCTATGTCTTCACTTAAAAGCGACATGATACAGTGGCTATCAGCGACAGACAAACCTATAAACGAAACCGAAATTGAAGCGGAGAATAGAGTAAATACATTGTGGAGAATGAACAAAAGACAATTTTTCTTAAGAATTCAAAATGTACCTTATGTGAAACAATACGCGATTGACAAGAAATTTATAAACGCGAGGCACACTATAATAAGACTTCCACCTTACCACGCAGACTTAAATCCTATTGAACTTGTGTGTGTGGGGGGGGGGAAGGGCGAATAAAGAGCAAAGCAAGGCAATGCATTTCCGATTCACTGGATGAAAAGAAAGAATTACTGGGAAAGTTATTTAATGAATATTCACCACAAAAATGGGTAAAATGTTCTGAACACGTGAAAAAAATTGAAGATTCTTACTTTGAAAGAGACGGACTTATGGATGAGCGTGTAGATGAACTGATAACTAGATTTGGTGAAACCGATTCAGACTCAGATTCATCGGCCGATACAGATTCAGATGAGTGGGAGAGTGAAACTGAAGGAGAAATGGAAAATATTTAGAAGGTGATTTCTGTTATCATTTATTTATTTATTTTTCATTAAGATTCATTGCGAACTTTTCCACCTTTTAATTCATATATTACGTTGGTAAGGAATACCCCTAATCCTACTTAATTCATTTAATATTCAAAGAGAAAATATTAAAATGCATTAAAAATTTAGTGCAATCAATATACAGCATTTACACTCAAATGTCGTAGAAAATCCTCAGACCATTCCGCTCCCTCCAGATTGCAACACTGCAAAACATCATCGTCGCGGAGAAGGGAGTGGGGAAATGAAGGATTAGATGCGCAACAACTAGGCTGAAGCGTTCTGTTTACAAACTTTTTCACTTATAGTTCGAAATCTCATTTTGATTGACATTACCCCATTTATAATTTTTGCCATTCAGATGCCAATGGCATGACCTAGGAAATTACATAGTCTTCTTTGCCCTACACAAAAATACATAGTTTTGGAAAGCAATTTGCAAGATATTATATCAACGTTAAGTTTTACTTCTTAATATGGATATTGGAATAAGTCTTTGTTTATTTTCTACACGAAAGAACTAGCATTATTTTTATAATTCAGCAGTACTGTTTCTTTGTGATGTTGGTTACGCGGGAGATCATGTCTGATTGAGTAAAATTTTGTTAGAATGAACAATGATTTCCCTTGGAGAAAGTATTATAGGCCTACATAATAACATTCGTTTATTATGAAATGATTATTAAAGTAACAGTCACACATTTCAGAAAATATAAACTGAACAACTTAATTACTCCACAAAACTAGGCTAATATAGAAGATTTTTTTTTTACTTTATTATTTCTGCAATCTTTTGACATATTTACATTATCGAAGCGAGCAATATAAAACAAAATTATCCAACTATAAAGGACAATGATTTTGTGACAACTTTCCATATGGTTTTGAATAGATACCAGGATAGCAAATTAAGTTAAAATGCACTGTTTGTGTACTACGTGCAATGGACTTGTATTTATTTTCTCTTTTTCTTTTAATGTCTCGCAATCACAAATATTCATATGCTCATTTGAAACAGTGAGCTCAGTATCCAGTTGATATTTGATGTTAAGTTCCAGTAGTTTTACAGAATTATTTTACTCGTCTGCTCATCTGTTACCAAATCCTTTGAAATTTGTACTAAGTATACGGATGGAAATACTATTATATCCTTCATTCTCGCTCTCTATCCTTGCTTATGCCTTATATATATATATATATATATATATATATATATATATATATATATATATATATATATTCTTTCAGCGTCCTTGGCTTCGTAGATTTCTGTGTAGGAAGGACATCAATCTGCCTGTGTTCTTCATAACTGCTAAATAAAATGCTATCATGAAAGTCACAAGTAAATTGTATACTATATACATACACATTTGAACAAACTGCAATTCTGACGAATATTAGGCAGTTTTGGTACAACTTCCAAGTCATGAACTCTCTTCAGAGATATTCCTTGATCTTATTTTTTTCATTTTTCATGAGTTTGTCTACTTTTGAGCCACAAATAGTCAACTGTGACATTAGTTTATTCACGTAATAGTTTAAAGAATATATCACATATGAGATTCGAGCGTCCCTTGTAGTTATATGGCTAGCTCATGCATCTTCGGCGCGAAGACCTAGGTTCAATTCCTGGAGAGGGCTCGCGTACTTCGGATGCCACGTTAATCTGTATGCGTAGGTCTCATATAGCCTCGCTGCTGAAAGGGACGCTAAACTATAATTAAACCAATTCTTTTTGTCTCGTTTTCTCCCTCGTACCAGATAAATACAAATTTGTCTAAATATCATAAGGAACACCGCTCCATTCACAGATTCTTTCTGAATGTGAGTGTACCCACAACAATCTCATAAGAATAATCCAATTATGCTGTGCCCCCTTCCCTTTCCAATTAATTTGATATTCTTGTCTTAAGTACTAGAAATGACGCCGAACATTATTAACTGTGCAGGATTATTTTTTTGTGTGACCTCTTCTCTTTATGAAATGCTGAATATGGCTTCATCCCTTAACTGAGGCATTAACTACCATAAGCTTCACTGGTTGGGTTTAATTTTACCCAAGGTATGAGTTACGCTATCAAGTTAGGACGAACGAAATGGGTAATTGCCGTCCACAATGCTTTTTTTAGTCAGAATGTACCAGTGGTGGTTTTTAAGCTTTTTTTTTTAAAACAGTGGATTGTAGTGTCGTTCTCCCTCCTCTTAAAAAAGAGGAATATAGTCATTTTTTTATGATGTTGGAGTATAAAATTGGATCTGTCTTGCTCTTCGTTTTTGTAATTTAAAGTCTCCAAAAATAATTGAATATAGCGTCTAATTTTTCTTTTAATATACCACCGACCTTTAACACAAAGTATTCTCTTAAAATGGGTTCAAACAAACGTTTGTTTGCTGCTAACAACGTAATTTGTTGAATTACATTTTCGTTCTTAATATCTAATTATTTGGTTAGTGAATAATTTTGATTAAACAATTAAAAAAAATAACCTGAACAGTCACCACACTGTATGTTTATCCATTGACAGAATCATAGTAAGTACATATAGCTACGATATGTCTCCTTCAAAGCGTTTTGAAAACCTATTGTATATATATTAGTGTATACAGATACTGCTCGTAGGTGAGACTAGAACTTCTACAGATAAGTGGGTGTTCCAATTTTTCAACAAAACTGTACCCACAGCTTTTCTCTTCTTTCTGGCAGAGAAGATCAGAAATGTTTCATAAAGAATAGAACTAGGTGTTAAAAGATACGTATCTCTGCAGAAAGAGAACCATACACTTAATAGATACATAGTATATAATTAAAAATGAAACTGAACAATATGCTATCGATCATCAAATGTTTTAGACCACCCCGGATTTGAATATCACTATGAACCTACTTTTTTGGCACGAGAACTTTGGGGCCTTGTGTCAGATGAACTCATACTCCTGTATAAAGCATAAAATGTTATTACAATTGGATCAAGAACTGAGAGATACTGCGGTTGATCTCTAATTATAATTCTTAGAATGGGCACATGGATATTACATAGCACAAACAAAAGTATGGAAGATGATGCAACATATTATTTTGTTTGAAAGATATAGATATAGGTGGTCAATGCAGCAACAACAATCTGAAAGAAAAACACAGTAATATCATTGGTGCCAAACCTCATTTACCTGGAGTGGGGCCGCGGTGGCTCAGTGGTAGAGCGTTCACCTCTGGTGCTTGGGGTCTCGGGTTCAAACCCTGCTCCCACCAAGTGAACATTGTGGTGGAGAAACACCGTGTCCGTGGGTTTTCTCGGGGTTCTCCCGTTTCCTCCCACTTTCTTCATTCCACCATTTCATTCATGTCTCATCATCGCCGTCTCCTTTAGCCTAACCGGCATAACCGTGGGACGTAAAACTCAAAAATTTCATTTCATTTTTTCATTTACCTGGAATCCTCTTTGTAAACCCTGCATACTTCAAGCCCCATAGTACCATAACTTGGAACTATTCCTAAGGGTGGAAACATTAATATTTGAGTCCTCCTAGAAAAATAAGAACTTTGGCCCCCAAGAAAAATATCAAATATTAAATGTCGGCACCCTAGAAAGTAAAACTTTAATATACACTTTGAATACTTCTAGGGAGCCCAGTTGACCTTTTACTGAAGTAGGGCCTAGATTACATTTATGCTTCATTTTAGGCAATATATTTTGTTCAGATAATGAGGCAGCATCAGGAGCACCTTAAATTATTTTCAATTCTTTCGGATCCCAATCAACGCATTCAAGTTAACTTGAGGAGACAAAGTCTAACACAGCTTAAAGCCTTAAGGAATATATAAACTATTATTTCTGAGAACCCTAATAGTAGAATTTTACTGGAATGGATTCAGATCATATTTTCGTTTCGTTTAGGAGATTATTATTATTATTATTATTATTATTATTATTATTATTATTATTATTATTAGTAGTAGTAGTAGTAGTAGTAGTAGTAGTAGTAGTAGTAGTATTTTCTTTTGGGACGTGGTTAACCTATGTCATGCTTCATTACACTTTATATTCGTGTTGCATCACATGGAGTAAGGAAGTTTTATCATGAAGTATGTCCTTTCGAATGGGGTGGAGTTTAAATGGAAGGACAGTTGTACTTTCTGCCCGTACAAGTTTCTTTACTGTCATGCTCCTTTCTTTACGGTTCGTTGGTCATAAATGCTTTTCCTCGGACTCCTTCTGCGATTTCAGATTCAGCATTCAATTCTGAAATTTCAATAATAATAATAATAATAATAATAATAATAATAATAATAATAATAATAATAATAATAAACATATTTTCGAAAATTTATATTTATTTCCATCAAAACATTTGCAATTCCGTTGAAGCCCATTGAAGGGCTGCGCGTTAGCGCCGGGGTGCGTTAAAAGGGAACAAGCGCGTCATCGACGGTAAGCATTCGCGTAAGCGAGGATGGTGGAAATAAACTGTTCCTCATGCTATTAGATTCCGTACGTGTCAGTAGACTAAACACACTGCATTGACATATGAATTCAGTTTATCATGGTTTCCTTATGGAGCATTACGTACAAAGTATACAGTTTGTATCAAGGGCGGATCCAAGACAAGGGCTCCAAACTTTGTGATGGGTTTTATTTATATATATAAAATAAGAAATTTTTCTCTTCTGGGGGGGACGATCGGGGCGATCGCCCCCCTGGACCCTCCCCTGGTTTGTATTACGTTTCTTAACATTACCCGGAATGTAAGAGATAATATCTCCATATACGTATCTTGATTACTTATACGAGAGTCATTGAAAAGTCATGGCAACTATTTTTTTTTCCTAGAAAATGGTAACGAATAAAAAAATTCTGAAATATGC
Organism: Thermobia domestica; assembly: GCF_964235325.1. Classification (NCBI taxonomy): domain Eukaryota; kingdom Metazoa; phylum Arthropoda; class Insecta; order Zygentoma; family Lepismatidae; genus Thermobia; species Thermobia domestica. The sequence continues at coordinate 100,202,094 of NC_137463.1, read as the reverse complement.
AAATGGAAGGTTAGTTCATATGTAAACATTACATGTAGTAGGGAGATGAATGAACACATATACCACCATAAAGATATAGCACGGGAAAAAAGACGAAAACAATTTTGTCTTTTGAAACGTGTTTCACTGACAATTGCAACAGTACACAATAGTACAGGGCAGAAACACATATCTGTGATACTTTAGAGTTCCTGCCATTTTGTGGATTCTTGGGGAGACTCCTGATGCCATGGAATGCACGTAGATTGTAATGTACTATTGTGTACTGTTGCAATTGACAGTAAAACACGGTTGAAAGGATATTTTTTTCGTCTTTTTTCTCGTGCTACATCTTTATGGTGGTATGTGTGTTCATCTATCTTCCTACTTCGTGTAATGTTTACATAGAAACTAACCTTCCATTTGTATATTTCAGAATTTTTAAATTCGTTACCATTTTCGAGAAAAAGAATAGTAACCATGACTTTTGCACTGACCCTCGTATATTCCTCCTTTGAAACAACATTCGATATTTCTTCTGTGAATACCTAAACTGGGATAGCACCAAAATTCATTACAAAGTACATGAAATTTTACATTTCGTGCGTAAGGAATAAGTGTTTTACTCCCTTTAAACATATTTATGAACATCACAATGTTCACTACGTCTTTTCTTTTAACTGACGTTTCGTAATTCATTAGTAGTTACGCCTCATAAGTGAAATTCTCGTGATAGGGTACGTGATATATCTAATCTAGGTTTTCATCTGATTAAAATATGAATAAAACCAATAATTAGTAATATGCTAGATGATGAATATATTGATTGTTATGGCACCATAATTAGGTATACATGCTATACGGCTCACCCACAACATATCACTGAATATTTTACTGAAATTATATTCTAAGTTAATTTACGAATACGTTGTCCAATAGTAAATGTTGCTTCAATACTTCTAATTGTTGGTCCTAATTAAGTAATGGCTTCCAGAAAGGTAATTAATTAGTTAATGAAATTAACTATCTGATAATGATATGGTGAACCGGTAAGGAAATAAGGAAATAAACGATTTTCAGATCAGTTTGGACTTGTAGTCTACAGCTTATTTGTTTTCCAATGCCGAACACCTGAATATTTTTACTGGTCCTTGTTCGAACTATGGTTAGATGTGAATTCATTCACAATACTTTGCCCAGGCACGTGAAAAATAAATTAAAATGAAATTAAACCAAGTATTTTATTGTGCAACAGAACCAGAAACATATCCATGAAGAAACTAAATGTGGACTGAGGGTATGCGTGTTATTATTCAGTCCAAAATCATCTGCCTCTGTAAATTCTGAATTTGAAACTTAAAATACAGCTATATGAAAAGTTTCCTGATTCAACGCATAAGCATAGCCATTCAACGTGGGAACGTGTCGGCTATAATGGAAACGTTACCCACTAGTAAAGAGCTAGAAGAAGTCTTTCTTCTGTAATTGCGGAGAAGGGAGGTTAGGAGTAAAAACAGACATCATTGGTGCATCAATTTATGTAGCAACCGAGCAAGGAGTACGGAGAGACAGCTCACAGTCCATAAGTTTATATGAAAAATTACGGCATGAATGCTGTACCGTACATCGAGACAGTGACATAACATGACAGGTTGGAGCCTTTGAAAGCAGAAGATTTAGTACTACCTGCCGAACATTATGGGAACAAAGTACCGAAGAATAGATACAACAATTTTTGTCATTTACACTTTTCTTTTGGTCTTATAAAATAAATATTCACACACACTTACACACACATACATTTAAACATTTTATGCTCATAACCTAAACATATATATGCGTTTGTTCTATCAAACAATAAAATTATACCTGTTGTACTGTACGATTGTGAAACACGGTCGCTTACTTTGAAGGAAGAACGTAGACCGAAAATATGTGAAAATAAAATTCTGAGAATACTTAGACCCAAGAGTATGGGAATGGAGAATGGTGGAAATTCCATAACGAAGAACTGCATAATCTATAGCATTTACGTAACAGATGGGCAGGTAATGAAGAGAGAATGGAAAAAAGTAGAAACTTTTTCAACATTTTAACTGGACACCAATTGGAAAAATGTCGTTAGATAAAAATATGTGCAAATAAGAGGACATTATAAAGATGAATCTTGTAGAAATAGAAATACAAAGTAGAAACTGGATCCAGTTAACTAAGGACAGAAGCCAATGGAGTTTCTTTCTTTTTCTTTTCTTGTGTGTGTGTGTGTGTGTGTATGTGTGAATTCGCTATTGACTCTCCGGGTTTCGTAGGTCATAGAGTTAGTTAGTATTATTTTATGCATCCCAGAAAATAATGCTTTTCTGTAGGTCTATTTTCTCATATATTGACATCTTATTGCTCCGCTAGGAATATCATATTTGCATTAAGGGAAATTTTACAGTTCCCTCCCCATTCGTTACAGCCAATGAAAGCGGCATCATTAAATCTGTTCTATATTAAAATTGACTGAGAAGGAACCGTATCCTAATGATCATTCTGAGGGATTGTAGCAGGAAAAAGAGGGAAGAGAGATAGAGGCTACAGAAAAATCGTACGTGAAGAAGAACAGGTTAGCTGAAGACAAAATGAAATGAAATTACATCTTTGAGTTTTACGTCCCATGGTTATGCCGGTTAGGCTAAAGGAGACGGTGATGATGAGTAATGAATGAAATGATGAAATGAAGAAAGTGGGAGGAAACGGGAGAACTCCGAGAAAACCCACGCACACGGTGTTTGACAACCACAAGGTTCGCTTGGCGGGGACGGATCGAACGCGGGACCCCAAGCACCATAGGTGAACGCTCAACCACTGAGCCACCGCGGCCCCTAGCTGAACACAGTCGTGGTGCATGTACACTTCTCAGTTGCGACAAGGGATCTGTCAATAAGTGCAGAATAGTTGTGATGATCATGATGATTATGATATACTGAAGGAAACGGTGCATCATCGTAGCTTTCCGATAATTAGAAAAAATAAAGACAAATTCACGGTTAATGTGGAGGCAAAATTTCACGCTTGCATGGGCCGAGGTGGTTCAGTGGTAAAGTGCTCGCCTCTGGCGCGTGGGGTTCCTTGTTCAATCCCAACTCCCACCAAGTGGATTTGTCGTGGACAGATACCTGTGAGTGGATTTTCTCGGGATTCTCCTGTTTTATCTCACTTTCTTCATTCCACCATTATTATCCGTCACATCATCACTGTCTCGCACAGGAAATTACGTGGACAACACCAGCGCAAGATTTAAACCAGATATCTATTTGATGGAGGCTGAGTGAACTCCTGAAATGAAGATAGAACAAGATAATAAATCACAGGTTGGAGATCAGTTTTCACGTTCTCGTTTGGTAGATAGACGTCCAACCGACTATGACTTCCATTATTATAGGAGTGGGAAGAAATTGTGGCTATTCGAAGAAGTTGAAGTTACGTAGGTAATATATATATATATATATATATATATATATATATATATATATATATATATATATATATATATATATATATATCTGAAACCTAAGGGAAGAATGCTTACAACATCAAATGTTATGAATGTCTAAATTTTCACTTTTTTTTAAAGTAGGGCCTCAAAAGGGTTAAATTCTTATTAGGAACCTTCACCTTATTACATTAATGGAGTCTTTAATATTTCAATGTTTGTAGTTCATTCATTGAAAGACAACTGCGCTAAAAAAAAAAAAATGAAAATGAAAGAAAGGTAGAAAGAAAGAAAGAGAAAGAAAGAGTGAAATATTGAACGAGTAAAAGGTAGGCAGAGTTTGTTTGCGTGCAGCTGTGCGTGTTTCGTGTGTATAGGTGGGTTGATTCCTTCACAGTGAACGATGACTTTACGACAGTTCAATGGGAGTATCGAACTTCTCGGGTAATTCATCACTGAAATTAACCTTCCATTAACTCACAACGACCAATTCGGCCTTTATGTCCGTCGGATAAAGGCAATGCAAAAACAAGTTGCCATCAACTGAATTGAAATTCAAATGTTTTGCAGCTTGACGTCCATTGTTATGTCGGTCTACTGAAAGAGACAGAAGATAAATTCAATTGACGATGAAATAATTGGCAGTCATCGCCATAATAATTTTCGTAAACCTTCTGTCATTAGGGAAGGTCAATTTACGCACAGAAAAAAATTAAATCACGTACAATCTGGTTCAAAGAAACCTGGTCACTGACTTCTCCTTTAAAAGTGTGTTATACAGGGTGTTTCAAAACAATTCTGACAACGTTTGAGAAATGATTCTTGACACTAAGATAAGAACAAAAAGTATAGACCAACCTCAGTGCACAAATGCTTCCTTTTGGAGTTATAGGCTGCGGAAAACATAAAAAAACGAACTTTAAAGGTTTATAGCTCCAAAACTATGGGATCTACCGTAGTCGGATCAAGACTTCACTTAGCAACTAACATGTGTGCTATCCAAAAATGCATGCTTCAGAATACTAGGGTATTCACACAACATTTTTTATAGACGGAGTTTGGCTACGGGCATATAATTTGAAATACTCACCAACTACCACTATAAAATTTGTCGTGGAAGTACCGTAGGATTCTGAAACAAAGATATTTGAATAGGGTGCATACTAGTTCCTAAGTGAAGTCTTGACCCGACTACGGTAAGTCCCATAATTTTGGAGCTATGGACCTTTATTTATTATTTTTTTAATGTTTTCGGCAGCCTATAACTCCAAAAGGAAGCATTTGTGCACCCAGGTTGGTCTATGCTTTTTGTCTTATCTTGGTGTTAGGAATCACCTCCAAAACATTGTCGATGTTGTTTTGAAACACGCTGTATATATCACCGTAGATAGAAAAGATGAGGATGGTCAGATCTATTTCTTGGTTATAATAAGTATACAGGGTTATTCATAATGATCTTCCTTATTACAAACATAATATCTTACATTTATTAATAAATGTATTAAAGTGAAATCAAAAGAAAGAAACTCAAAAAGTGTTGTTTCGTAACGTAGTGTATGTATCATTTTACAGATCACACCTGCTAAATATGAGCCCTTTTTGTAACTTAACTTGACACACAACAAGCTTGTAATCAAAATCTTGCCAAATTCTTTGTAACATTTTATGATCGACGGATACAACGACTTCTGTAATGCACACTCGAAGATCATCCAAGTTGGCTGGTAGAGATGACTGATAAACTTTTTTTCTTGACAAAACCCCACAGAAAGAAGTCACACGGGATAAGGTCGGAGAAACATGAAGTCTAAAAAGGAAACAATTCGTCCACAAGCACGACCAATCCATTTGTGAAGTAGTCTGTTTAATTCACTTCTGATATCCTGCTGGAAACGTCGTGCTGTCCAAACTTGCTGGAAAATAAGAACAATATACTTTCACTTGCCTGATAACACAAAATACATTCACCTTAGAAGAAACACGACTATGTTCCTTATACACATGAGGATGTTTCAAATCTCAGACTCGCACATTTTGTTTGTTCCCTTCACCCAAAAAAGTAGGGGAAGGGGGTTCATTACTGAACACTAATGATCCCATGAAATCATCAATTTCCTTTAGAGTTTGCATGGTATGGCAGAAGAAAGTCTCTTCTCTTTGTCTCTAGTATAGTAGGTCACAACATTTTTTCCAGTCTCTTTCTTTTTTCTTGCATTTTTCATATGAAATTATTCTCACGGAGTATTTATTTCTGTCTGCTATATTGCAACATGTTTAAGCAGCTAGCACAAAGCGTACCTGTCGCAGGCTCTGCGAGCACGCACTTCGTTGCTTCACTTCAGATCATATTTGTAACCACTGCACGTGACCATCGCCCAAATTTCTGGCAATTTCATACAAACGGCATATTTAGCTACCTACCTCGCAGGTATTCTTTGCTATATTGCGTGGTCGCAAAATTGAATAAAGTTCCCTTAGATCGATGAAATCTCCCACTGTGCGACGGCTCATTCGCAACCTGTACATAGAACAACGAGTCAAGATGCGCTTGAATGAAGGAGAAACCAATAGTGTGGAGATTGGAAGAGGGATCAGACATGGATGTAGTATGTCTACCCAATTATTCAACATTTAGAGTGAATGGTTAATGAAGGAAGCATTAATGGGAATTGGAGATTTCAAGATTGGAGGGTACATCATTAACAAGATCAGGTATGCAGATGATACGGTTATTATAGCTAGAACCGAAGGACTACAGATTGACAAAATAGTTGACACTGGGAAACTATATGGAATGGAAATCAACATCAAACAATCGAAAGTCATGAGAATATCCGGTAGAAATACACCCTTATGGGTCAAAGTAGAACAAAGAGTACTTCAAGACGTCGACCATTTCAAATTTTTGCGAAGTATTTTGACGAAAGACGCGCCAGCACTGCACCAGAGAGATCTGGACGAAAGTTGCCATAGCCAAATAAGCATTCAACAAGAAAACGTCACTCTTAACTAGCAGCTTTAATATTGGACTAAGAAATAAATTGGTCAGATGCTATATATGGAGCATTGGACTTTATGGTTCAGAGACTTGGACATTACGGAAGTTACAGAAGAAATATTTAGAGAGCTTCGAAATGTGATGTTGAAGGAAGATGGAGAGGATAAAATGGACAGAAATAGTAACAAACGAAGACGTTTTAAAAGGGATGGGAGAAAAGAGGACGCTTCTAGAAAGGACAATTGTATTGGACATATCTTGCGAAGAAATTGTCTTCTTCATACCGCCATAGAAGGAAAGATGGAAGGAAAGCGAAGAGTAGGAAGAAGAAGAACACAAGTGATCGCTGATTTAAAAAATAGAAGAAAATATTGGGAATTAACAGAGGAAGCTGGAAATCGACAAACATGGAAGAAACATTTCCAGGCGCAAACTGAAAGTTAAGAAGAAAAGAAAAAACTTCATTAGTCCCAGGATCTGCCAATAAGCGGAATACTTAATAATAATAATAATTTTAATAATAATAATAATAATAATAATAATAATAATAATAATAAATATAATTCTATTTCCAGAGCGGTGGTTGAATTTACACTCTTTTGCTATAATACATATAGATCTTTCTATTAGCTCCTACGCATGCTCAGACATATAATTCTCATGCTCTTATGCAGGGGCAAAACTACGGATAAACGCGGGGGACGCAGTGCCCCCACCTTAAAAAAATAAGTATGGCGTCCTCCCAGTTCCTAAAAAATTACAATGGGCAAAGATAGGCAGGGCGACGGCGGGACGTTATGTGACTACCTACCGTCTCCCTACTCTTTCAGATCCACTTTTACCTCTGCTCTTATGATGTAAATCAATCACATTTTTATTCTAGAGTTAGTCATATATTCTGAGCAATCCAAGAAGTAAATTGCTAATACGGATGCTCAATGGTATCATGTGCAGCTGTTCACTCGATTCTAATTTTAAGCACGATCCTCCCTTCTGTGTCATTTGCAGTGTTGCAATGTATACAAACGACCTGTTTAAAATCTCACGATTTTTGGAACTTTCTGCTCAGGACAAGTCTCTATTCGTTGATCGCTTAAGGTAGTGGTGAATTCTTTAATAAGTTGGCTAAGTATAATAAGAACGTAGGCTCACTGAGGCTACCCCTTGAATGAGTTGAGTAAACTCGCAATTTGATTAACCCTATACAAAGAGTGTCAGGCTACAAAGGCTATTTGGGTTCTTCACGAGTCGACTTCAGTAGAGATTCGCCTTATAAGCAGCGCCTGGCTACACTGGGATAAAGACAAACCACAAAGTATCGACAATGTTAGAAATAGTAGGTAAGAAAATAGCGATTTTTAGGTAGTAAAAAAAGAACTGAAAAGCTGATTAAAAATTTATTCTGGAGAATATGGTAAAAAAGCATGGAAGAAGGAGAACGAAGTGAAAGAAAAATATTATAGCTGATGAATGGAATTAATGGGAATACCTGAAACGTCACGACAAAAAGGTTAACTGAAGAATTATATATATATATATATATATATATATATATATATATATATATATATGCTATCTCCTGCTAACAACGGCAGAACACTTGTGGAGGGCTAAGTGAACAACATATTGTACTTACATGGACATTACCTACAATTTATTATTCCTTAAGAAATACTAGCAATATGTCAACGAGCTTTCCATTCCATCCGATCACTGGATATGCCAAAAGGAACAAATCAATTCATAGAAAAAGGGGAAAGAAAAGAGAAATGAAAAGGACATGGGAATCATGTGGAAATAAACTCACAATAGTCACGCAAAAGTCCACTCAAGTTTAGAAATGAAGCTGAAGATTTTTGGTTTACGTTCAAGATTGGCATTATATCTGCAATTTCTTAATGCCCTATGAGTACAATTATTTAAAGAAAAGAATTTATGTTTAAAAATTTCAAAGTTGTATAGTAGTTTTTCCGTTGTTAAATTATTCTTTCATGTATTTACTCAGTAACTCGTGTTTGTTTGTGCGTGTATGTGTGTGTATGTGTGTGTGTGTGTGAAATCTTAGAAATATGAACTAATCTCAGCCAATTTTGCATTTCATAAATTACATAAAGTACAATGTGTAACAGCGGGATTTTTTAACTTTTGAGTCCGGACTCTTAGGGAGATTGCAAAAAGAATACATAGACAGCACGCAAAATTTCAGTCAGACCCACTGGCCAATCCAAAACTGATGGTCGCTAGTATCTCTCACGTACAAATTATGAGACGTCCCTTCGCCCCGCCCTCCATGGGCATTGGTTTTACAAAGAAAGATTACATTAGAGTAAAACATCTCAAAACCAGACAATTAGATTCAGGATAATTAATTTTAATTTGGATAATTCATATACATATTTTTAAAAAATCTTACCTTAAGACTTCACGTTTGTGTAACGCTCTCTCTCTCTCTGCATTGAAGTACCAGTTGTCGATTGCAGTTTTCGGATCAAAGTCTTTAACTGAAGGGTCATTCATGGAAATTGTTAGCAAATCATCTAGTGACCTACTGAACACTGGTCGCCAGTTCTAAATTTCTAGTCGCCAATGGCGACCTGGCGACTGAAAATGTTGCGCCCTGATATAGAAATCGCGAAATGAGGTAAAAAAAGTTAAATATAATTAGGATACAGTAGCGGGCCAAGAATATTAAACAAATGAAGAATTGTTTAAAAAACAATTGAAAAAGAGAGAAAAGTGGTAAACAGCAAATCAAAAAGTTTGTATTTCAAGCTAAAAAATTATTTATGGAAATCGCTGGCAAGAGGATGTGACAAAAGAGAGATCGCTATGTGAAATAGATTTTTAAAAAGCCTATGTTACAAAATACAATAAAAAAAAGTAGGTAAGTAGACAGTAGACAAGAATATAGTACAATATACACTCAGTCGCTTACAGTTCGTAAGATATTACGCTTGGCGATCCACCTCGTTCAAAATAGTATAATTTTTGGTGTGCTTGAATCAGTGGCGTACGCAGAAGTTTGTTAGTAACAGAAATTTAAGCTCCCCAAGTTCATATAATTTCAGGTGTTTATATCTTCACATAGTAAATGTTTATTTTTGCATAATATCTTGCTTAAGGATCGAAGTTAAAATCCCAATACCCCTTAACGTACACCACTAGCTTGAGTGTTTTTTTTTTTTGTGTGTGTGTGTGTGTACACTACCCTGGTGTAATTAAATAGATACTGGTAAAGCAACGCTATTTTGTGGAAATATTAAACTAGTCCTAACGGCGGACGTAGATAGCACTATAACAATTGGGTACAATGAGTAAAAATGGAGTGCGGGCTCGCTGTGAAAAGCAAATAAAGTTTACCCTAGATCTCACAGTTGAACATTCAGAGTATGGTAGCAGTCAACGTAACACCAGTGCTCTGTTGCCTGCACACTAGCAACTATGTTAACGGAATTCTAACGCAGTTCAAAGTTGAACGCAAAAATGTGATTCGACCTAAATCAGGTTCACGGGGACTAAGTAAGCCTGAAACTTGCGGTTCTCCGGAGTGCAAGGACCAGGCCCGTATCAAAGGGGGTCTAGGGGGGCCAGGCCCTTCTAAATTTTTACTGTCCTCCTTAAATTTTTACGGTAGGCTTGCAAATGAACTATATATAATATGGTGATGAACTATAATATGGTTGGATCGGGAACACCCTAAATTCTAGCGCCCCCCCCCTACACTTTTGAGCTGGCTACCGGCCTGGCAAGGACCCAGTCATTGTTATCCAAAACTGACAATTACGCCGTGCCGAAATTTACAGATCAACATGAACTGTCCACAGAAGTATTTGCATAGTGCGTAGATGTGCCGATAAGTCAGCAGAAACGAGTCTCTCTTTACAAAATTCTCAAGTAAGAGGGAGATTCAAATGGGCCATTATGCAATAACAAGCCATAATACTTTGTAACCATGTTGTATTCTCCGAAGAATGCCGATTTTGTGGATTCACAGATAGACGTCAACAATGGATGTGGAAACAATCAACAGATCACTATTTATCACTTTCATTATCTACGGTGAAACATGGCGAAACAAGTCTCACGGTGTGTGGTGCAATTTAGAAAGATAAATCAAACAAACTTATCTTTCGCGATGAGCATATCCATGCTGCGAAAATTAATCGAGGTATTTCAAAATGGATTATATTACTGTTTTTTGAAACAAGCGAATTGTCGTGGAACGCTATGCAACTCAGCTGATGACCTGTTGGAAAAAACAAAATTGACTTCAAACTATTTGTATTTCCTTACATTCGCATGAGCTCTTCATATAATAGAAGTTGTACCCAGTACAACTAACAACACATCTTCATATAAATATATAACATGTTATATCCCTGAATAACAACCGTTTCAGTCTACATAAGTAAATACATTAATTCACATAGTTAGCCTGCTCCTGCACAATTAATAAATATATCTTCCTCTAATTAAATAATCTTATAATCTAGAGCTCTATTGTGACTAAGCGATTACCGTATACGCCTTTGACGTGGGAGACTTGGGTTCAATTCCTGGCTGGAGTTCATGTGATTCGGACCCTACATTAAGTTGTAGGTCCAAGTCTCATCTCTAACAGCACAATTATATAGCAGGCATATGCCTATCATGTTCCCTCAGGTACATGGAAATGTGTCCAGTATGTGCCTTATGTACTGTACCTCTGAGAGAGAAATTACATGGTTGGCAAGTGATAGTCACAGTCTATGTCCGCTCCCTAGGCACATGCCTGACATATACCTGGGGAACGTGTTTAATATGTTCTAGGTATATTTCCCATGCTGTAAGCGTCAATGAACCACAAATTACTCCCCCAAAATATGTTAAATCGCCTATATGCGTAATGTGTTTACATTATGGTGAGCCTAAAAACTAAACAAGTAAAAAGAAATGTACCCCAGGGTGGGTACGAACCACCAACCTTTGGATTACTAGTCGCGTGCTCTTTTGACTTCTTTTCTAAAAAGTTAACTGACTCACCGAACGTGTCTCAGTAACTTATTTGAACTACTTATTACTTAATTTTACTTGCTTCACTCATTCACTTGATTTTTTTCCAATCACCTAGAAAGACATGGACACGAGCACAGAAACATCGTGGACAGTTAAAATAACAAAGACTCTCCCGCGAGGAATCGAACCCGGGACCTTGTACACCAAAGATGCACGTCCTAGATACTAGACCAGCGGGGAGGGTCTGACTCAGACACGGAGGCAATGGATAGAACGTCGTTTGTAGATGGATAAATTGTTGAGGTCTTTTTAATTTGGCTAATCAGAGTGCTCCTTTAACCGCGTATATTCGACGATAACCATTTGGGATCAGATAAAATCTGCTCGCCATATAATTTTATAACAAAATGACGAGTGTCTATTTACTTTATTTATTGTTTCTTCCAAGTTCACTTTCAAATGATCGGCGACAGTTACCATCTAATAAAGTTGTTGCGTTTGTTGCTTCTAGTACACAATCGCTTAGAAAAAGAAGTAACAAATGCATCAAATGTGGGAGATGAATTTAGAACACCTAAATGGCGCATGCCTAGCACATTTTGTGCTGTTAGGGTATCTGAAACAGTATGTACTTAAAGGACTACCTAGAACATGACAGATATATAGTAGGGATGGCCAAAATTTTCCGGAATCCGGATTCCGGAAATTTTGTTTTCCGGATTCGGAAAATTTACTTTCCGGAATTCGGAAAAATTCCGGATTTCGGAAAAATTCCGGAATTCGGAAAAATTCCGGAATTCAGAAAAATTCCGGAATTCAGAAAAATTCCGGAATTCGGAAAAATTCCGGAATTCAGAAAAATTCCGGATTTCGGAAAAATTCCGGATTTCGGAAAAATTCCGACATTCGGAAAAAATCCGGAATTTAGAAAAATTCCGGAATTCGGAAAAATTCCGGATTTCGGAAAAATTCCGGAATTCAGAAAAATTCCGGAATTCAGAAAAAATCCGGAATTTTTCCGAGATCCGGAATTTTTCCGATTTTACTTTCCGGATTCCGGAAAGTAAAAATTCTGGAATTGGCCATCCTTAGCTAGTAGTTGTTAAAAGAGAAACACAATAATGAATAGGCTATATATACTGTATTAATTTCTTGTAGTTGGATATGTCTATCATTTACGTAGACAATTGCTACTGCAGTTATTTACTACTTTATGAGAAAGATCTTATTTTCACACACAAAAAAGTCGCCGGTATGTCTCAAACATTATCGCGTTCCCACCTGCAGCTGCTCCAAAGCACTGCAAACTACTTTTTAATCAACCGAAAGGCAGTGAAGGAAAATAAATCTCAACAAATATTCTAATAACATTCGCTTATTGTCAACATACCTACAGTGAGCGCAGAAAGTGTTCGTACACCATGCATAGTTTATATTGAAAACAGCTAGCATGAGAACGGGAGGTGGAAAAATATATATATAACCAGAATTAAGACTACACATTCATACATTTTATTTATATATACAAGAGAAAGGCCAAACAAACACAATCACTGTTTTGTTCAGAAGAAAAGAGAGAATTCCTTTTTTGTAAACGCAAAAGGTCACCGTACACTTATGCTTGAATTAATGCTTATAAAGTATATTACGTTATTTAATATTTTGTGGGATTACCCTGTGCGTTAATGATTGTAGTCTTCGTGGCATTGATTTCACCTGTAGTAGTTCGTAGTTCTGTAGCTTCGGGACTGATTATGTTCCATTCTTCTTGAATAGCTTTTCTTAGGCCTTCTTTAGTAGACAAGCTGTGCCTTCTGATTCTTGTCTCCAGAACAGATCATAGATGTTCTATGGGGTTCATGTCTGGGGATTGGGGAGGTGTGCGAAGCTGTTTCAAGGTATTATAGAGTCAGAGGCGGGTCCAGAGGGGGCAATCCCCCCCCCACAAGAGGAAACTCTTATTTTATATATAAATAAACCCATCCATAACAAGTTTGGAGCTCTTAAAAGTAGCAGTATTACCGCCGACCTCCCCCCCCCCAGAAGTCCGTCCTGGATCCGCCCCTGGCAAACCTTGCAGACAGGCCTTGTTCAACAGTACAAACAATAATTGCGATGTATAATGTTTCTATCACTGTGCGAAACCATAAAAAAATAATAAAAAAATAATAAAAAAAAAAAGAACTCGAAGACCAAGAGTGTTGAGTGAACAAGTTAAACGTTACATTATTAGGGAAAGAAAAAACGTTCCAAAAAGTAGTGCTGTGCAATTGGCAACGGATCTGGAAACACGCGGTGTTAAAGTATCAGCCAGTACAGTGCGGAATATTTGCAGGGTATCATGGCCGGATAGCCAGGAAAATGTTCTGGGTGAACAAGACAAATCGTATAAAGAGACTAAAGTTTGAAAAAGAGTATAAAGATAAGGGATCAGGCTTCTTTCTTGAATAGGGTCATATTTTCGGACGAAAATAAATTTAATTTTATCGAGTCCAATGGGAGGCGTATGATATGGCGCAAGGTGAATACAGAGATGAATCCTCAAAATCTCGTCTCTAAAGTAAGACACGGAGGAGGGTCCGTGCTCGTCTGGGGTTGTATGAGTGCCTCAGGAGTGGGTCGTCTCCACCTTATCGATGGAGTGATGATCCACAAAGTGTATATTAACATATTAAAGGAATATCTCCGTACTAGTGCGCAGAAGATGGTTCTTGAAAACAATTTATTGTTCAGCAAGACAACGACTCCAAACATACAGCGGAAAATACTCGATTGTGGCTACTCTATACAGGGGCGGATCCAGGACGGACTTCTGGGGAAGGGGCGGTCGGCAGTAATACTGCTACTTTTAAGAGCTCCAAACTTGTTATGGATGGGTTTATTTATATATAAAATAAGAAAGTTTCCTCATGTGGGGGGGTCGATGGCCCCGATCGCCCCCCTCTGGATCTGCCCCTGAGGTTTGCTATCTTTCTCAAAGACTTACCCTTCTTATGCACTTTAATAATTACTTTTCTTGTCTCCTCATTTGTTTCTGTTCGGTTGCTTCCCATTTCGACAGCCCACCGTGCAGTTTTTTCACTCCTATTCACAACTAAACTCATTCTGTTACTCGTCATGCTATACAGAGGTGTATACTCAGGTGAATACTAGTGAACCCCAGTTGCGGTATCTTTGTTTCGTATTCGTACGTCAGGTGTACGATCACTTTTTGCGTCTACTCTATATATTTTCTACGGAATTTATTTACTTTCTGACCATTAAACTTGTCTTTGTGGTTCTTTATTGATATATTCATAAAGCTTAGTTTTCATTATTCATATTGTGTGTGTTATTACACTTCTTAAATTTTCTGTTTCTTTTTCGCAGACATTCTCGTTTCAATAGCATAGGTGTACGAACACTTTCTGCGCTCACTGTATGTACAGTAAATACAAATTTATAATTTTTGACTTTACGAAGTATACAATGTAATTGTTCAATAATTAACATAAGCAGGCATTCATTAATTTATAATAATATAATAGTTAACAAAACTAATAAGCGGGTGATTGATGACTCAGTGGTAGAGTTTTCATCTATGGTATTCTAACCCAGGACATGTGGGTTTTCGATGGCTAATTTTGTGTTCGAAAATTTTCCTGGTGGTACTCTTGGTTCCCTTTCTTATATTTGTTCCATCATCACTCATTAACGAATTTAGTTTATCAAAACTCTATAGCCATATATTCATTCTGTCCGTCAGTGAAACAAACAGTCTCAAGAACTATCTGATGGATTACCAATCAATTTTGGCCATGATGTACAGAGTCAATAGTTAAGAATCGAGTTCCCTGATGAATGTAATATTCAAACCGGAAGCGGTACAAATCAACCATTTCCGGTTTTAACGTTAATCATTATATAGTAAATATGGTAATAGATAGCGAGAAGCGGTTTCCAGTAATCGACATATATAACATTCATGTAGATAGAATGTTACCCAGTTTGTGCATCTGCTGAAAATAATGAGCTTAGGTATTTAGAGAGCATTTTCCGCTTTAGAAAATGTGTGCTTGGTAAAGAATGTAGAGAATTAGCTGAGTCAGGCACGTAGCTAGAATATGGTAATAGGAAGGGGGGGGATCTGTCACGAAATACTATGGTTATTTACCAGGGGCTCAATCATTCTAAACTATTTTATTGGCAACATATATTGGTTCGTTTAGCCAAGATTTCTAATGGGGGCATGATATGAAATACTGTGGTTACACACCAGAGGCTCGATCAATCTAAATATTTTACTGACAACATACCCATATTGATTGGTTAGGACAATAAAATGAGGATATATTAGTAAGTATTTTAATAAGAAGCTATGAAGAAATCTCGAGTAAAAGAATATAAAAAAAGTATTGAAAAAGATATCGTCTTCCGAGGTCATTCGAACGGTGTCGAGAATTTTGCGTCTGGGAAATTTGCGCCCTACCTCAAGAACAGGGAAAATTGCGCCTGCGATTTACCTCCACCGGGAAGTTTGAGCCCTGCGAAATAAAAGAACCTATTGGAGCTTACGCATTTCCTCGGAGGGGCTGACATTACAGCATAAACAATCCTCCCCCCACAACCATGCCATTTGTGATTTATTTTCATTGTGGCTATATAAGGGGAGAATAAACTTCAATATAAGCCAAAAGAACACAACGGATCAACGCAATCACTGCTTCTTCCAGAGATGATTTTGGGGGAACACTGGCCTCCCCAGAGCTCTCAGAGTGCCCCCTCGGAGGAGACCAAAATAATACGTCTATAATATAATAATAAATAGAATAGTACCAGCAGTGACCCCCCTCCGGAATACTAAATGTGCCCCCCGGAACATTTTTCCTGAAAGAACGACTGAACGCAATTGTGTGTTTGAAGTGTAATTCCAGCAAGTAAACACACTGTACATAGTTTTCTTGATAATATTACTGAACTGATTTTACATTCACTTTACATTTTCTTTTCTATATTTTGTGTCCTGAAAAGCCAAACAACTCTCAAGGATTGTGAACAGAGATATCTGGGTAGAGCCAAACAGCCTTTTGTAGATTAAATTATACTCTTTGATTATATTAATAAATAATTATATATCAGTCATTTATACGTTTATTGTAAATTTTGTAGTATAATGAAAAATTGTATTTGTATGGATTGCCCTTTAGTGAACTAAAATTGTATTTTTTTTTTTTTTTCATTTGTTCGGAATATTATAACGGATGGAGTAACTCACTGAGACGATGAGAGGCAAGCCTAGTTCAAGTGCGAGTGGAAGTTACTTTACACAATACAATAATAAGTTGAATTGTAGGGCGCTAACATCCCAGTGCAAATATATAGCCGGCGCGTTTTCCCCTCTTTTTGGGGTAGGGCGCAAACATTCCAGTGCAAATATATTGCGAGCGCATTTTTTCCTATTTTTGTGGTAGGGCGCAAAATTCTCGCATTCAAGGAAAATATAATGTCCGTGAAGTTGACAAGCCACTTATGTCAGACTCCAATTTCGACTTTAAACGTCGCTAGTGCTACGTTAGTGTTCGATAGTGACGCAAATCGTTAGTACTCCAACTGCATGCCAACACGCCCACTTCTAAGAATCATCTCAAAAGTGAGGTTAACCGTTAGAGCAAGTAAGTGCTCATTGGTGCCATTAACATTAACGTTAAAGCCTCCATCGTACGGCCCTTTGAGTAATAATAACACCACGTTTTTTGCTAGTCTCAATGCGTCCCTATATTCTCGCGAATATTCTGACGTGCCCAAGTTAGTTACTTTTTTGGGGGGGGGGACTATTGTTTATGTTATTGTTTATTGTTTATTGCTAGTCTGCAGAGTAGTCCTTACATTAATATGCCATTGTCCTTGATAATTATTGCGTATTGACAAGCAATTTCTTATTACTGTTAGAAGATATCAAAAAACAACAGATAAAATCTACTACTTAACGGTTCATATTTTTCTTTTACAGTACATAAACGATTAATAATAATAATAATAATAATAATAATAATAATAATAATAATAATAATAATAATAATAATAATAAGACTATTCCAGCATAAAAGTTATCAATTGCATCACACTGGCAACAAGCGACGCATATTTTAACTTCATAAAAAATCGTTTCTCACGATTTTCTGGAAAACTACGTATGATAACATCTTCATTATGTCAAGTTGTTTATCTCAGTGTGATATGTCTTACATCTGGACAATATCACAGTAAAACGAAAATTAAATATTAGGAGTACATCGTACTTTTGGACTACATCTCATTAACCATGGGAAGATTGAGTAGTGTATACTTTAGGATGTAAGTTTCAGCTTAACTTGCATCATACATTCTTAGGATTACAAAAAGGAAATTTGTTCGTTTGCATTTGAACAAAATTCTTAGGATTACAAAAAGAAAAAATAATTTTTCCGAATTCCGGAAGTTTTTCGAAATCCGGAATTTTTCCGAATTCCGGAATTTTTCTGAATTCCGGATTTTTTCCGAAATCCGGATTTTTTCCGAATTCCGGAATTTTTCCGAAATACGGATTTTTTCCGAATTCCGGAATTTTTCCGAAATCCGGATTTTTTCCGAAATCCGGATTTTTTCCGAATTCCGGAATTTTTTCGAATTCCGGATTTTTTCCGAAATCCGGATTTTTTCCGAATTCCGGAATTTTTCTGAATTCCGGATTTTTTCCGAAATCCGGAATTTTCCGATTTTACTTTCCGGATTCCGGAAAGTAAAAATTCCGGAATTGGCCATCCCTAATATATAGTATGTCCCAAGTGACGACATAAAATCAAATGACTGTTAAAGTACGAAACTGAGCCGGGTATATAGGCCTAAATGATATA
The DNA here is from genome assembly GCF_964235325.1 of Thermobia domestica. NCBI lineage: Eukaryota > Metazoa > Arthropoda > Insecta > Zygentoma > Lepismatidae > Thermobia > Thermobia domestica. Next base: position 100,183,772 of record NC_137463.1, on the reverse strand, counting down.
TTTGTGGTACATAGTTGCAAATATCAATTAGGTGTAACAAGTACCTAAAACTGTAGGTAGATGAAGTACATGCTTAGCACATGAATATCATATGTTCTAAGTGTCGGGTACCTAAAAAGTAGCTGGGACTCCTAAATGGCACATGCCTAGCACATCTTGTGCTGTTAGGGATATAGCCTCGCTGCTTAAAAGAACACTAAACTTAACTGAAACCAAAACCAATACAAATCTACCCCACTACAAATACAAAAACAACCTGTTATGTAATAAGAGAACGTAAGAATTTTTCTTTCAGACCTGAACAGATTCATGTCCAGTTATAGCAAATATCTTATAGTTTAAAGCTATGTAAACGTCTCAATGTATTTAAGGATTCTGTACAAACTTTATGTCTTACTTTTCTCATAATCTTTGTAATGTGACTTAATACTTAATGCTCTGAACGTCCCAGGTCTCTTCAACAATCAAGACGTACATCCATATGAAAAAGTATTGTCAAATCAGATCAGAGCAATAGCAAAGAATTTTTAAAACTAGCTGAATTATCCGATCTTCGCATGGAAAGAATTAATTTATGGAAAATATTTGAGAGGTACATATAAATTCCCCTCCTCTCTTCCCGTCTCTAGGATGTATATTTTGAATCGTCCCAAGTACTATGTTCAAATATTTACTTCAAACAATATAGACGTTCTTCTTCTTCTTCTTGAAAAATTTAAACCTCTTTCCACTCTAAGGATAAGCATTTCAATCAAAATATAGTGGTAAAAACTCAGATCTACCCAAGTGTTAGCTTTCTTGATATTTTATGAATATTGTAAGGTTCCATCCTCGCATACACGGTAATTACATCTCTACTACGATCACATGTTTTTACGCTCATAAATAAACAATAGTAAGTGTCGTGAAAAGAACACGCATCCAGAAAGTTACAAAGAAGGATTCGGACGAAACACGAGGAAAGCCGACTCCCCCTACATGGACTCCCCTTCAAGAAGAGGCCTATTAAAGAAGACCACAATAGGAGCAAACTATCAGTTGACAGTTGATCACTCACTTATCAATACCTTTCTCCTGGGGCCGCCATGGACAATGGATAAATAGTTTAAAACCATCTCCTGAGGCTGCTATGAGCAAAGAAGACATCCTTTAATTATCCACTCTTGACGATGCACTGAGCAAAGGAGTTACAGTAGTTATCCTTCTTACCTGTCTAAGACCATTTAGAGCTAAAGACAATTGAACCTTTCCCGAGGACACTTTTAAGACTTTATTAAACACTGAAAACCATTTAGAGGTTTACAAAAATGTTGTGAAGACATTATTTTTGTAATAAAATGGTGAAGGGTCTAAATCCTGGACTTCGTTATGTAGACCCTACGGAACAAAACATTGAAATATAAAATGAAAAACTAGAAAATAATATTATACAGACTATCCTATTAATGCGTACAAAAAATTTAAGGGTAGATAGCTGATGCCAAACCAAGAAAAAAAAGTCATCTCCAACTTTGGCCAAAAGTCCATAGTTTCGGAGATATAGGTTGCCGAAAGCGTGGGAAAATGAACTTTAGAGATCTATATCCTCACTATCCTAAACGATAGAGCAAAGGCGCTATGGTCAAGTCAAAGACATCGAATGTGCTCTATCCAAAAATGCTTATGCCGCAGTCGTGAAACCCGTGCACAAAGGATTCGTGAAAGGAAGTGGGGAATCCTCGTCAATTCTCTTGAGAAAGAGAGGTCTACATTAGCGTGGTTCGAAGACTATAAAATCAGCAAACAGTAATTCGTTGTCGGCAATGTAATATCTTCAATGAATTCAACACGACGCGGGGATTTTGTAATTAGCTATGTAGGGTTGTATAACTGCAACATCAGTAAGAGGTAAAAACATATGCTTTAGTTACCATAAATGAGAGAGGCGGGCCATTCGAGGTAAATAGCAGGAGCACAGTGTGTGTATACCTGCAATACGAATTGGCGTGGATCATGAATTAAAAGAGGGTGCAGTGACCAAAAACATAGGGAATATGAGAAACTACTAAAAAGAACATGCACATGAGAAAAAGTGCATACTAATCAGCATGCAAGTTGTACATGTACAGATGATCCAAAATAACGTTAGACTGTGGTTGATGTAACTAATGGGTGGATGGAAATAAAAAGGAAGCTTGCTTTCTTTGTATGCAGAGAGAGAAATCGTCCAGGCAACCCAGAAGATAGTGACACCGAAATACCAATTGATTTCGTTCGAAGAAAAAAAAGCAAGGAAAACAAGCATTGATATAAGAACACCTTTCCTAAAACACTCATTTGCTTGGAATGTAGTTATAGGTGGTACTGAAAAAAAAACTTGCTGGGAAAGGCAACAAAACTAACGAAATTGTGAAATAATAATAATAATAATAATAATAATAATAATAATAATAATAATAATAATAATAATAATAATAATAATCATCATCATCATCATCATCATAGCTTCTTTTTGCTTACTACCATTATACACACACACACACACACAGCGTCTGTTCCAGCGAAGATTCGAATACTTGGCTCTGTGATTGGAAGTCTAGTGACGTAAACCTTCCAATCACACAGACTAATACTCAACCACGCGGGAGTCTCACAAATGTGTAGTTGTGTTTAATTGGGGTAGTTTCTTAGACCTTTTTTTTACTTTTGTTGGATTCAAGTACACAAGCAGTTAACCTGTGACGTGCAACTTACAAGAACACCGAGGTGGCAGAATTTGTTCTGAAAGAAACAGATTGCAATCGTCGTATATTATTGTTAAACGCGCCTAGAACAGAAGCTCGGTATGTCTGTAAGATATTAGCGAAACATGTTATCTTTAACGACACGAAACTCAAAATATGCCTGACACTAACTGAATCATGTACTCCTATAATAAGTAATATTTTGGTCCGATTACAATACAGTGCTGTGGTTTTCATTGTGTGAGTGGTGTACTATTTACATTTTGTGATTCGAACAAAAGGGTAGTGACGTATTTAGTGTTACAAGATGAATGAGTACTCGTTTAGTGAGCTAGCCGATACGCACCTAATTTATGGACGTGCTGAAGGTAACTCATTGGCAGCACAACGCTTATACCGTGAGAAGTTCCAAACCGTCGGGTTCCAAATGATCGGACATTTGTTTCCATTGATAGAGTCTCAGGGAAACAGGTAGTTTTCGTGGAAACGCGGATCGTGGAAGACCAGGTGAAGTGCTTCGATCTGCCGACGAGAAAAGGATTCTTAACCAAGTAGCACGGCAGCCAGAAATCAGCACACGTCAAGCAGCTACAACAGAAGACGTATCCCACAATATTATTTGGCGTTTGTTTCGTGAGCAGCTGTTATATCCATGGCACTTACAACTTGTACATGCTCTTGAAATGATAGACTATTCCCCACGACGAAGATTTTGTCAGTGGATACTGAGGAAGTGAACGCGCAACCCCATGTTTCCTTCATTCTTTTCACAGATGGAGCTGATTTTACGAGAGATGGCGTCCTAAACCTACACAATCGCCATATCTGGTCCGAGGAAAATCCGCATCAAATTGTCGTAGGCAGCCACCAGAGACAATTTAGCGTAAACGTGTGGGCAGACATAATCGAAAACCTACTTTTAGGGCCATATTTCTTCCCAGGGAGTTTAACTGGCGAGCTGTATCTAAATTTTCTACAGTTGAACTTCCACAACTTCTAGAGGATGTGCCTCTGGAAGTAAGACGTTCCGTATGGTTCCTCCACGATGGGGCCCCTTCTCAGTTTCAGAGGCAAGTTCACGAACATCTTGATGTTGCATTTCCAAACAGATAGATAGGAAGGGGTAGTCGATATGCATGGCCTGCTCGTTCTCCCGATTTAAATCCATTGGATTTTTATTTGTGGGGACATGTTAAGAAAGTAGCTTACGCAAGGGAAATTCATGATATAGACGATCTGAAACAACATATCCAGGCTACTTTCCAGTCGCTTCGTGATAACCCGAAGTACTCGATAATGTTCGTCAGTCATTACTGCGTCGTGCCCAGGCGTATGAGCGAGTTGGTGGAGGAAATATTGAGAACATACCACGAGTAGACAGGAACGACTAAGGCGGATATTGGAAACATGGGACAGTAATTTACCAAATAGAACCTGCTGATGGTAACTACAATGCAGCTATAGTCTATCCCTATTTACTTCGTTTATTTTGCCACATACTGGATACACATTTCTTTTCATTTCTGTATTTACTACGATGTTCATGTGCATGTTCTTTTTAGTAGTTTCTGATATTCCCTTTGTTTTTGGTTACTGCACCTTCTTTTCATTCATGTTTCCACGCCAATTCCTATTGCAGGTATACACTCACTGTGCTTCTGCTATTCACCTCGAATGGCCCGCCTCTCTCATTTAAGGTAACTAAAGCATATGTTTTTACCTCTTACTGATTTTGCAGTTATGCAACCCTACATACCTAATTACAAAATTCCCGCGGATAGTGAATTAAGATAGTGAAGATATAGATCTCTAAAGTTCTTTTCCCACGCTTTCGGCACCCTATATCTCCGAAACTATGGACTTTTGGCCAAAGTTGCAGATGACATTTTTTTTCTTGGTTTGACATCAGCCTTAAATTTTTTGCACTCATTATTACGACAGCCTGTAAAGTTGCCCCCTTTCCCCCCTCACGTTTGTTAAAAACAGAATTTTTGAAAACGTACAAACATGTGTCAACCTACATTCAATAAAGATTTTATTTTCTGAGTTTCATCTTCCTAACTTGATGGGCGCATGAGATACCAGGTTGTTGGCATAAAATTTGAACCACTTCTCTTCCCTTGGGATACACGTTTTTATGAAAACGTTATGACAAATCAGTTCGAGGCAGGTACTGACTATTCAAATTTCAAATGGTTCAGCCATTTTTTGTGTCCATCTTTTAAAAAAAATCCTAGACAGCTTCATTAAAATGGTAATGAGGCAATTACTAAGCGTGATATTTTCCTTTGAAACTGGCGTTAATGCTTACACTGGTATATATATGAGAAAATGCTATAAACTGCCTCAAATGTACGTAATTGCTGTGGTGGTCGAAGCAGACAGGTGTTCAAACAATTTCAAACAACATCTCACATGTGTTATAGTAAAGTTATGCTTCTATGTTCAAGTATTGAAAATGGGGAAACAAAACGTACTTGTTTACGAAATAAAACATCTATGATGTGTAATTGTTTGTTATGAGGATCTTAAATTATGATTTTCATCATTTATAGTATTAATTAAAAAAATAAATTCAAAGGTGTAAATTTTTCTTGTAAAGTACAGCATCCCACAAAATAACTGGCGATCGTAATCACTTTGGTATCTTAATAATAAACGGTAAGCGTCTCAGTCTGTCCGTCACGCTAATCTTAATAATAAACATTCACGCTAATAGATATCGCCATCTGAGCTGTTGCGTTCCTATATAACGAAGTACTTTAATAATTGCATAAATTCATCTTGAGCTTGGAGTGGTTAAGGAGAACACTTCAAAAACATGTTACCTTGTGTAAATAAAAAAAGCTTTTATTTACCCACGGTTTTAATCAATAGTTATTAGCAGGCCGAAGGCTTAGGTGGAACAACTGCTTACAGTAATCAAGAAACTGTTCATTAAGGTGTGTGTAGGTGAACAAGTAAATAAATTAATGTCCCCACGTGAGACCAGTGACAGAGCTCTTAGGGTGCATTGTAGTGGTGTTACAACAAAACAAGAAGCGAGAAGGTTTAATGTGCTAGCAATTGTCTTTTATTTATTTATTTATTTATTTAATGCTTTGACTGCATATTAATACCAGTATGTTTATATTATTAAAAGAGTGCTAATTAGAATTTCGTTAGTGTTTAATTGGTATTAATAGAAAAGATGCATGCTAGGTATGGACAACTCCAAAAGTGCATTACTAGTTGCAATTTTCCCTTTCCTGTAATATTAGGCAACCCGAAAAACAGGGTTCGATGACGTGATTGAGAAAAAAAGGCGTTGGAACAAACCTCAATTTTGTTACAAATATAGCAGTGTGGCAAATTGCAAATAAGAGATAAAAATAAATTATTAAGAATGACGAATTTACTATCTTGAGGGCAATGGATGATATAAAAAGTTACAAAATGATCTTACTTAAGCAGTTCAAACAAGACGAATGGTAAGAAAAAGATCTCAGAGGAAAGAAGTTTCAATCCTTTCCCTCCCCCCAAAAAAAGTCTCATAAAAATAGAAAAACTTACACAATGTAGAAGCTTAATATAAAAGCCTAATCGCACAAAAACAAACACCTACGTTAAACAGAAAGACAGATAAACACAGAATAAGGGACACCAGTGGCGTAGCAGACTGGTTGCCCTCACATGCAAGATAAACAGATGGGACCCTAGTTATAAACCGAAGAGTTCTAATAATAATAATAATAATAATAATAATAATTATTATTATTATTATTATTATTATTATTATTATTATTATTATTATTATTATTATTATTATTATTATTATTATTATTATTATTATATTACTCTTAAAAATCGTTTCCTTTTCAAAATCTCTGATTCCGGCTAAAACCATGTCAGTATATAGTGGTCAAGTGTGCACTTTTTGTGAACCAGCGGTCTCAAAGCCGAAAAGGGGGGAAAACCTACGAGAGAGAGGAACAAAAAAATTTCTTGTAATGAACTCTAGAGCAAAGTTCGAAGCACTTTCTTTCGACAGGTGCTTTTTTTCTTGTTTTTTCTGGTACAGAAAAATTCTGGCGGCTAAGAAGTTACAGTACACATTATTGCAAAATTTGCAAGCGTATTTATTTACATTGCAATTTGTGGTCATAAGGAAATTGTCATTAGAATATTATTGCAAAAAATAAGTTTCATTTCTTCATCCATACCATATTTTAGAAACCCTATACATCGCCCCAAGAATATCGATATGTAAAATATAATATGTTGATATATCGATGTCGATATACCTGCGATATCCAATTTGCGAACCGAGAAATGATGCAATAATAATAATAATAATAATAATAATAATAATAATAATAATAATAATAATAATACAAATATAGGATGCTTGAAACATTCACTAAGTCACTTTCAAAATGAATACGAAACTTGGTGGTCAAATAAAGTACTAACAGCCAATAGAACTGTAGATCTCCGAGGCACATCTAGGATAATGTCAAACGTTTACAACATGCTTTGTTTCCGCGTGGTTCGGTTGCCAATTCGGTAGTGTTCATTGGACGTACTGATCCGAAATACATTCTAATAAACCCAATAGGTAGCGTAGATCATACCTTCCATTCCAAACTACTAATGCAAACTGAACAAAAAGATAGAAAAAAACAAAGAAGAAAGGAAATGAAACGAAAAAGAAAGAAAGAAAAATTAATGAGTGCTACTATACTGTTAAATTTCTATCAGAAACACCCTCTATTAAAAGTACAAACTGTATCATAATGAAAAGTTACAAATGTTCCAAAGGAAAATCGAATGTGGGGAATCGAACTGAGATTTTACATTTGGAAGTCTTGCACGCTAGCCACTACTCTACCCATTGGTCTACCCAAACTCTGTTTAACAAACAGTGTAGTGATTTTTTTCTAAGAACAATAACATGAAAACTGTATACTGCATACCAATGAAGAATTTCGAATGTACTGGTAATTTCCTTCCCGTTTCCAAACTAATATTCGTAAATTGTCTCTATCATGATACATTTGTTTTCTTCCACATTCTTAAGGATTGCTCGTCTAGCATGAGAAGTCGATTAGTCACTATCATTGATTAACAAAACAACTTCGGCGTGAACAGGATTTGGACCTACATTGGACAACTGTACTGGTTGTGAGTCCGCTACGATACCCCTACACTATCACACCACACGAACCTAACCCCCAAAAATTACTAACTTTGGCTTTCGAACGAACCAGCTTCTTCCTGTAAGGTTATTTACACCAAAATATATCGCGCCGGGCATAAATCCTTGACCTGGTAATTAAGAGTATGAGAATTATATCTGTTATATCTGCTGCTTGGTATGGAGAAGAAACTAAATTGTGAACCAGAGGTTTAAGAACAACTCCATTTATTTATATAGAATATGCCAGAGGTTATTAATTTATAGCATTATAAAAGAAATACGAAAAAATTTTGAGACGAAGAAAAATTACATATAACATTGTAAACGGAGGCAAAGATACCTAACGTAAACAAAGTAAAGACGAATCGCTTACCTCGCAGTGATCGTGGTTCAGTGCTACTCTGGTTCGATTCCCGGGAGGAGAGCCTTTGGAATTTTAACTGTCCTCGATGTTTCGGTATTCGTGTCCCTGACGTTCTAAGTTAGGAAAACTAGGAAAACTAGAAAAACTAGGAAAGCAAGTAAGCGAGTAAAACAAGTAAAAACCTAGTAATAAGTAGGTACGCAAGTTAATGAGGCATGTCAGTTATTTTTTTAGAAACGTTGGTAAAGGAGCCTCGCCAGTAATCTGTAGGTTATCGCATCGGATCCACGTCGGGAAGTATTTGTTTTTACTTTAGGTTTTTTGGTGACGAGTGAATGGCGATGACACACGTGTTATTATCTTCGGATATTTGAATCCTCGTATTTTTGAATATTTGAAATATCTAATCTTCAGGAATAATAATAATTGTCGCGTAGAAGGTTAAAAGTTAGGAGCTCATTATCGCTCAGATCATACCATTATAAGCAGAAACGTGAGTTTTGGCAAGAATATTTCGGGTTTGTTTAATGTTGCCAGCGAGAAGAGGAATTTCTCATCTCATTTCTAAAACAAAACAAACAAAATCGAGACGGGAATTAACATTTTACATTCGAGACAGCACAAGGCTAACTCAAATTATCGACTCGCTTTGGAGATGAGAATCGCGACGAGACGACAAGTATCGTAAACATTTCTCGTCTTATCTCGATTCTTGAAATAGTGTATGTATATTATTTAAGTAACAATTACTCTGTAGACTGAATCTTACACTCTAATTTGTTACTTCGTATTTCGGAGATCATCGAATTATGGTCTGTGTAGATATTTTTGTAACAAACCTTTTATAATTAACTTTGCATATTCTAAAAGTTATTTTATTATATGCCTTATTGTTCAATGACATCAGTTATTTTTATTAGGATTATTTTCCTTAATAGACACACTAGAATACTTTCTACCTGAAACTTTAGTAGTACGCTTTGATTTAAAATTTGGGTAGTATCAGAGGTGTATCTTGGTGGTACAGACCTCCCTCCCCGATATCCTGACTTTTCTGTTAGTTTTGCCTATTTTTAGGACAACTTTTAAAATTTTAATACCATTATTAGAATTATTATTATTAATTATTACTGACGTTTTGTGAATTTAATGATTCATCTTGTCCCACCCAATTCCCGCCCAGTGGGCATTGTGCTAAACAAACGCCGTGTGTGTGTGTAGGTTTTCTCGGGGTTCTGTTCCCTTCCACTTGTTTATTCCACTGTTTCTTTCATTTTCATTATGGACTATTCCTTTAGCTTAGCTGGCATAACCATGGAACGTAGAACTTAAAACAATTGTTCTTAAGGTTACTGTGAGTTCAGTAGCCCTACTTTTTGCACGAAATTTGCCTGGAAACCTTTCGTTTGCCAATTAGCTAATTGTGGGGATGTACACACTAGAATACTTTCTACCTGAAACTTTAGTAGTACGCTTTGATTTAAAATTTGGGTAGTATCAGAGGTGTATCTTGGTGGTACAGACCTCCCTCCCCGATATCCTGACTTTTCTGTTAGTTTTGCCTATTTTTAGGACAACTTTTAAAATTTTAATACCATTATTAGAATTATTATTATTAATTATTACTGACGTTTTGTGAATTTAATGATTCATCTTGTCCCACCCAATTCCCGCCCAGTGGGCATTGTGCTAAACAAACGCCGTGTGTGTGTGTAGGTTTTCTCGGGGTTCTGTTCCCTTCCACTTGTTTATTCCACTGTTTCTTTCATTTTCATTATGGACTATTCCTTTAGCTTAGCTGGCATAACCATGGAACGTAGAACTTAAAACAATTGTTCTTAAGGTTACTGTGAGTTCAGTAGCCCTACTTTTTGCACGAAATTTGCCTGGAAACCTTTCGTTTGCCAATTAGCTAATTGTGGGGATGTACCCAGGGGTCCTGGTGGTCCGGACACACCTCACGAATCCCGACTATTTTGTAACTTTTGCCTAATGTTAGCGGCGATGTTACAAATTTTAATAGAATATATTTCATACCGAACTTGTGTTTGTTATTATTATTATTATTATTATTATTATTATTATTATTATTATTATTATTATTATTAGTAGTAGTAGTAGTAGTAGTAGTAGTAGTAGTAGTAGTAGTAGTAGTAGTAGTAGTATTACTGAAGATTTGAGAACTCAATATTACGTCCTATTCCAATGCAAATAAGTATACTGAAGTTGATAGGAAAAAGAAAAATAAATTAGTTTGAACCCTATCCGAGGATTAATTGTCTTATAAGAGATTTTTTGAAAGGATTAGTGTTCAAAAGGAAAAGAGGGGGATAAAACGTGTCAGCTCCCGAATAATATGAGATCGAAACTTCAAATGTCTTAATAGAAACTAAGTAGAATTTGCCTTCATTACGATATATAGTAACGCCCGTTCTTTGGGTAAAACAATTTTGATATGTATACGTTATTGTATAATGATACAAAATATACATACAAATATAGGAAAGAATAGTTTTTATTTACAAATTTTTGTTAAACGGATGTATGGAACGTGTTGAAAATGAAGAACGAAAATATAATTATTTCTAATAATAGTGAAAGAAGTTAGGAACAATTCAACAACTGCTACGAAACAATAACATTTGAGACACATGTATGACTCGTATTAGGCCCTAACGATGAGCCTTATGTATTCATGAATTGTTTGAAAAACACTTTACGTTCTCAGTCAGTACGAATGAAAGTTGTAGGCATGTGACGTCATATAGAAATTTCCTTAATTACCTCAGCGGGAATCGACCCTAGAACCTCCCAACTACGAGACGAAAGCCGAAGCCACTGCTCTAATACTGCTCTGTTAAGTAAAAGTTTAAAAAAAAACTTCTTTATGTATCAAATTGGACACGTTTACGATTCAATATTTTACTGACCATGAAACACTCTGACTTCGGTTATGATAAAATACTATAGACCAGATAATTCAAATCTAAATTAAAAAAGACATACCAAGACACGAGGACATGAAGGGGAAGGTAGCCTTAAGAGTAACTCGAACCCTTTATTGGAATCTGATGCCTCAGACCACTTTTTTCTGATTCACTGAAAGTATCTCCATAACTTGTCCCATAATCGAACCTGGGAACCGGTCCACTGAAGAATCTGATGGGTGGGGTACTTGTTTGTTCCCAAGGCAAGTAAGCTTGAGGTGAACAGCATCATGCCCGTGGGTTTTCTTGGGACATTCCCTTTTCTTACAGTTTCTCATTCCACCTATTGGTTCTTCATAATTCACTTCCTTTAATCATTTTCTCCGTCAACCTAACAGATATAATCCTGGGACAATAAACGCAAAGATTTCATTTCATTTCGTTTTGAAACGGTTAATCAAAACCAAAACAAACGAAAAAGTTGTATTTTCTTTTGCTTATTAACGTGTTTTCACAACAAAATATATATAGAGAAAATATAGACTATTGTAATTCCATTCAAAGATGAAACATCAGATTCATAATACCTTAACTTAAAACGCAACCATTACATATATTTTGGAAGTATTCCAAAATATGTATGGATATTCTGAAAAAGGTAATACAACTTAGCTTCTATTTTCAACTGCCATTATGTAGTGCAAATTTGGAGATAAATTCTTTATAGCCCTCTATTTCGGTTCATATATATACAATTTGGGGTTTCGGTAACACTCCAGCCATCACATTCTACTCAACCTACCCCCCAAAAGAGGAGCCTTACCGAAAATAGTGTTCCAGACGACTATACTAACATTTTCGGATGAGTGTTATTATATTTTGAAGCAATAATACTTATGTGCTCCAAATTCCTTACCAATAATCATTGGAAAAAACTGTTTCAATAATTTAACATTGAATCTCCCAAAGAGGGGCTCAAGAATGACTCATTTACTGTTAAAATTTAAAAGATTCAGACATTGTTCAACAAGGATGCAAAATTTCACATTAATAGTGTAAAAAACTTATATATATATATATAACTCTATATAACTATATATATATCTACGAGATCCATCTTAATATTGTCCTCCCATCTGCGCCTAGGCCTTCCTAATGGTCGTTTTCCGATTGGTCTTCCAGTCAAGACTTTGAAAGCGTTTCTACTTTCTTCCATTCTAGCTACATGACCTGTCCACCTAAGCCTCCTAGACTTGATGACCCTAACAATGTTGGGTTAACCATATAAATTATGTAGTTCCTCGTTATGAAGTTTCCGCCATTCCCCATTTCTGTTCCTCTTGGGTCCGAATATTCTTCTCAGGATCTTGTTCTCAAATACTTTCAGTCTATGTTCATCCCTCAAAGTAAGCGACCATGTTTCGCAGCCATACAAAACAACAGGCATGATTATCGTTTTGTATATTTTAAGCTTCAAATTCCTCGACAGAATTCGCGACGACGAGAGATTTTGAACCGAATAGTAACACGAATTCCCTGCTTTTAATCGACATTCTCCGTGAATATGATTTTCCTCTGTTAATATTGATCCTAGATATGTGAAACTATCCACTTTATCAAAAGTATTATTTAATACTTTAACGCATCCATAATTTGCTGTATTCCGGTCCCGGCGCACTTCCATGTATTTAGTCTTCTCTGCATTTACTTCTAAACCTATGCCCCTGCAAGTATTTAATAAGATCTCTGCATTTCTTTCTATTTTTCTCCTATCATCACCTATTAAATTTACATCATCAGCATATGCCATAACCTGGTGAATACTGTTCAACTCTAGGCCCTGGTTGCTATCTTTGATTTTCCTTATAGCGTATTCCAGAACAAAGTTAAATAATAATGGCGACAACGCATCTTCTTGTTTCAGGCCATTTTCGATGTAAAAGCTCGTGGACAAGAATTTTCCTACCCGGACTTTACTTTGGGATTCATTTAAACATACCTTAATTAATCTAATTAGCTTTCTCGGTATTCCAAGTTCTGTAAGAACGTTGTATGTTTCTCTCTTATCCGAGTCGTATGCCTTTCTAAAATAAATAAATAGTTGATGTACCGGGTATTGTATTCCCACTTTTTTTCGAGTATTTGGCGAATGGTAAATATTTGGTCGATAGTTGATCGATTTCGTCTAAATCCGCACTGATAATCTCCAATAATTTCATCTGCGTATGGGGTCAGTCTTGCTAATAGAATATTTGAAAGGATTTTATAGGATGGTCACAGAAGAGAAATGCCTCGATAATTATTACAGTAAGTTTTGTCGCCTTTCTTGTGAATTGGAACAATGATTGATTCTTTCTACTCTTGTGGCAATTCTTCCTTGTTCCAGATAAGGAGAATGAGTTTGTGTATCTTGTTCTACAATTTTTCGCCTCCAGCTAAAATTAACTCAGCCGGAATTTCATCTACACCCGGAGATTTGTGTTTCATTCATTTCTTTATAGCGGTTTCTACTTCTATTCGGTTGGGTTCTGGAATATATTGTTCTGTGGTGTGTTCTCTTTTTCTCCACGCACACTAGTTTTTGGTTGCATGTTAAGCAAATCGTCAAAGAAATCTTTCCATCTATTTAAGATGCTATCCGTGTCAGTGAGAACTTTACCGTCAGATTTCTTTAATATATAAGCACGAGGTTGATAGCCTTTCTTAAATTCGTTTATTCCCTTATACATGTCCCGGATGTTTTATTTTTACTATTATCTTCAAGTTCCTTAATTTTGGCTTTCAGAAAATCGTGTTTCTTTGTTCGAAAAGTTTTGGAAGTTTCCAGCCTGATATCTGCGAAATTTTGTGTAGTCATTTCATTCGGATTTTGTAGCCAGCGTAATTTTGCCTGTTTTCTCTTCTCTGCTAGTTTTATGCATTCCTGGTCGAACCATGGTTTGTTCTTACGTATTTCCGCGTATCCCAATTTTTCATTTGCTGAAATTTTAATGCTATCTCTAATTTCAATCCAGGTATCCTCAACACTAGTGCACTCCGAATCTTCTAAAGCCGAAAATCTATTCGAAACTTCAATCTGGTATTTCTCTCTTACCTGACTCTCTTCTAATTTCTTTAAATTGAATCTCTCCGTTTTCGGACAATGAATATTACCTTTATTCAAAGATAACCTCTCTCGTATTATCGCTGCTACCAGATAGTGGTCAGTGTCACAATCAGCCCCTCTAAACGACCGGACATCAATTATGCTAGATTTCCTTCTTCTATCTACTAAAACGTGATCAATTTGATTATATGTTTTCCCGTCTGGTGATGTCCAAATGTATTTATGAATGTCGCGATGTGGGAATTTTTTACTCTTCACGATTAGATTTTTGGATGTTGCAAAGTTCACGAGTCTAACACCGTTGTCATTACTTTTCTTATGCAGACTTTTGTTCCCTATAATCGGTTTGAAAATATCTCGTCCTACCTTCGCATTGAAATCCCCAAATAGAATTTTCATATGGGAGTTGCTCAAATATCTGTTCCATTTCTTCGTAAAAACTGTCTTCTATATCGTCATCCTTATCTTCAGTTGGGGCATGTACATTTAAACAATAATATCACACCACCGTCCCTTAAGAGTAATAAAAGAAAGCCTGTCAGTAACAAATTCAACCCGTTTAATTGCTGGTAATATACGTTTATGAACGAAAAACCCTGTTCCTAACGGTGATTTTTATTTCCTTCCCCGTAAAAGAACGTAAAATTTCCGGAATTCACAGATCCATTTCCTACCCACCTAACCTCCTGAACTCCTACTACATCCATCCTGTTTTTCTCTAACTCACTCGCTACGGATTTTAACGCGCCAGCCCTATAAAGACTCCTAATATTCCATGTACCAAATCTCATGTCCATTTTCTTTTGCTGAGGTCGTGCCAAGTTATCAGTCCTTGTCCGAGGCTTTTGTGAATATTTCTGAGCAAGTGCTTTTTTTTTACAGGATGAGGTTAGCCCTACCCAAACCCCCAAGCTGGAGGACCACTCCTAGTCGGCTGTCCGCGACTGCTTATTCAGTATATTCACAGCTAACCGCTATATCTAAAGGCCTTCTCCTCGATCCGCAACCTGAGGACGCGCCATGCCGTGGTAACAGGAATGCACGTTACACGGATATATATATATATATATATATAGGGCCGAAACAAAAGACTATAGGGGTTTTATCTCCAAATTTGCACTACATAATGACAGTTGGTTTTACGAGATAATAGAAACATCAATTATAACCTAGCCACTAGTCGTGTTCTAAAACCCAGTTAACCGGTTGGATTCATTTTAAGATAGAAGCAGAATGTTTCAGTTTACTTCAGAAACCGAACCGTAATTTGGTTCAATTTTGTTTGGAAACAGACACTATATTGCTTTTTTCTGAATATTCATACATATTTTGGAAAAGTCTCCAACTATATGTAATGGTTTCGTTTTAAGTTAATGTATTATAAATCTGATGTTTCACTTTTCAATGGAATTACAATACTCTGTATTTTTTGTGAAAACACGTTAATGAGCAATAGAAAATACAACTTTTTGGTTTCTTTTTGATTTCAGTTAATACTCCATAGCACGCGTGGTCAATTGTAACATCATGGCACGGGCGCGGAGTCTCACTCTGCTATATGTTTTATCTTATTTTAATGTGTATTTTGTTTTAAAGTGATAGATATTAAATTGTTTAATATTTTCTTCGCGTTGTTTCTGACAATTCGCCACGTATATTTTATAGCACAAATTCCTTTAACAGTTCTTAAAGAAACTAAAATTTCTCTATCCGCGGAGTGTGACTCTGCGGCGCGTGCTACGGAGAATTAATCGTTTCGAATTACGTTTAATATCCCACGATTATACCTGTTAGGTTGAGGCAGATCATGACTAAAGGAAGTGAATTACGATAGACGAATTGGTGCAACGAGAAAGCGGGAGGAAAAGGTAGTGTCCCGAGAAAATTAACGAGCACGATGTTGTTCACCTCAAGCTTACTTGCCTTCGGAACGAACAAAGTACCCCACCCATCAGATTCTTCAGTGCTCGGGGTCGCCTTTGAAATTTTAAATGTCCTCGATGTATCTGTGCTCGTGTTCCTGTCGTTCAAGGTTACTAGAAATAACTGTAAAACGAGTATAACCGAGTATAATAAGAGTCAAGTTACGGAGATATTTTCGGTGAATCAGAAAAGAAGTGGGGCACTAGATTCCAATAAAGGGTTCGAGTTACTCTTAAGACCACCTTCTCCTTCATGTCCTGGTGTGTTGGTACGTCCTATTTAATTTAAATTTGAATTAACTGGACTATAGTATTTATCATAGCCGAAGTCAGAGTGTTTCATGGTTAGTAAATATTGAAATCGTAAAGGTGTCTAATTTGCTATATACACGAATATTTTTACTCTTACTAAACACAGCAGTATTAGAGCAGTGGCTTCAGCATTCGTCTCGTAATTGGGAAGTCCTGAGTTCGATTCCTGCTGAGGTAATTAAGGTTTCTTTATAATTTACAATGTTAATACTTCTGATGTATAATAACAAAAAATATTCAATTTCCATCGATCTTACAAGTTAGAGTTGAAACGACGCCTTTCTTCAGAGCAGAAATACTAACAACATGACGTCACATGTCTACAACCTTGATTCGTACTGTCTTAGAACGTAACATGTTTAGCAAACAATTCATGAATACATAAGGCTCATCCTTAGGGCCCAGTATGACTCATACATGTGTCTGAAATGTTATGTACCAACTGTGGAATTGTTTCTAATTTCTCTATTACTAGAAATAATAATAATATTTTCGTTTGCCATTTCCATATAAATGTTCACCTTAACAATATAGTTGTCTATTATTATTATTATTATTATTATTATTATTATTATTATTATTATTATTATTATTATTATTTGCCTACTTTTGAACTTCCTTGGCGAAATTACTGCATAATACGTTATGTTATGTTGTTCTGTTGTTATTATTTCTCTAATTTTTCCTCGACTATATATTATTTCGCTTATTAGTGGACACTCATTTGTCTCTAAGTCGTCGAATAAATGAATTTCTTACTGCATTTCTGCAATCAGAAGAAGCCGATTCATTCGAAAGCTGAAGCTGGTAATATTTGGGGATTCGTTTCGCCTGGCATGATAGTGTATGTGTATCAAAGCGGAGTACAACCAGTACAGTTGTCCAATATAAGTCCAAATCCTGTTCACGCCGAAGTTGTTTTTAACCAAGTGATCGTGAAGAATCGACTTCACATACTAGATGAGCAGAATGTGGAAGCTAACAACTGTATCATGATAGAGACGATTCACGAATGTTGATTGGGGAAGGGTAAGGAAATTACCAGTACATTCGAAATCCTTCATTGATCTGTAGTATACACTTTTCGTGTTATCGTTCTCAGAAAAAAAACACTACACTATTTGTTAAACAGAGTTTGGATAGAGCAATCGGTGGAATAGTGGTTATCGTGCAAGGCTTCCAAATTGAAAATTTCGGTTCGATTTCCCGTCACGTAGTATTGTTTTTCTCATAAAATAATGGCTCCAACTCTGCGAATTACAACGTTATATCCGCAATAGATTAAATCGACATGGATGTTTGGAACAGATAATTCTTCGGAGATTACAAGAAAATATCCCCTCCTCGGTTGTTTCAAAACAAGATTTTTTCTATTAATTTGACACAA
The DNA here is from genome assembly GCF_964235325.1 of Thermobia domestica. Classification (NCBI taxonomy): domain Eukaryota; kingdom Metazoa; phylum Arthropoda; class Insecta; order Zygentoma; family Lepismatidae; genus Thermobia; species Thermobia domestica. The sequence continues at coordinate 100,165,852 of NC_137463.1, read as the reverse complement.
AATTTGTTTCCATTCTATAATTCAATGTGGTTTATTCACATTTGAAATTTGAAACATGCAAGATGTGCTAGAACTGTAAGGAACATTCGATTTTCCTTTGAAAAATTTGTGACTTTTCATTATGATATAGTTTGTACTTTTAATAGAGGGTGTTTCTGATAGAAATTTAGCAGTATAGTAGCACTCATTAATTTTTCTTTCTTTCTTTTTCGTTTCTTTTCCTTTCTTCTTTCTTTCTTTCTTTCTTTTTGTTCACTTTGCATTAGTAGTCTGGAATGGAAAGTATGATCTACGCTCCCTACTGGGTTTATTAGAATGTATTTCGGATCAGTACGTCCAATGAGCACTACCGAATTGGCAACCGAACCACGCGGAAACAAAGCATGTGGTAAACATTTGACATTATCCTAGATGTGTCTCGGAGATCTACAGTTCTATTGAAAGTTTAGTACTTTATTTGACTACCAAGTTTCGTATTCATTTTGAAAGTGACTTAATGAATGTTTCAAGCATCCTCTATTTTTGTATTATTATTAGTAGTAGTATTAGTATTATTGCATCATTCCTCGGATCTAAGCCTGTGCAATATGTCAATATATCGATATTGATATTGATATGTATCAAGATTCAATATCGTAAATATGTCGACATGGATATATCAACATCCTAATTTTTCCGTATCGATATTTGAGGGTGAGGTATAGACGTTCCTAAGATTTGTGATGGGTGAAGAAATAAAACCAAATTTTTACAATAATGTCTTCTAATGACAAGTTGTTTACGACCACAAATTGCAATGTAAATAAGTCCACTTGGGAATTTGCAATATTTGTATACTGTAACTTCTTAGCCGCCAGAACTTTTCTGCCGAGAAAAGATAAACAAAAAACATCTGTCAAAACCAAGTGCTTCGAACTTTCACCTAGAATTAATCAGAGGAATATTTTTTTTCCTCTCTGTCTCGGAGATTTGCATATCTTTTGGCCTTTGGGACCGCTCATTACAAAAAATGCACACATAACCGCTTAATGCATTCTCGCTCTTACGCAATCAGAAATTTTGAAAAGGAAATGAGTTTTTATAATAATAATAATAATAATAATTATTATTATTATTATTATTATTATTATTATTATTATTATTATTAATGTTATGATTATTATTATTGTTATAACAACTGGCTTTACAACTAGGATCCCATCTCTTTATCCTGCATGGGACGGCCGTAAGACTACTACGTCACTGGCGTCCCTTATTTTGTGTTTGTCTGTCTTTCCGTTTGGTGTGGATGTTTGCTTTTGTGCTGTTAGGGTTTTATATTAAGCCTTTAGATTATGTAACTTTTTTTCTATTTTTACGAGACACTTTTTTTTTTTTTTTTTTGAGGGATAGGAGAGAAACTGCTTTCCTCTGATATCTATTTCTTACCATTCGTCTTGTTTAAACTGATTAAGTAAGATTATTTTGTAACTTTTTATGTCATGCATTGCGCTCACGATAATAAGATCGTCATTCTTAACAATTTATTTTAATCTCTTATTTGCAGTTTGCCACACTGTTATATTTGTAACAAAATTGAGGTTTGGTCCAACACATTTCTAATTCTCTACCACGCCAACGACCCTGTTTTTGGGTTGCCTACTATTGCAGGAAAGGGAGAATTGAGGTGGTAATACACTTTTGGAGTCGCGTATACATTTTTTTCGTAATTAAAATCTATCTACAAATATGTTTCATATCATCATCATCATCATAGATTTGTGTCATTAGTGGCAGATCACTTGTCGCAACTGAGAAGCTTCTGTACTCATGGTCTTCACGTACGATTTTTCTGTTTTGATATCGTCCATCAGTTGTAGTCTCCTTCGACCGCCTCTCTCTTTCCTGCCACCATACCTCTCCTCTAAAACTGTCCTCATGATACAGCTTCTTCCTAGCCAATGTCCCACCCAGTTTCTCTTCCTCTTCTTAATAAAGTTTAACATTGTTCCTTTGTATCCAACCATTTCTAACACCCTCTTATTCGTTTCCCGCTCGAACCAGCTAATTCTCTCCATTCATCTCCACATCCACATTTGAAAACTTCCAGTCATTTTTCATCATTTTTTAGTAATGTCCATGTTTCTGACCTGAACAGTACAATACTCAATGTTTCATAGGATAATTGCATATTAAATTGTATAAATTTATAAGATTCCCAAGTACTAGTATATGATATGCAATTAATTTTAACTTTATTTTCTCTCTCTCTTGTTTTATGGACTAATGTTCGGTCTAAGACAGCCATAAAGGACATACTTCGAGGACCACAACTTGAGAAACGTTGACATCAGGAACGCCCACAGGATCTTTTCAAGGGGAGCGGGGCAAGATACCAACTCCACGGGAGAGAGAGAAAAAGACTAACACTCAAGTACCGATGCCTATAGCGACAAACTTTAATACGTACACGTGTACACATAATGGGCTTTATGCAGAGTCGTTCTGACGCGTGATTAGTGCCACACTAAAGAGTTCGAGTAACATGTTTCCTGCAGTAGTCAGGCCTTTAGTATGTCGCTAATCATACATCAAAACGACTCTGCAAAAAGCGCGCACCCAGAAATGTTTGTTGGGAGGGGTCCAATACTACAAGCCATTACGTCTGCGTATTATATAACGGGTATTATTTTGCACCTGAAAAGATGATAAGTAATTGTATTTTCACTTATATTTTAAGAAAAAGTGCGAGAACTGCATTGCTTTTATAAGAAAGATCACAGATGAAGTGTAAGATCAAATTTTCAAGTTGCATCATTCATTACCATGTTAAATAAGTAAAGTTTAATTGAAAAAAAAAACGTAGAAACGTATGTTGAGTTAGGAAGTTTCAGGGAGGTCCGGACCTGGTGGACAATCCCCTGAATGCGCCCCTGGATAACAACTAATTACGCACATATATTATGTAATATAATATGTGGGATCAAATTAATATGTTCTGTTCCCAGGTACGAAACTTCCTTCGAAAGTTCGGGGACAACCACAGGTGTGTGCAACGTGGGTGCCATGGGTGCCTTGGCAAACTTTTTTTTTTATGTAGAATTATTACAAACTGAGAATAGATTACGTGTAAATTATTTCCCGTCTGCATGTGTGTTGTGCGTCGCCGACGCAGCGTCGGGTGCAATGACTAGTGATGGGCAGTGGGAATATTCCCGGTGGAAAGGAATTTTAAAAATGGGAATATTCCCGGATTTTTTCCCTGGCCTATAAATTCCCGGGAAGGAATTTATTTCCATTTCTTTACTTTATGTTCCAAATTATAAGAACTATATGATTAATTACTTTATTTTAATATACTATGACTTACTTCTAGGTTTTAAACAATTTGGAGGCTAAAAAATGTAAAATACTTTGACAGTACTTTATATATCTAATAATATGATTTTTTAAAGTTCCATTTCCATTTGTACTAAAAATGGAGTAATTGTTTAGTATTGGGGGGCCAAAACTAGCAAAAAGTAGGATGATTTACGGAGGAAATGAGTTGATAGTAGTGTTCAAGTAGTCAAGAAAGTATCGAACACAATTTTTTTTAGGGCAGTAGGGGATTTGTACAAACCTTAAAGGTAAGTGGAAGTGATTTATGTGAGGCAAGAAAGTGAATTGTTGGTAACGAAGATAGAAAACATCCTGCCATACTGGGCTCTAACTCGTCTTCACTCGCTAACGCTCGTTCTGCAGTGCTGTCTAAGTTTAATGATGGTAACGTAATTTAACGTATGAAACCATAAAACAGGAACATCGGAATAGAATATCGCAAAAAAGTAAGTGCAAAATCTGACCCGCCAAAGCTAAACAATCGCCAAAAGTAACGAAGTACTAATTTATAAATGATGGAAAGAAACCATTTTGCAAAGTAATTTAAAATTATGTAGAAATAGAAATGAAGTACTATTAATAAACCCTGAACCACCGTTATTAATAGACGTCAGTCTGTCTCCTCTCTCTGACTCGAATTTCTGAAGAAGTACTCCAGCTTCTTTTACATGTGAATTAACGCATGGAATTTCGAGAAATGGGTACGAAGAAAAGTCGTGTGTGGCAATGTTACATGCACAGCTATAAAGACAGGAAAGTATCTTGCAAATATTGTGAACATACATATTTTCGGGCAAATGTTGAAAAATGGTGGGACATGTGTGTTCTGGCAGTTACCCAACCTAATTTGTTTATAACATTTAAAAATTTAATATGTTTATAATATCAGTAGTAGAAGTTTAGAAAATCCACTAACATGTAAATTTAAACTGTTAAGCGGTTTAAAAGTACCGTATGTGGACCTACTATACCATTTTTGAAACATATTTACTTTCATAGAACATATTGTAAATAAATATCTATTTTGCGTACTCTAAATATAATAAAATATTAAGAAAATAACATAACATCGTTCAGATATACATTCTAAAGACTCCCCTGGGGACACCAGTAATCAATACTATGATATAAAAACAAATTTAACTTTGAAATCATAATATAGTAATAGAATGCAAATTTCTTTGGATTGTACATTAATTCCCGGAAAATTCCCATTTTGGGGAATCTTTCCGGGCGAAAAATATCTTCCCGGGAATTTACCCATCACTAGCAACGACGCTATCTTTTCTTAGGGGGAACGGGGGGAGGACTACATTCCATATGGTGGTACTTTAGATCTGGCACCCACATTCCCAATGTCCTGCGCACGCTAGTGGGGGCAACTGCCCCCTTGCCCCACGCTGCGTAGGGCCATGGTTGAGATAGAGAATAGAATTTATGTCCATTTTTTAATGTTTTATAGCACCTACAAACGTATTGTGCATTTTTAATAACTTGGCTCTAATTCTTCTTTTAACTAAAAACAAGATAAAAACATCAATAATCTTGATTTTCTTTTACACTTGTTGGTGAACCATTTTTTCTTTTTTTTTTCTTTTTTTTTAAATGTTTATTAATTTTTCAACTACCACGAGGAAATGGTATAAAAAAGAAAAAGAAAACATCATGTCATCTGCACAAATTTCACATTTACAAAACACACAAAAAAGAAAGAGAAAAAAAGAATTGTTGGTTTAAAACAAGAAAAAAAATTAAAGAAAAACAGGGAAGCAACTCATTAGAATGCTGTGACACTCAACCACACGTGACTGAAGGCTTCTTTATCTAATTTGTCGCGCTGCGGCGCTACCGATCAGATGGAATGTGATGCAGTGTTTCCAGTCCAAGAAGGAGAATAGTTACTCAAGCAGTGATTCACTTGTTTCATGAAAAAAAAAAAAGAAAAAAAAAGTATGGCATCGCATGGCCAAATAGAAACTTCATAAGAAATATTAAACTAGTTTCTGTGTTTTAGAAGGAAAACAGAACCAATATAGGTTGTGATGTAGCCAAGCAGCTGATCGGAACTGAAGATCTCATCACTCCTGCCCCAATTTGTCCTTATTTTTACATCTGTTAAAAATGATATAAAAATCTACACTAAGTTCTAAGATATTATTAAATCTAATATATTATTAAGAATTCTAATATTTTAACGAAAGATATACAATGTTATATATCAGATTGCATCTATTGCTTGTTCTTTGACCTCTAATCACAGTTACACTAGGGGAGTACCTATGAGGGCTCCACCAGGTTCGTACTCCCCCCCCCCCCAAAAAAAAACTTTCTAACTTAACATATATTTGTACACTTTCTCAGTAAAACTATATTTGTTTAACACGAAAATGATTGATGTAGCACGAAAATTTAATCTTACATTTCATCTTTCCTCTTTCTCTTGTAAAAACAGGTGACTCCGCGAAGCATAGTCGCTAATGCTCTTCCCTTTGGTCTGGGATTCGGTTCCTGGTAGGGACACTCTGTCGAAAAAGTGTAACTGCTTTTTCTGGCTAACCATCCTGGGTGGGGTTTACCTCATTCATACTAGGCAAATGCCGGGATGGTATCTAACATAATGGTCCCAAAACGCTTTCTTCCTTCCCCACTCCTTTATTACTCCCCGATTTCCCGGATAGTGTGTTCGCCGAGGGACATCATCCCTTATACATGACCGACTAACATGGCCATTGCTACCCAGAAATCTAATTTCTAATCCTTATCTTATTAAAAACAACCTAGTTCTATATTTTTTCCTGAAAATATAGGCGAAAGTATTTTACCTATTACTTACCGTCTTTTCGGGTGAAGAATAATACCCATTCAATATTACATGCACGTAGTATTGGACCGTCCCTCTCCCAATAAAAATTTCTCGGTGTGAGCCTGACTTACACCCATATTCGTAACGCAGACACACATAATCCTAACCGAGATCACGAACATGAACCTAATCGTGATGATCATACCTCTTTAAATTCTGCAAACATTATTAATGTTAACGGAGAAAAACTGTCTAAACATAAGACTGTTGATATTAAGACTATTTTATATTAATGATTAGATGTAATTTAGCAAGAATTTTTTTTCTTTGTTTCTTGTAAACCAAAAATTGATGCGATACAATCATGCCATCTACAAAGATCAAACTGATATTGAAGTACGCACTAATCAAGGTTTTCACCGTGACACCTAGCAAGACGACGCCAAATTTCGGCGCGGAAGACCCAGGTTTGATTCCTGCTGGAAATTCATGAGTTAGGATCCCGCGTTAAAACTGTAGGTCTCTGACTCATATTACCTTTTACTGACCGAGACGCGATGTTGTTTGTTGTTTACAAACAAACATTTCATTAATAACCTCATATGACAAGCTAAATCATTAGTGCTGAAAAAAATCTACGAAGGATTGTTTACCCTTGAGGATGAGATTTTGCGGGGATTTTCTCAAAAATAACTCAGGCGATTTTATTCATACATGATAAATGGATATTTCATTAATAACCTCATATGACAAGCTAAATCATTAGTGCTGAAAAAAATCTACGAAGGATAGTTTATCCTTGAGGATGAGATTTTGCGGGGATTTTCTCAATAATAACTCAGGCGATTTTATTCGTATTTGATAAATGAATGTTTCATTAATAACCTCATATGACATAAGCTAAATCATTAGTGCTGAAAAAATCTACGAAGAATTGTTTATCCTTGAGGATGAGATTTTGCGGGGATTTTCTCAAAAATAACTCAGGCGATTTTATTCATACATGATAAATGGATATTTCATTAATAACCTCATATGACAAGCTAAATCATTAGTGCTGAAAAAAATCTACGAAGGATAGTTTATCCTTGAGGATGAGATTTTGCGGGGATTTTCTCAAAAATAACTCAGGCGATTTTATTCGTATTTGATAAATGAATATTTCATTAATAACCTCATATGACGTAGGCTAAATCATTTCTGCTGAAAAAATTTACGAAGGATAGTTTATCCTTGATGATGAGATTTTGCGGGGATTTTCTCAAAAGTAACTCAGGCGATTTTATTCATACTTGATAAATGAATATTTCATTAATAACGTCATATGACATAGGCTAAATCGTTTGTCCTGAAAAAATCTACGAAGGATAGTTTATACTTAAGAATGAGATTTTGCGGGGATTTTTTCAAAAATAACTCAGGCGATTTTATTCGTATTTGATAAATGAATATTTCATTAATAGCCTCATATGACGTAGGCTAAATCATTTCTGCTGAAAAAATTTACGAAGGATAGTTTATCCTTGAGGATGAGATTTTGCGGGGATTTTCTCAAAAATAGCTCAGGCGATTTTATTCATACTTGATAAATGAATATTTCATCAATAACGTGATATGACATAGGTTAAATCGTTTGTGCTGAAAAAAATCTAGTTTATCCTTGATGATGAGATTTTGCGGGGATTTTCTCAAAAGTAACTCAGACGATTTTATTCATACTCGATAAATGAATATTTCATTAATAACGTCATATGACATAGGCTAAATCGTTTGTGCTGAAAAAAATCTACGAAGGATAGTTTATCCTTGAGGATGAGATTTTGCGGGGATTTTCTCAAAAGTAACTCAGGCGATTTTATTCATACTTGATAAATGAATATTTCATCAATAACGCCATATGACATAGGTTAAATCGTTTGTGCTGAAAAAAATCTAGTTTATCCTTGATGATGAGATTTTGCGGGGATTTTCTCAAAAGTAACTCAGGCGATTTTATTCGTATTTGATAAATGAATATTTCATTAATAACCTCATATGACGTAGGCTAAATCATTTCTGCTGAAAAAATTTACGAAGAATAGTTTATCCTTGATGATGAGATTTTGCGGGGATTTTCTCAAAAGTAACTCAGGCGATTTTATTCATACTTGATAAATGAATATTTCATTAATAACGTCATATGACATAGGCTAAATCGTTTGTGCTGAAAAAATCTACGAAGGATAGTTTATACTTAAGAATGAGATTTTGCGGGGATTTTTTCAAAAATAACTCAGGCGATTTTATTCGTATTTGATAAATGAATATTTCATTAATAGCCTCATATGACGTAGGCTAAATCATTTCTGCTGAAAAAATTTACGAAGGATAGTTTATCCTTGAGGATGAGATTTTGCGGGGATTTTCTCAAAAATAGCTCAGGCGATTTTATTCATACTTGATAAATGAATATTTCATCAATAACGTGATATGACATAGGTTAAATCGTTTGTGCTGAAAAAAATCTAGTTTATCCTTGATGATGAGATTTTGCGGGGATTTTCTCAAAAGTAACTCAGGCGATTTTATTCATACTCGATAAATGAATATTTCATTAATAACGTCATATGACATAGGCTAAATCGTTTGTGCTGAAAAAAATCTACGAAGGATAGTTTATCCTTGAGAATGAGATTTTGCGGGGATTTTTTCAAAAGTAGCTCAGGCGATTTTATTCATACTTGATAAATGAATATTTCATCAATAACGTCATATGACATAGGTTAAATCGTTTGTGCTGAAAACAATCTAGTTTATCCTTGATGATGAGATTTTGCGGGGATTTTCTCAAAAGTAACTCAGGCGATTTTATTCATACTCGATAAATGAATATTTCATTAATAACGTCATATGACATAGGCTAAATCGTTTGTGCTGAAAAAAAACTACGAAGGATAGTTTATCCTTGAGAATGAGATTTTGCGGGGATTTTTTCAAAAGTAACTCAGGCGATTTTATTCATACTTGATAAATCAATATTTCATTAATAACTTGACAATACAGCATAATTTGTTTTTCCCTGTAAAATTCCACACGGGATAGTTTACTTTAGGAGTGAGCACTTTCGAACTATTTTCTCAAGAATGACTCAGGCGATTTTCTTCACATTACATAAATTAACATTTGATTAAGAATTTTATAATATTTCATAAATTACTTCTTACAAAAATATGCACAAAGGCTAGTTCACTCCTTGAGGTGAGTTTCTTTCCAGACGATTTTTTTTTCTAAAGCGACTTAGGCAATGTTGTTCATAGTTCATAAATAAAAATGATCCTATAATTTTGCAATCATCATCTCCATGAAAATACCCATAATATGTAAAGTACTTTTGTGCTTGAATTTTTTGAGTCTTTTGTTTTCTTTTTTTTTTTTCCAAATGCAAGTTATACGATTTTGACGATATGTTATAAACAGATATTTCATTAATGTTCCTAACATATAGCATAACTAATTTCTTACGAAAACATCCACAAGAAATTAATTTTGGGGACTGAATTTTCTTTGGCAAAATTTTCCGAAAATACCTTACAATTTTGTTCGTATTTCAGAAGAAAATGTTTCATTAATAACTGCAGCATAACATGATTTAGTTTGAGAAACTGGAGGGTGAAAATTTCGTGCAGTGATTCGTGCCTTTTATTAAGCAGAAACGCTCATGATTATTTTTTTCTTGCCATAGAGCAGTTTATCCCAACTTGTTTTCTATATCACTTTACTCTATTAATTTTTCGTATGTACTGTGTTTTCTTTATTAATACAAGAATATTTAATTAAATGAGTATTCAGTTATTCAATTTGATTTTTTTTTAATTCCGGTAAATTGTAAATAAGAAGAATATTTTAAAGACCGCAATGACGAAATACTTTGTGCAGTATATTTACATGTCTGGGCAGGTTCAAAATGTGTGTAAATACATTAAATACATTTTTGAATCGTATGCATTTTTATTTACAGCGATTAATCTTTTGTACTCCCGTTTAAACTATTGATGTTCGATAATCCGACAAAATCGCTAACCGGCACAACCATGGTCTCTAACTTGCCGGATGCTGCACTCTTTCCTTTATTGTATCACTTATTTTCCGAAACGATATTACTCATAAACACTAATCATATTACAATTAGCGCTTACTTACTGAATGATATTACATGTACTCAGGGGCGGATCCAGGACGGACTTTTGGGGGGCGGTGGGTTGTAATACTGCTACTTAGAGCTACTTTTAAGAGCTCCAAACTCTGGGATGGGTTTTATTTATATATAAAATAAGAAAGTTTCTTCTGGGGGGCAATCGCCCCAATCGCCCCCTGGATCCGCCCCTGCATTTATTCCTAGTCAGGCTCTTTTATAACGGTACGCAACTATGAAGTTTAAAAATGATCATTTCTGTAATCATTTCTACAAGTTTTTGGTATAGGCTTGTATTTACGAAATGAATATTTCAATTTAAATCTATTGGAAGACCAGAACAAAAGAATAGTTTATGAATATAAAGGACAATGCGATTAATAGATGGCACCACTTGCTAATTTCTTCAGCTTTATATATATATATATATATATATATATATATATATATATATATATATATATATATATATATATATATATATATATATATATATATATATATATATATACAGGGTGATTCAATAAGAACGTACCAGTCCTATATCGCAGCTAATATTGCACGTAGAGACTTCAAACAAAAGATTGCATTACCAAATCGTATACGTAGAATGCAATAAGAATAGTAGCGACACCAGTGGCATATCGTAAATATCTCCAACGGGGGTCATCTGCAAAATTTGACATGAAAACAGGGGTTGGTTATGCCCCCATTGAAACAAGCGTACAATGGGAGAAACGTCGAGAGGAAACATCTTGGCATATTTCTTTCTCGTTGGCAGCAACACGGTCGCATTACTAGGTGAAAGTCAGATGGTGCAAGGATGTTTCCTTTCGACGTTTCTTCCATTGTGCGCTTGTTTCAATGGGGGCACAACCAACCGCTGTTTTTATGTCAAATTTTGCAGATGACCCCCGTTGCATATATTCACGATACGCCACTGGTGTCGCTACTATCTTTATTGCATTCCACACATACGATTTCATAGTTCAATTGTTTGTTTGACGGCTCTATGTGCATTATTAGCTGAGATAAAGGCCTGCTACGGATAGTCAGATACAAGTCTGCAACAACGCCTCTAGCGGCTAAATGGGAAAGGATATGATAAAGTTTGTCCTCTAAAAGTTGCATGACATTTAATGTCCTTTCGAACAATTCCAACAGTTATACCACTTTCCACTGCAAATTTTGAAGTTGCCCCCCGTTGGAGGTATTCACGAGACGCCACTGGTCTCGCTACTACTTTTATTGCATTCTACACATACGATTTGGTAATGCTTTTTTTTTGTTTGTTTGTTTGTTTGTTTGAAGTCTCTACGTGCAGTATTAGCTGCGATATAGGCCTGGTACGTTCTTATTGAATCACCTGGTATATATATTACGTTTGCCTTCACAACCAATCAGAATGTGTAGACTAACATGTTTATGGCGAGTATCAACATTTTGTTTCCCATTTAAAAGAAAAGCACTGCTTATAATATAAGGGTGTACACAATTCATAATCCTTGGCTCATGATGGACCCTCTCAATTTTCCTCCAAAATACCTGTTTCTAAACTTCCTACCTAATGCTTCTGATCTCAATTAACTATTATTCTCACAGTTTACTATTATTGACTGTTATTCTTGTACAAATTATAATTTTAAAATCTCCCACATTAGTTAAAACTAATTTTTTATCTACCCCATAAAATTTCAATGAAACACTTTGTACGAGATCTGTATTTTAAAAAAAAGACCGATTTTTTTCCCGTTCTTGCTTACATACTTTCAACCATTATTACCGTCAAAGTATTCCTATTTACTGTCGATATACCTTTGCCGTTGTTTCTTTTAATTTCGGGACGCCTGCTAGAAATAACTTCTTTCGATGTCGTGTCGTATTCTCGTTTCATTTTCCTGAATTTCCTCTAAGGACTGGAAACGACGTCGGGGGGCGCGGTGGCTCAATGGTAGAGCGTTCACCTATAGTGCTTGGGGTTCCGGGTTCGATTCCAGCCCTCGCCAAGTGAACTTTGTGGTGGACAAACACCGTGCTCGCGGGTTTTCTCGGGGGTTCTCCCGTTTCCTCCCACTTTCTTCATTCCACCACTTGATTCATCTCTCATCATCACCGTCTCCTTTAGCCTAACCGGCATAATTGAGGGATGTAAAACTCAAAGATTTCATTTCATTTGGAAACGACGTCTTTTCAAAATGATTTTAAGTTTGGAAAATAGAAAAAAAAACTGCTGGGGCCCAGTCCGTAGAATAGAGTACGTGGGGCACAACGGAAGTCCACTTCTTGGATCTTCGAGAACCCAACTTCTGCTCTCTTTAAAATCAATCATAACACTGCATTCAGCTTATGCAGTCATCTCTGTATCCTTGGTTAAGCTTTCGAAATGTTTCCGTCTTTTTCCCAATTTTACACAAAATTTCACACAAACCCTCCAACTTCTTCATTGTTACTTTTTACTAATCCAAAGAATAGTCTATGCACGACGTCATTCATTTGGGAGTTACTTGACAACTAACACATAGATCGAAATCCAGTAAAAGTAATCTTTTTACCTAATGCTGCTATATGCAGACAGTAGCCCGAGGACATTATCTGCAGTCATTGTCCTGCTATTTAAAAAGTTCGGTATTTCTTTGAATACACCTCGTATTATACCTCAGGTTGCGGATACCTTTATGTAATGAACATTTCAGTTTAAAGAATAAGACTAAACTAAAAAGAAAGACGAAAGAAAGAGAGAGAGGGAGAAAGAAAAAATAATGTAGAAGTATTAATGGAAAGTGGATTACTGTATTCTATTAAGTTCTCGTTCAAACTAGCTATCTTGCAAATATCCATTTATAGTAATAATTCATATTTCTTCACAGATATCCATTAGTTTAAATTCCGAAGAAAACAATAGTGGTGTACTTGTATCAAATATAACAAAGGTTCCAGGAGAGGTTTATTTACGGCTGTTAGTTTCTTTGGAGTTTAAGCTAATGGATTTGTATATGTGAAGAAATAGGAGTTATTAGGAACTGAATATTTGCAAGGTAGCTAGTTTGAATGAGAACTTTCCACCAATACTTCTCTATTCACTTCACTACAGTGTTTAACACCAAACATCAAACCTATCGACAACTAACGTCACACAATTTAGATCCAACTGACAACTGATGTCCCACTCTGTTAAAGTGACATTTGACAATTATTCCCATACTATTACAGGATTTAATTGACACGTAATGACACACTATCTGAATCCATCTGATAGCTAGCGTCACTAAATGGTATATTCCATTTGACAACGAATGTCACTGCAGTAAATAGACTACAATTCCGACATATCAGTGAACACAACACATCGTACGAGCTTCCTGGTGGCTATGTGGTTAGGATACGCACCTTCGATGTGAGAGACCTGGGTTTGATTTCCGGTGGTAGTTCATGCGGTTCGGATTCCTTATTCAGTTGTAGATCTATGTCTCCTATAGCCTCGGTGTTGAACTCTAAACCAACCAACCAACATTTTAATATGTAGGCACAAATTACTTATGGTAACGCCGCTTACACATTCGGATATATATATTATAATTCTCAATTATTCCGTCCCCTAACATAATTAAGTTACTAAATAATTTTCAACAACCATATTTTACGTTAATATTGAACAGGCGTAACAGGACAGACATTATGATAATTTAAGAAGAAAAAAATATTAATCCTCAACACAATTGTTAGTAATTTGGTACATGGAACCAGGGCTGAATTAAGAGGACTTACGGGAATTATAGCCCTTGGCCTCCAGATGGAAGGGGCCTCCACTCTGATCAAAATCTCAACAGGCTATCTAAAAAGAATCATGAAGATAAAATCATCATCATAAAATAAAACATGCCCAAAACCATGAAACATATTCCCTTAACTTTTCTACTGTACTGTCACAGAAATGTATTAGGTGAAGTTAGAAGGGGCCACATATTTTTTTTTCTAGCCCCGAGCTTCCAGATGGATTAATCCAGCCCCGTTTCGAGCTCATCCATGAACCTCTTTTTGAACCTATCGACATAAACTCACAATAACTAACACATAACCAGTACACTGAATATCATATTTACATAGATTAATAAGATTACATAGATTATGGCAATAGTTTCAGATAAAAACAAATGAAAGTATGTGATTATCTGACATTTTTGTCATCTGTGAATAATCTATTTTAATATAATATTGAGTGTATTGGTCATGCATTAATTATTGTAACTTTGTATTGATAGGTTAAAAAAGAACTCCATGGATGAGCTTGAAACGTAACGAACAATTGTTTTGAGGACGAATATTGGATTTTTTCTTCTTTAATTATAATATTCTATTCTACATGTTTATTATTTGCTGTCTTCTTTTGAACTTTTCGTAATATTCTGTTGTACTGTACCACCGTACAAACTCTTCATATTGAAATGTATTACATCCATATTTATAACAATAAACTAGCGTGTCTACCTAACAGTTATTCTGTAGTTTACCTCTCTGCATATATTCATATTATTTATTCACAAATGCTCTCTATCCTAAATATTCATAACTTATTGTAGTTTCTGAACTTTCAAGAAACCATTTTCGTTATATAAAAGTCACATCTCTATAGAATAACTTCAGAAACAAAGACGTATCTAAAAACAAAGCAAACCTATTACCATCAACTGTAACTCTCAACTCTCATGAAAACATCTGTTCTTATAAGTCTGCTCCGACATACAGTATATCTTGCAGTGATAAATCCAGGAGGTACCACGAGGTGAAAATTTCTAGGCTTCAAATATTCACGCTTTGAATATAATGTTACACCTGTTTCTTATATTCTATAGATCTATTTTTTATGTTCAAGTTTATTTGTTTGTTTTTAATATATTCCCAATTTAAAATATTGTATTTTCACACATGTACGTAGAACAATTTAGTATTTGGCCTAAAATAAAGGCCTTAAACAGAAAAATAAGATTCATATATTTTTTTTCTTATTTACTTCCTCATGAATGAACTCATAAGTTCGCAGAGCCCAGATTTTTTAAAAACAAGATTAACATACATTACATCAAAGAAGTAGAAAATTTTCCTTCTTCTGTATGATTGTGCTTGCGTACCAATACATTTTTAACTTATACACAGCCTGTTTGAAGTTAAAGTTTCATAGTGTCTTCTCCATGATCAAGGTCTTGCTTTATTTTTTTAGTTTTTGGTAAAGAGTAACAAAATACTATTCTTTAAGATTATTCAAGACCCCGATTTTGACATAATCCTTCCTAGTTTTCGAATTTTTGATTTAGCAAGTATATTGCCCCACGTAGAGCTTTAATGTCAATGTCAATTTAATTTAAGTCCAATGATATGTTAGTTTTGTCTTCGTAGCATCCGTACAGCAAGAGACATTTACTTTTCACTTAATCTCAGTGTGTGCAAAGCAACATCTTAATTGTAACTAGTTCATATAATTGATGCCGATTAAGTGTATCTTATTATTTCCTCGCAGCAAATAAGTATAAAAATAGATCATAATCACCGTCTGCTTTACTGAATTTTTTGCCAAAACATTCCACATACACATTAGTTGGAACAAAGCAAATGTAGTATTCAACCTCTGTACTAACAGGGAGATCATTAGTCTTGAGCAAATGGTGTTGTGCCTAATCTTTAGTAGTAGTTAATTGTGATTATAGTTGACATAAGCCAAGTGTAGTTCCTAGCACCCAATGTAAGATTACACTGCAAAAAGTAAAATGGTGTCAACTAGGTCAAAAGATATTGAGCTTTCTCTGCATGAGATGGAGTTAGTGCCACAAATCGCAGAATATATGAGTCGCAGCGGGTCAGGTCTAATGTAATTTTAATAATTGACGGTTGAAGCTATATTGAGAAAATTAAATCAATGCTTTAACATGTTTATGACAATTTTTAGAAACTACATTTGATCGTAATACTGCAAATTATGGATTCGTTGAAACATCAAATAATACTTTCGACAAAGTGGATATCTTCAAACATCTAGGTTCAATATTAACAGACCAAAACCGTGTTCATGAAGAAATTAAATGTTGATTAAAAGCAGAGCATTCGTATTACTATTCATTTTAAAATCTTTTGTCGTCGCGAATTTTTTGTCGATGAATTTGAAACTCAAAATATATATAAAACGATAATCATGCCTGTTTAGGGTTGCCATATTACCCGATTTTAGCGGGTACCACCCGATTTTCAGGTTCTATATTCGTCCCCCGCCTAATCATCTGTTAATCACAAAAAAACCACCCGCTTTTTTGGATTGGAGAAATATCTAAGACGACTTTGTTGATCACGTGGTTCGGATTCCACGTTAATCAGTAGGTCCACGTCTCATATAGCCTCGCTGCTGAAAGGGACGCTAAACTAAAAACTCAACTCAACTCAACGACTTTGTTGATAAAGTGTTGTTATATGCAACGTAAACCGCTAAAAAAATTGAATTACGGTATCCTTAGCATTTTGTTTAAATTAAATTCATTATTCATATTTTTTCCTTTTAAAATGTTTATGCTGTATTTCATATGTTCTCAAAGTGTGGTAATTTCGTATGTTAGTACGATTTCAAGTAGCAATCTTTAGAAATGATTAGAAATTTTATAAGAAACGGACAAAGACTCCCAAATATGTTTTACCTTTTTTATGATAAAAATTTAGAAATTATTTTTTGTTTCTTAAAGAGAAAACCGTATGAACAATATCTACCATATATCGCTTGCTTTTGTTTTCGGAAAAGTTGCCTTACAAATATCCTTAGAATTACTGATATCTAACTGTAATACTTACTTAATGCATACTTTACAATTCGAAACTCACATTTGTTGAACTTAATAAAACATTAAAGACAAAAACTAAATTTTCTTTACTTTAGTTTCGTTAGAAAAGTACATTTTGCAGTGTCACTTAAAATATATATATGTATGTATATACTCGACCGGATCCAGGATTTTCTGAAGAGGGTGCACCAAATAATTGCCAGTACATTTGAATTAAATTTGAGATTTTTAAATGTCTTTAGGCATCCGTGATGTGAATGAGAAATTGCCCTGGAAATACTAAGTGTCTGCTCTCGATGAATCCTGTTCCTTCAACCTTCAGAAAATTGATTTTGCAAAACTCACTGCTAGCGTCTCACTTTAGATAGTGTATATTTACAACGAAGGGGGGTGCACGTGCACCTTTGCACCCCCCTATATCCGGCCCTATATACAACACACACACATATATATATATATATATATATATATATATATATATATACAGGGTGGGCCATTTTAATTAATCCACGGAAATATCTGAAAAATGATAAAACATAGAAGAAATGTTTCAAGTACACGTTACATATTGCTAAGGGGGAAACCCAATTCTGCCAAAAGTACCCCTCTCCGCCCCCCCTAAATGGGGGTGACGGGGGGTAACTTTGAAATGTCAAATGGGAACATGGGTCGAGTAATACCTCGTTCGAAAGGTTTTGGAAAACTAAGTAACGCTGTACCAAAAGATGTTCCATATTGTGCACCGGTTTCAAAATGGCCGCCATAATATGGTTCGGAAACTCCAGTACCCGTAGTATGAAAACCATGGAAGGTAAATGAATGGAACAAAATTGAAATACATAAATATCATAGGGCATATCGAACGGTGTGGTCCCTGTGATCCCAGTGGCCTCCCTAAAGGGGTCTTGGGGGCTAACTTCAAAATTTCAAATAGTAACATGAGTCGAGTGGTACCTCGTTCGATAAATCTTGCAAAATCTAACATATTGCAGGAGAAAACGATTGATGTGAAATGGCAGTGTTCTCAAAAGGCCGCCGAAACATAGTATCCGTGTCAGAGAAAAGGTTTAGTACCCGAAGTATGAAAGCGATTGGAGATAAATCAACAAAAGAAAAACTGGAGTAGCTAACTGACGTAAGGCACATCGAGAGGTGTTGTCGGGATGACTCCAAGGGCCAACTGAAAGGTATCCGGGGTCAACTTGAAAATTTCAAATAGCAGCTTGAAGCGAGTAACATCACGTTACATAGACAAATTAATATCAAACAGCTTCTGTAAGAAAATTTTCGACATGAGACGCCGTTTTCAAAATGATCGCAAAGACATGGTGACTGTGTCTAAGAAAACGTCTAGTGCCCATAGTATGAATACGGTTAGACATAAATGAAAATAACGAAAATTAAATAGGAAAACCACGGAGGCGTTCTAAGGCTCGAGAATAATACAACAGAGATAAAAATATTAGAGTAAAATTGCCATAATGTATAGAGAGAAATCCAAGTCCTCCAAAATAATCTCTCCCTGCGCTCTGTATGTGAGTGGGGTGGAAAGTAAAGTGAAAGTTCAAACAAGAACTCTACTTTAATTCGTAAATTAAGGCTAACCTTAGAAATAGGGATGGTGTGATTGAAACATTTGTTTGTGAGGATGACGCTGTAGTGACTAAAAAAAGAGAAACTTTTATGCAATGCGTGCTGGTTATTCAGAAAGCATTTCGGGGATATACGTACACAGCGTTTCGTCCCTCAAGCTCACAATATGACATGAATGCTAATAGTTAATCAAAATGTAACTGGCCATCCGCGTTAACTTAGTGCACCAAGTCTCTATGCATGAAGTCTGCCTTCCAAACAGCATTGGGTAGGTCAAGCGTACGCCCAAACCGTTGTCCGGTCGGACATTGAAATTTTGAAGTTAGCCCACAAGACCCCTTCAGGGAGGCCACTGGGATCACAGAGATTACATCATTCGATATGCCCTATGATATTTACGTATTTCAATTTTGTTCCATTCATTTACTTTCCATGGTTTTCATACTACGGGTACTGGAGTTTCCGAACCATATCATGGCGGCCATTTTGAAACTCGTGCACAATATGAAACATCTTTTGGTACAGCGTTACTTAGTTTTCCAAGACCTTTCGAACGAGGTATTACTCGACCCATGTTCCCATTTGACATTTCAAAGTTACCCCCCGTTACCCCCATTTACGGGGAGCGGGGAGGGGTACTGTTGGCGGAATTGGTTTTCCCCCTTAGCAATATATAACGTGTACTTCAAAAATTTCTTCTATGTTTTATCATTTTTCAGATATTTCCGTGGATTAATTAAAATGGCCCACCCTGTATATATATATATATATATATATATATATATATATATTGGAATGGCTGGAAACTTGGTGACGAGAAACTGCATAATTTATACCGTTTGCAAAACATTGTTAGGGTCGTCAAATCTAGGAGGCTCAGGTGGGCAGGTTATGTAGCCAAAATGGAAGAAAGTAGGAACGCTTTTAAAGTTCCTAACTGAAAGTTCAATCGGAACCAATCATTAGGAAGACTTAGACGCAGTTGGGAGGACAATATTAAGATGGATCTCTCAGAAATAGGAATACAAAGTGGAAACTGGATCCAGTTAGCTAAGGATAAAGTCAAAGAGAGCTTTCGTGAACGCACCATTGAACCTCCTGGTTCCATAGGCAATTAAATTAGTTAGTTGCTTTTGAACATTGTACTCTTATAACAAGTCAAAAATTGTTCACAAAATATCTCTAAAATTCATTCTAACTGTGAGAATACGAATGGTTCAAAGAGTGTTTAAAATGTACATGAATTTCTGATATGCCTGATAAGTATAGTTCAGATACGACTCTTGAACATACGTAGTTAGGACATTGTACACATTACCGACACAAATTGAACAGTCTCGGGTCGCACTTATTCACCTTTTAGATATTTTTGGGCAGCTGGCCAAACATGCACAAAAGTTTTTTTGGGGGGCGGAGAAGGTCCAATTTTATTTCGAAAATTAATATGTTACACATAATGAAGTTACACATTAAAAGAAATACATTTTAAAAGTGCCTAGACGTGGGATGGAACCAGGGACCCCTGCACAAAGGTATATGGGATTACTTATGGACAATATCACAGATGGGATTTAGTGGTAAGCCACGGTAACTTGTAGAAAAGATCATAGTCATAGATAACTCTTATCTTTTCCTTCATGCTCAAACGTGCTCGCGCGCGTATTTATACAGAACGCATACTAGTGTCCAGTTTGGTCTTATCAGTTCCCGTAGCTCAAACAAAGATGAGATTCACAACTGACAAGCTATCTCAGGTTTTTGTGAACTAAAACTTGTAGAGCAGAGGTATTGAGTTCGAGACCTGGGTTGCTTTGTAAATGAAATTGAATGTCTTTCAATTGGAAACAGTGTGATATGAGTGGGTGAAAAGGCGGTTGAAGAGTAAGGGATGAATTTAGAATAAGTAAAGATATACACAGAAATTGCCTGATGCTTTCGACAATTCTCCAACGATGTTTCTCTTAGTATGTGGTTCCTTCGGGTACATGATGTTCAGATGACGGGTGGCCAGACGGCTTGAAGTGAAGCTCGAAGTAGATGCAGCGTAAAGCAACTCAACCGCTGGCGACGAACAACCCGGTGAACAATCCGGGTATTCTTTTTGACAACAATGCCAATTTCGTCTTTAATACAAGAAAGTGTAAATACACATATTGCCCTTAACCCCTATAGGATTTCCACTTTTTGGGGTAAATTTTACACTTTCAATCAAACAGCTACTCCTTCCTTACTTTTTATCATAGGATAATGGTTTATAACTCGTTTTCCTCAGGATAGAGCATAGGCCTACGTCCCAACGGTACCATTCACTTGTCCGTATTATACACCAGAAATGAGAAAAATGTTTAAAATCGGGAGATTTTTCGATTTTTTTTTTTTTTTGAAATTTTTGCGCCCCTCTGGTCAAGACCTTGGTTCACGTAAGATCTGATTTTTTAATTTTTTTTAAAACGAATACCTTGTTATACATATAATACGTGTGTAAAATATCAAATTTTTATCTTGAAAACGTCATTTTCTTCAGTATAACGAATCCTTTCTAACGGTATCCCTCACATGTCCATATCACACACCTAAACCGGAAAATTCGGGGAAAACCCGGAATTCGTTTTGAAACTCCCGCCCAAACACTTTGTCCCTCTGGCCCGGGCTTAGGTTCACGTAGGGATCTGATTTTTTTCTTTTCTTTTTTTTCTTTACAAAAAAAATACGTTATGCACATAATACGTGTGTAAAATTCCAATCTTGTATCTTGAAAGCAAAGGGCGGGAAAAAATGTTGTAAGTCTGAATTTAGGCCCAACACACACACATATATATATATTGTTAGTATTTTCTTATTTCCCTTCAAAATAGTGTGTTTTCTTGACCCAAAGATGGCATTGGAATGCATTTTTTGTAAACAGTCCCTGTTTCCAACTTTCACCCCAAAGACAACCGTAAAGGAAGGGAGAAGGGGGAAGTGTGTGTCCTCGCCAAGCGAAGAGGGTTTGTCTCGAGGAACAGAAGTGAGAAAAAATGGACAGTGCGAGTACGCGGGTGGTTTGTGTAGTGCGTGAAATTAACATTCAATATTAACATAAACAATCAAATTTATCATTATGCACATAGAAATATTACAATTGTGTATCAAGAACAATTAGCGTATATGCACAGTAATCAAGTGCAGTGGTGCAAGACAATGTGTTTTTATCACGTCTATTTCGGGTTTCGATTATAAATGAACAAAAACAATCTATCAAGTGAAACAATAGATTCAAGTTATTTAACTTTATTAATCTAACTTAACATGTATATATTGCTTTAATTGACTTATATCTTTATTCAACTTATATATGTGATAAATTAAATTGCTATTGAATGCGAATGCGATCATTATTCAACTCGCGTATCCGTGGATGAACCTCCTATGGAAATACAGTTCTGTTATAAATTAACAGTGGTCCTCCAACTATTGCTAATCAACCAGACATACCAAACATAAACAAACATTGGTCCTACCAGGGCCGGATACGCGAGTGGAGCTAGAACTAGTTAGTGTGTTGATAGTTTTAGTGGACAAATTAATTCAGTGCATTAAAAACGACAATATGGCGGCGTACGTGAGCGTCGGGTAGAACATTTCCCGCGCGTCGGTGTCAGTGCGGTGGTGCCACATCACACCCAGACAGAGAAGAGACCCAGGATTGCAGCAGCAGAGCAGTATCCAGGCAGCAGCTTTACAACCAAAGGTCAGTAAGTATTTATCTGGCTCATCCTGTATTTTCCTTGCTTGTTAGATCAAATTTAGAAATGAGTGAGACACAACGCCTTTTACGCCAACGCGCTGCGTACAAAGGGAAAATTTCGCGCATACAGACATTTATAAATGAATTTGATGAAGCCCAACAAAATGTGGAAGACATTAAAGCACGGGTGGAGCATCTGGACAGGGTGTGGTTAAAACTGCAAGAAATACAAGATGCCATTGAAATCGAACAAGAGGATGATACCGACAACACAGGGGTAGAAATCAAAAACTTGTATTTCGGTGTAAAGGCACAATTACAAACGCTTCTGTCGAAACAGGAACACAAAAATCAGTCTTCAGATCATGACGCATCAAGAGCTAATACACACACACAAATAAAGTTGCCCGCGATTGAGATTCCTCACTTTGACGGGGATTACAAACAGTGGCTTCCCTATGAAGACACATTCAGATCACTTATACACAATAATAAAGACATTGCCGCTATTCAAAAACTACAGTATTTGAGATCATCTTTGAAAGGGGAAGCGCTGAAATTGGTACAAAATCTGCCCATCACAGAAGCAAATTACACTGTAGCATGGAAATTACTGTCAGACAGGTACTCGAATAAACCGCTAATAGCTGCATCGTATATTCAAGAGATTCTTAACATTCGTCAGGTGCAAAAAGAAAACGCAGCAGAACTCAGGGAATTTGTAAACACCGCGGCAAGCAACATGAACGCATTACAAGCGCTCAAAACAGATGGACAGCTATTAGATATCATTCTTATCCAACATTTTGTGTCACGATTAGACAATAGCAGTAGAAAGGCATGGGAACTACGCAAAATTGAAACACCATTTCCCACGCTTGGCGAATTCCTGTCATTTTTGGAGAAAAGATGCCAAGGGTTGGAAACAATGAATGCGAACACAAGTGAAGTAAAGGGGGCAAGAATACATCAATCGCAAACAAGGGGTGTTAAGGGCAATCATACGAGGGCGTATGTGTCCACAGTTTCTCGTGCATGCCAGTTTTGCAAGGAAGCTCATCCTATATTTGCATGCCAATCATTTATTAAAGCGAGTGACAAACAAAAGAATGAGTGTGTTCGCAAGAATAATCTCTGTATTAACTGTTTGCGGGAAAATCATCGAGCAACGAATGCAAATCAAGTTCGTGCAAAAAATGCGGCAAGAAGCACAATACATTGTTGCATTATAATAAACAATCAAGCGCGTCATCTTCTTCAGAGGGAAGAAAGAGAGAGAATAACAGAAGCAGCAACACGCCCAATGGATCCCAAGAGGAGCAAGATAATGTTCAGGGTTCATATTGCACACTTAAAGGGTTGCATACGTCACAGGTGTTACTCTCCACGGCCATGGTGAAGGTTAGGGACAGCAATGGACAGTGGATTACATGTCGGGTCCTACTGGACAGCGCATCCCAGAGCCACTTCATTTCGGAGACATTGGTCCAGCGTCTGCATCTCAAGAAGCACAGAAGACACATGCCCATCCAAGGCATAAACGATGCTGCGTCAGAAGCACGGTTTTGTGTTGACATCGCACTGCAGTCAATGGTGACGTCATATCAGGCAAACATCAGTTGTTCAGTGTTGCCACGCATCACTGGAAATTTACCGGCGGAAAGAGTGGACTGCAAAAATTGGAAAATCCCGAAGAATATAGCACTGGCGGATCCCACTTTCAACGTTCCAGGGAAGGTCGACTTGTTGTTGGGTGCGGAAGTATTCTTCAGGATACTCAAAGCGGAACGGAAGTTGCTGGGAGAAGAGCTTCCGGTACTACAAGACACACAGCTGGGTTGGGTCATCGCAGGAAGCATCCCATCAGAATGCCAAAGAAACAGTCCAGTGACGTCATTCTTCACCAGAACCGAAGACAATCTTCACGATCAACTTCGTCGTTTTTGGGAGCTGGAAGAAGAGTTCACCAACCCTCGGACCGCCGAAGAGTCAGCATGTAAAACGCATTTCCAGAAAAAAATTCGTGCGAGACGAGACAGGCAAATTTGTGGTTCGTTTGCCATTGCGTGAAGACCGATCTGTACTTGGTGACTCATTTCAACAAGCGACAGTAAGGCTACAACAACTGGAGCGGAAACTACAGCGTCAACCCGAGCTACAAACATCATATGTAAATTTTCTTGAGGAATACGAGCAGTTGGGACACATGAAAGAAATTCAAGAATCGCAGTTAAGAGAAGAAAACGAAGGAGCAGCCTTTTACCTACCACATCACGCCGTGTTCAAACCCAGTAGTACCACAACGAAGGTCCGTGTAGTGTTCGATGCATCAGCTAAATCTACAAGTGGCAAGTCACTAAATGACATTCTCATGGTGGGGCCTATGTTGCAGCAGGATCTGTTCTCTATTATATTGCGATTTCGTGCCCACCCTATAGTGTTTACGGCTGACGTAGAGAAAATGTACCGCGCCATTAGAGTACATCACGATGACACATCATTGCAACGTATTCTATGGAGAAGAGCACCTGAAGAACCAATTCGAACATTCGAGCTTCAGACCGTAACCTATGGCATGGCTTCGTCATCATTTTTAGCTACAAGATGCTTACAACAGCTGGCGGAAGAGAAATCACATCTGTTCCCTCAGGCATCGAAAATATTAAAAGAAGATTTTTTCATGGACGATCTCGCAAGCGGCGCGAGCAGCACAGAGGAGGCTTTAAGGCTACAAGCAGAACTCATTTCTTTGCTTCAAGGGGGAGGATTCAACTTACGCAAATGGTGTTCAAATAGTGCAGCTTTGTTGGAAGCCATTCCGCCAGAAAATCGAGAAATTGAATTTCCCGTCCAGTTTCAAGATGTGGAGGGCGTCAGCACCTTAGGTCTATCCTGGCATCCAGGCAAGGACAAATTTTTCATTAAACATCGGCCAGCAGACATAATTGCAAATTCAAGTAGCATCACCAAGCGACAGGTGGCGTCTGTGGTGGCGACTATCTTTGATCCACTAGGCTTGATAAGCCCAGTAGTAATCACATACAAGTGTTTTCTGCAAAGATTGTGGTTAGAACCAATCACATGGGATGATGAACTACCACCGGAACTTCACGCAAGATGGCAACACTTGCAGCAGCAATTGGCATTCATTAAGGATATTCAAGTAGATCGTTTCGTTTTAGTGGAAGGAGAACCGGTCAGTATTGAACTATGCGGGTTTGCGGACAGCAGCGAATCAGCTTATGGAGCATGTATCTACGTACGATCAACGAATCAAAATGGTCAAACAAAAACACAATTGCTGTGTGCGAAATCACGAGTAGCACCGCTAAAGAAAATCACATTAGCCCGTCTAGAATTGTGTGCAGCATTGGTACTGGCAACTTTGCTTCATAAAATTCTACCTGTGCTACAGTTCAAGATAAACAACATTTATTTGTGGTCTGATTCCCAAATTGTGCTTGCTTGGTTATCGTCACCGCCCACAAGATGGAAACCATTTGTTGCGAACAGAGTTGCCCAAATACAGGACATGACTCAAATCAGCGACTGGCAACACTGCCGATCAGCAGACAACCCTGCGGATATGATCTCTCGTGGTGTCGAACCTGCTTCCATTCAGAACCGAAAGATCTGGTGGGAGGGGCCTCCATGGTTGTCACAGCCCAAAGACACATGGCCTTCTTTAAGAAACAAATCCAGCATTCAGGACGTTCCCGAAGCAAGAGAAAAAACAGTTGTAGCTTTGACTACACAAGAGCCTCAGGATGACGTCATCAGCAAGTTTTCCGGACTAACGAAGTTAGTACGAGTGATAGCTTATTGTCGCCGTTTCATTCACAACGCAAGAAGAGGAAACGAGCGAAAGACAGGCAGTCTATCAACGAGTGAACTAAACAATTCGCTACAGCTGTGCATCAGATTAGTGCAACAAAGGGAGTATAAGCAAGAAATCAAGGACATTAGTGCAGGTCGTCAAATCTCAGCACGTAGCCCTCTCAAAAATTTGTGCCCTCTACTGGATAAGAACCAAGTGCTACGAGTGGGTGGAAGGTTAGAAAACAGTAACCTTCCATATGAAGGAAAGCATCCAGCCATTATTCCTTCAAATTCGCATCTGGCAACACTGATTTTGGAAAATGAGCATAAAAGACATCTTCACGTTGGGTTACAATTATTAGTATTCTCTGTACGTCAACGATACTGGATCCCGAAGTGTCGTCAATTAGCAAAGAAAATTATTCATCATTGTGTGACATGTGTTCGTCTCAAGGCATCACCTATAACTCAACAAATGGGACAATTGCCATCTCATAGAGTACGGCCGGCACCAGCGTTTTTAAATTGTGCGGTCGATTATGCAGGGCCAATAAACATCAAATCAACTCTCAGAGGCAAATCGCTCAAAAAATGTTATATAGCGGTATTTGTTTGTATGTCTACAAGAGCCATACATTTGGAAGCGGTCAGTGACCTCACAACCGAATCTTTCCTTGCAGCCATGCGGAGATTCATATCAAGAAGAGGCAAATGCAGTAATATTTACAGCGATAATGGCAAAACATTTGTAGGTGCAAATAATGCGCTTAAAGAATTATACCAGATGTTACGAGAAGATACATTTCGTAAAGGGGTTGAGGAGTTCACATCTTCGGAAGGCATACAATGGCATTTCATCCCGGCGCAATCTCCGCACTTCGGGGGATTGTGGGAGGCAGGAGTGAAATCTATGAAGCATCATCTCGTCAGAACTACGAAGGGCGCGACATTGACCTTTGAAGAACTTTGTACGCTCTTAGCGCAAATTGAGGCGTGTCTCAACTCTCGTCCTATAACAAAAATGAACGACGACCCAAGCGATACAACCATTTTAACCCCTGGTCATTTCCTAATAGGCCAACCTCTTACCTCTATCCCTGAGCCAGACATAACTGACCTTCCTAACAACAGACTAGACCGTTGGCAGCAAACGCAAAAATATTTACAAGTGATTTGGAAGCGGTGTTCGAAGGAATACCTGAACGGACTCCAGCAGAGAAACAAGTGGTATTTCCAAAAGAACAATATAACCCCAGGTACTATCGTATTGTTGAAGGAAGCAAACATTCCTCCTTTGTCATGGCGCTTAGGTGTAATTGAAGAAGTGCATCTGGGTAAAGACTCGCTAGTGAGAGTTGTTACTGTACGAACTGCAAGCAGCATTTACAAACGTGCAGTGAATAAACTGGTTCCATTACCTTCCCCAGTTTCTTCCCATCAGTGACAATTATGTGTGAAAGTGTCTCATTGTTTGTTGGTCGCTTCCGACCAAGAGGGGGGAGTATGTTAGTATTTTCTTATTTCCCTTCAAAATAGTGTGTTTTCTTGACCCAAAGATGACATTGGAATGCATTTTTTGCAAACAGTCCCTGTTTCCAACTTTCACCCCAAAGACAACCGTAAAGGAAGGGAGAAGGGGGAAGTGTGTGTCCTCGCCAAGCGAAGAGGGTTTGTCTCGAGGAACAGAAGTGAGAAAAAATGGACAGTGCGAGTACGCGGGTGGTTTGTGTAGTGCGTGAAATTAACATTCAATATTAACATAAACAATCAAATTTATCATTATGCACATAGAAATATTACAATTGTGTATCAAGAACAATTAGCGTATATGCACAGTAATCAAGTGCAGTGGTGCAAGACAATGTGTTT
Organism: Thermobia domestica; assembly: GCF_964235325.1. NCBI lineage: Eukaryota > Metazoa > Arthropoda > Insecta > Zygentoma > Lepismatidae > Thermobia > Thermobia domestica. The sequence goes on along the minus strand of NC_137463.1, from coordinate 100,137,695 downwards.
TTATCACGTCTATTTCGGGTTTCGATTATAAATGAACAAAAACAATCTATCAAGTGAAACAATAGATTCAAGTTATTTAACTTTATTAATCTAACTTAACATGTATATATTGCTTTAATTGACTTATATCTTTATTCAACTTATATATGTGATAAATTAAATTGCTATTGAATGCGAATGCGATCATTATTCAACTCGCGTATCCGTGGATGAACCTCCTATGGAAATACAGTTCTGTTATAAATTAACAGTGGTCCTCCAACTATTGCTAATCAACCAGACATACCAAACATAAACAAACATATATATATATATATATATATATATATATATATATATATATATATATATATATATATATAATAAAAATGTACTGCGTCATTACTATTTAACCTAGAGTCATAGTCCAAACGTCATTTTCTTCAGTATAACAAGCTCTTTCCAACGGTACCACTCACATATCCATATCATACATCTAAACCGGAAAAATCGGGAAAAACAGGATTTTTTCTGAAAAAAAAAAACACTTCTTCGGAACACCTGTGCCCCTCGGGCCTGGCCCCGATTTTGCGTAGGGATCTCAAATAATTTGGGGAATATCCAAAGTTACACACAATCCGTATGGAAAGTTTCATTCTGATATCTTGAGAACTAAAGACGTGAAAAATTTTTGAAATTTGCCGTAAGAAAAAAAAATAAAATTCACGTCCCTCAGACTGCACTTAGCGCCGCCCCGGTTCCAAAAGTAATCTGGGGTGTTCTTTGGTCCATCCTTGACTTAACCAATAAAAAAAAATCCGGCTTAAATATGTGTTATAGAACCTAAATAAGCGATCAAAGACGATACTACGCCATGGTAACAAAAGTTACCAAAAATCCATAAAGGGTTAATGAACGTAGACAATATTCGGATTCTAAAACTAAGAATTGTGACTTATACGTCTTGCATCCTCGTCGTAGGCTAACTCATTCATTCCTCCTCCTCCTGTTCTTTCTTCTTTCCGTTTTTGCTGGAATGTCTCGGTCATCGAAACGCCAGTTTAATGAAATCACTACATGCATGATGAAAATCTTGAGTGTGTAGATTGACGTCAAATAAGGTGATTGTTGGAATGTGGATAAAGAAACAATCTGCATGTGTATTGATTAAGAAATACATAAAAGGAAACAATTTAACACAAAATAGACATTCTTTTATGTCTTAAATGTTAGTAAATAACTGAACTGTTAGTTGCGCTGAAAGGAAATAGAAATTAAAATATAACTTGAACATTGATCTGATAATGAGAATTCACTGCCTTTGAAATAAATAATGTTTGTCATTTTCACAGAATTTTAGTCCAATATGTCACGTTCAAAATTGGTTAATAATACACAATTCATCGTATTGGACATGATACCTTCAAACTAGTTCCTGCGTAATTCCTCGAACCGCTTAGGATAAGTCCCATACTTTTAAAGACAAGTTTTAAATCGTAATATTTCTTGTTTTTGGTTGTTTATAACTTAAAAAGAGATATTTCTCGACTTATGATTATAAGAACTGTTTTTCCCTTAATTTGCTATAAGGAATCGCCTCCCGGAGTTTGGTCACTGAATTTCTAAATATACTGTACAGGTCAAAATACAGTAAGTGCTCTGTAATTATTCTGTCTGCCAACTACAGTACATCTCAGATGTGTTTGCAAAGTATGTCATAACTTTGTTGCCAGAGTCTGAGAAGAAGAAGTGTTTTAAATACATCTCAGTGGAACACTGTTTTGATAATTAAGGCTTTGACGATATGTGCAGAACGCTTTGTGACTCATTTTCTCCAGAAAATATGTTATAAAAGTGTTTAAATAAGACTGGGGAGGGGGTGGTCACCCCCCCCCACACACACACATACAGAAGATGCAACTTTCTTATTTTATATATAAATAAAACCAATCCCAGACCTTGGAACTCTTAAAAGTAGCTCTAACAGTAAGTAGCAGTATTACAATCCCCCCCCCCAAAAAAAAAGTCCGTCCTGGATCCGCCCCTGAAATAAGGTTTTACGTTGTACAGTATTGTAGATACGAAAAGGTGTTGGAATTTTTATTATTGGACGTAAGGTATTCCGCCGTGAAGATGAGTAAACTTTCTACAAAACTGCGCTATGGTTTACAATTGTATTTCGATAAAGGAGCAAACGCTGTGCGAACTCATGAGGAAATTTGTGCTGCTTATGCACTGTAAAAAAAAAAATAAATAAATAAAACACAATTTAAACACTTTTAGTACAGATGTAGAGGGGAAATTGATTAAACAGTGTTTATAAAGTGTGCTTTGCGTGTCCAAAAGCGAAACTTCTCAAAGAACAGGATCTAGTATATCACATTTAAAACACTTCTTCGCAAACAGTTTGCAGAACAAAGTGATGACATATATTGTGCACATTTTTTTACATACATCTAGAACATACTTGAACAACACAGTATCTACAAAGGGTAAATATGTATCATCTGTAGATGTTCAAAGAGTGTCGGTATTGTTTATAGTGTCCTATGATATCTAAAATTAGTTTATATATGTTTTGCAGCGTGGACAAGATACGTTGTAAAACCCAACAGCTAAAAGATGATTCAGTTCTTTTCGTTCTGGAAACTTAAATGTTCACGATCCTTCTCGCATTGGACGCTCAACCACAGAAGAAATAGAAAATATTCTGGCAAAAGTCGAGCAAGACTGGAATTTAAGTAGCTATGATATCACCAATTACCTAAACGCCCATCACCAAACAACGTTAAACCGTTTGGAGAAAGCAAGTTACAAGGTCGATGATTGGGTACCACATGATCTGACTCAAAACATTTATTTGATCGAATTTCTATTTACGAATCTCTTCGAAGACCTAACGAGCTAGAACCATTTCTAAAGCGGTTGATCACGAGTAATGAAAAGAGGATAGCCTACGCCAACTATGTGTAAAACAAGATTGGTCCAAATAGAAGAACCTCCACAGTCTGTAACAAAGTCCACATTTACACTTAGGAAGGTTATCCTGTGTGTTTTGTGAGATCGGAGGGGCATAGTACATTACGAGCTGCTGATGGCGTGCAGAATCATATACTCGAATCTGTGCTGTGACATTTACAGTGAGTACACTTAGCAATTCAAAACAAATAATTGAAACTGGTCAACAGAAAAGATATCGTATACCACACTCACAACACAAGACCGCATACATATTTAACAATTCGTTTGGCTTAATGCATCCAAAGTATAGCTTGGACCTTGCTTCGTTCGATTATCATTTGTTTCGGCCTCTGTAGTACTACCTGAATAGTGTTAAGTTGGTTTCAAAAGAGGCTTGTGAAAACCACGTGTCACATTTTTTAAACAGAATAAACTTATGTAAGTTCAATTGCGACGGGATTATGATGTTGCCAGAAAAATGGCAGAAGGTCACAGAACAAAACGGTGCATATGAGGTTTCATAATGCCATTTTCAAATTACAATAAATGTATTCCTTATTTTGACCTCCAAGGGTTCAATACATTTCAGGAACTCGATATTTTTAGAACGACCTTCAGTGATTGTTTAACGTGTTTGAAAACGTTCTGAGCAATATCAGTGAGCAAAATAGTCCAAGAGTGTTCAAAGTGTAGCTACTAGCCGAAGTTCTGATGTGTTAAATGAGTAGACAAGCAGAAACGACTAGTAAGTGTGTAAATGGTAATGTGTAAAATCGTTGTAACACTGTTTAAAAGTAGTTTGTGTATCCGTATTCTCATTGGAGTGTGCACTGCTATAATGCCAAACTATGCCACTAACCGCATAATAAGTCAATGATATTTATTACTAGATACACGTTTTGGAGTCACTATGCTGCTATGCTACTCCATTCCTATATGTCAGCGACAGATCTCATGTCATTCACTAGGATAAGGCGTTCTGTCATGCAACAAAATCAACAGAAAAAAGGAATAAAAATCTTTCAGTTTAACGTCTCACAATTATGTCCTTTAGGCTAAGAGATAGTGATTAAAGCAAGTGAATTGTTATGGAAGAATCGGTGGAATACGAAAGTGGAAGGAAATGGGAGTATCTCGAGAAAACTCACGAACACGAAGTTGTCCACAATAAACTTACTTGGCCGGGGATCGAACCGGGACCCCACGGACCAGAGGTAAGTGCTTTACCACTGAGCTACTGTGTCTTCCTATCAACAGTCACGTACATGGAGCAGATAGATGGCACTTGAAACAGAAATTAATGTAATCCTTTTCAAAGACTTTGCTGTGAAATCACTTGATGGATACCTTATACGTTTCTATGAGTTCCTGTTGATAAAACGAAGTGTTGGATTGTCGACAGCCGCGTAACTTGGCGGTCTTCGGAAAGTTTCTCAAGTGGAATGGAACAGACTTGTTCAAACTAGGCTTCAACGTGGTATTCTTCAGTGGAAAATGAAGTACAGGGTGATAGATATCGGACAACCAATGATAGTATCGCGGCATTTCTTAAGCTTGTAAAAGTCCTAAATTCATTACCATAAACCAGAAACAATCTTCTGTAATAGTATATTATGGTCACCAGTGGCGTATTTAGGATTTTGTTTTGGGGGAGGCTATGCACAACACGTGAATAAGCACTTATATTTTTCATTTTGGGTGCCGACAAATTATAAGGAAGTTTTGCGCATAACGAATTTATTTCGGGGGCGCTTGAGCCCGTAGCCACCCCTGTAAATACGCCACTGATGGTCACTGAAGAAGTATATTAAGAAGATCATAAAACAAAGCAACAAAATAACTTTTGGGAAATTTATACTTGTACAAATAGAAAATTAGTACATGCAGTGTGAGGGTTGTATCCAGCAAACGTTCTACCTCAAACATGTGGTTAATGTTATAAATAATTGAAAAAGCTCTATAAACGAACTTGCTTTTTAAATCAATAAATATTTGATTTTCTCACACGGTATAGGTACTAGGTAGGTATGAAACGTACTCGCTTATCTTATTGCTGACTTAGTCCACCTACATTTAGTGCCTTTTGTTATTAAAATTACCCTGAAGTCTAGTTTCGCTTGTAGAGAGACAACGTTAATTTCCGGATTATGCAATGGCTATTCGTTATTCAGGATTACATTTCCTAATGTTGTTTCTCTAAATAGGTTTTCGTATGGTTCATGATTTCGAGGTAAATCTCCCATGTGTATCTATATGTAATGCAGTTTGCTGTAATTAAGATAATAGCAGTCAAAATTTCTACTCTACGTGAATAGTTTTGTTCATCTCTTAATGCTTAGTGTTGCACCAAATTGCATCGTATACAATTTATGGTGAATAGGCTAATATCAATTGAGAAATGTAATTTTCTATCTAATTGGAAATTGACAATCGCAACATGTTTCTTTTTCTCTATAAATTTCTTTCTTTTATTAACGCATTTTTAAATATTCGGGTAATGTCCCTTTTGAGCATCAAAACTATATGAGATGAAAAGAACTGTATATTTTATACTGTTTACCAAACGTTGTTATAATCATCAAGTCTAGGAGGCTCAGGTGGACAGGTTATGTAGCCAGAATGGAAGAAAGTAGAAACCCTTTCAAAGTTTTAACTGGAAGTCTAATCGGAGAACGACCATTAAGAAGACCTAGGCCAGATAGGAGGACAATATTAAGATGGATCTGGCAGACATAGGAATTCAAAACAGAAACTAGATCTAGTTGGCTAAGGATAGAAGTCAGTGGAGAATTTTTGTAAGTCCGACATTGAACCTTCGGCTGCCACAGCCACAAAGTTAGTGAGTTACAGTTCAAAGTGAGATTACTCGGGGTTCCTATTAGGGTTGCCAACTTCTGAAAATGAAAATATGCGGACACCCTCCTGGACTATGTATACTCTTAAGATCATGACATCATCGCTAGTCAAAAATGGGAACAACCTAAAAGTGGTAACTTTCCTTAAAATTGAACGATTCGGAGTTCAAATTTAATGACTTTAATTACTTTTGGAACATTTTTATTAAACTTACTTGTTCCAGTTTTGGTTGAATCAGCACATGTAATTTTTGTAGTCTACCATCGATAATACATCGTATATAAAACAGAAAGCAAATATAATTACGGTATACACAAAATATACCTAGAAAAAATAAGACTTACTAGCTTCGGTTCACTTGGGCTGGTAATGCCTCATAACCCCTACATACTTTTACTGTATCTGAATGCATTATTTAATTGGATAGCTGAGGGTGAAGCAGTGTTAGCTGCACTCTTGAAAATGTATTTCTGTTGATCTTGAGCAGTTTTTATAAGTTCAGTAAATTTTCCTGCCTTCAACTTTTCAGCAAATTTCGCACACAACAGGTTGACATCAAAGCGAATTGTGAGTTCTGCCGTAGCCATGTTCATCGATAAACGATTTCTTTCGACACTCCAAAATAATCTGAATAAAATAGAGAACTAGTGAGAGGAAAAGTTACTGAATAATTAACGTCCGGTTTTGAGGTCATACCGGACACCGGACAAGGAGATCAGAAACCGAATTGTCCGGTAAAAATACCGAGCGGTTGACAAACCTATTTTCTATCTAGGTATGTGCTATCAACTGAAATCCAACCCGGAACTAGCCATACAGAAAGCATGTGCATTAACGACTGTAACACCAGCCACAACCTCATGTAAGCTGAAACAACATACTTTTGGTAAAAAGAAATACATAAAGAAAACAAAATAAAGAAGCAAGGATCCATAAACTTAGGAACAATTCATGTTGATTAGACTTAAATATAAAACAATCGAAGAAAGAATAACACATCATGTTCAGTATAGTACTCAATTTTAAATTTTACTGGCTGCAGATGGCAAGGAAAATGATGGTAATAATAAAGCTAACACTGATATTAACAAAATATGGCGAAACATTCGAGAAAAGAAATATCCATGAAATATATCCGAAGCATATTATTATCAAGGTGCAGAAACGTAGGATGAATTGTGATGTGCAAATTAAACCTGTGACAGAAGAATGAGAAAGATTGCCGTGACTTCAGTATCCAAGTATTGTAAACACGGAAGGTACAAGAAATAGAAACACCAATTTAGCCTTAGATTTTATGCACAAGAAGATAAACCATGTAAAAAATAAGATTAGGGATATAGAAAAAAATAACAAGTAACGATGTTATGGTGTATAATACGCGAAGGAGTTTGATTGAAAGTCATTTTGTTTTCATTTTAGTGTTGTATGCGAAGGACAAATTAGTGTTTTGCATCCTGAGAAGTATACTAACCCTTTAATCTCAATAACACTCCGGGCAGTCTATCAAGTAAAGATGATATCCATAATTATTTCCATAATAATAAATGGATAATAGGTTTTGGACTATCCCTATTTTCAGATCAACTGGATGGATCATCTGCATTAATGAACTCGAACCTTTGATTCTCTACATCCAAGCCAAAATTGATGGTGATTCATACAATTGGTCTTAAGATTTTCTACCCCCGCACGAACACACCGGCAGAATAAATACATAAAGGAATTTTGATAAACAAAACTCTTTACAAAACCAAATACATAAGGAATCCTATAGGCATTACGTGACCCAGGAAGAGATATCATCTCATATTAAACTTCTTGGCATATATGCTATGCTACGCACACATACTGGGTGTATCTTTAATGATGTGTCAAACTTCAAGCGATGCTGGAGAATGACAAAAGAAGTGATTTATGATAAGAAGTTGTTATCCGAAAATTCGTCAGTTCTGAGCTGTAGCCTGTCGAAAATATACACCAAAATAGAACAAAAAAGAATAGAACTAGAGAACGAATTGTCGCAGAAAGGTCGGGTCAAAGGAAATAGTGCATTATTTGATGTGGAGATTCGATTCGGGTGCAAATTGATGAGAAACAGTAACGGCGTAAGGGTATGTTCACAGGAAATGGCCATACTCTTCGTGCCAGAGGCAAATATCTGACGTGGAAGCTGAGGTGTAATTCTCGTACGTAGAACTGTTTGAAATATCGGGAGCGAACAACAGAAGTACAGGATGTACACTCATGTCCAAAATTATTGTCGCATGTCTATAAATATGTTGTTGTAGGAATGCCATTTGATAATGAATTCACCCGGTATTTCTTATAATATTAGTATGTGTATAATAGGAAGACATGTATGTGGCAAATTTCATGTCAAAAGAGCAGTAAATAAGAACAATAAAACCTAATTAAAACTTTCTTGTCCATTTAGCAACATTTTGTTTTACTCACTCTAATTCTCGTATCTATAATTATTTTCCTATGAAATTAACCACAAATATACATTTACAGATTATACACATAGTCTCAGTATTAAAAGTATCATGCAAATTCATTATCAAATTATATTGTTACAAGAAGACAGTTATAGATATGCGACAATCATTTTGGACATGAGTGTACATAGTGATATTTGTTTGGAAAAGACATGGCTGCACTAGTATCGAAGTAGGTTGCACTAGCTATCGATAGTACAAATAGAGGTGAGTTATCATCATCATCATAAGTGGTCTACCAGACTTGGCGATCACTAACCACAAGAGAGCTCCTATACCACATAGCTCGAACATTGTTGAGATGCAAACATTGCCTTTTAATATCATCCCTGATGCATCATGGTTATGTAGTAAAGCACTCAGATCTGAATCTAGGAGTCCTGGAGTCGATCGCAAATCATTATGATTTCGTGTTGGACGACATCGTTGTACTGGTGTCTCCGGGTTTCTCCTTGTTCCGAATTCCACCAATTATTGTAGATATCAGCAGACCTGCCTTTCAATACTCTCAAGTTTCGTTTTATTCCACCTTCGCGACGTTATCGCAAATACAATGCTCCACACGCAATCTTGCATAAATCTTTTCTTGAAAGCCTATTTAATAACCCACGACAAAACACGTTTCGTCTTGTTAATAGCGTTATTCGTCACCTGTCCTTGCTTGAATATCATACATTACCTACATTGCTTGCTGCACACCCTGAGAGGAAACAACAAGGGTCTCTGTAGCTGTACGCCCGATGTAATATTACAATACTCGGAGGTCATGGACTTCATCGTTTGGCAGGCGAAGTGTTTCGTTTACTAAACTGAAGAAGACGTGTTTCTATTCCGTGGGTAGTCTCTCAGTATCTTTCTGTACTTGTGCGTTGTCTGTGATCTTGGTCGGTAGCTGGATTAGTGCGGGAGTGAAGTGGAGTTCACGTTTGAAGAACTTGTAGATATGACGATTTTTATGGGCTAGCTAATGGAAACAGTCATGCAACTGCAAAGTTGAATCACAATAGGTATCCAGACATGTGACATCCAAAGTACTACATGTTTCCGAGGCTATTTCGGCGTTTATGGGGAACAATACACTTGCGCCCATTACGTCACGACCGCAGAAGGAGACGAGCAACCAGGACTCCAGACTTTCAAGAATAGGTTCTTGATCGTGTGACAGATCGATAAGCACTAGAGCAATAACACATGAAATAGGGGTTGATCACAGTACTGTTTGGAGAGCACTCTGTGAACAACTACATCCCTATCATCCACAGAAAATTCAAGACCTGCATCCTACAGACTTCGCACTCCGTGTTGTGTTTAGTAAATGGCTAGTGCATGACACACAATTTCATGCCGCGATACTGTTCACAGATGAAACGTGTTTTACGAGAGAGGGTGTATTCAATAGCCGGAATAGCCATGTGTCGGCCGACGAAAATTCCCATGGTATCATTGTGCATAGACATCAACGGAAATTTGGGGTAAATATCTGGGAACGCTTCCATTGTAGGAGTTGAAGAACATGTTTGGAAGAAAAGAAGACAAAAACTGGTAAAGTCCACGAGACGGGACGATAAATAAGATTTTTTCGTCTCGTATCGCAATTTTTTGGAGAAATCTCGTCTCGTGATTGGATTGTTTGCTTAATCTTATTAATAAGGAAGTGATCCAAAGATGTATAAAAGCAAGGAAAACAGTAGTACGAAATGGATCGATCTGGGCCAGACCTGGGCCAACATTAGCCAACTCACAAGCCCCTGGGAAAATGACCACCGTGCACCGTGAGCCCACGGTATTTTACGACCTCCATTTTAGGGGTGAATTTAATCCCTTTTATGAGCACTTTTAAGGGGGTGTATTCGTTCTCTTTTACGACCTCCATTTTAAGGGGTGAACTCGTTCCCTTTTATGAGCATATTTTTCAACCCCTATTTTAACATAGCAGAAATTACACTGAGACTATGAACATACAGCAGAACAGATAACACATAAGAGTACATAACATAACAAGGGTGAACTCGTTCTCTTTTATGAGCATATTTTTCAACCCCTATTTTAACATAGGAGATAACACATAAGATTACGAACACATACAAGAGAAGATAACACATAACACTACGTAACACACAGCAGAACAGATAATACATAGCACAGCTAATAAAAGAACATGGCATATTTTCCAACCCTTATTTTAAGATAACAGAAATTACACTGAGACTATGAACACACAGCAGAGCATAAGAGTACGTAACACACAAGGGTGTATTCATTCTCTTTTATGAGCATATTTTCCAACCCCTATTTCAACATGACAGAGACTACGAAACATGGCGGACATAGCACAGGGGGTGTATTCATTTTCTCCACCCCTAATTGAACATAGCAGAAATTACACTGAGAGTACGTAACACACAAAAACCTCCATTTTAGGGGTGGACTCGTTCTCAATTACTTTTCCAACCCCTATTTTAACATAGCAGAAATTACACTGAGACTATGAACATACAGCAGAGCAGATAACAAACACAACCACCTCCATTTTAGGGGTGTATTCATTCAGTTTTATGAGCACCTTTTAGGGATGAACTAGTTTCCTTTTATGAGCATAGTTTTCAACCCCTATTTTAAGACAATGAATACCTATGTAACATAGCGATTCGATACGCTCTTTGAACCGTTTTGGATGAAACTCAGCATATGGGGGTTTTCGACCATGCTGATTACAAATATCATACTTATTTTTACCTGGGTCCTATAGTTTATGTGGCATACGCCCTTTCTATGACAATTTTAACCGATTTGGATGAAACTCAGCATATGGGGGTTTTCGACCATGCTGATTACAAATATCATACTTATTTTTACCTGGGTCTGATAGTTTATGTGGCATACGCCCTTTCTATGACACTTAAAACCTAATAACTCAAAAACGAAGCAACGTATTGAGATGGTATTTCCACATTTAGTAATCGACCACCAACTACTACAAGTTCCAAAATAATGACCATCGAGGTCAAAGGTCAAAATACTTAAAACCCAATAACTCGAAAACGAAGCAACGTATTGAGGTGCTGTTTCCAAATCTAGTAATAGGTCATCAACTACTACAAGTTCCAAAATAATGACCATCGAGGTCAAAGGTCAACATACTTAAAACCTAATTACTCGACAACTGAGACACATATTGAAGTGCTGTTTCCAAATCTAGTAATTGGTCATCAACTACTACAAGTTCCAAAATAATGATCGTCGGGGTCAAAGGTCAACATACTTAAAACCTAATAACTCGACAACTGAGCCATATATTGAGGTGCTGTTTCCAAATCTAGTAATTGGTCATCAGGTACCACATGTCCCAAAATAATGACCATCGAGGTCAAAGGTTAAAATACTTAAAACCTAATAACTCAAAAATGGATCCACATATTGAGGTGCTGTTTCCAAATCTAGTAACTGGTCATCAACTACTACAATTTCCAAAATAATGATCATCGAGGTCAAAGGTCAACATACTTAAAACCTAATAACACGAAAACTGAGCCACATATTGAGATGTTCGGTCATCAACTAGTACAAGTTCCAAAATAGTGACTATCGAGGTCAAAGATCAACATACTTAAAACCTAATAACACGAAAACTGAGCCACATATTGAGATGTTCGGTCATCAACTAGTACAAGTTCCAAAATAGTGACTATCGAGGTCAAAGGTCAAAATACTTAAAACCAAATAACTCTTAAATGGATCCACATATTGAGGTGCTGTTTCCAAATCTAGTAATTGGTCATCAACTAGTACATGTTAAAAAATCATGACCATCGAGTTCAAAGGTCAACATACTTAAAACCTAATAACACGAAAACTGAGCCACATATTGAGATGCTCGGTCACCAACTACTACAAGTTCCAAAATACTGATCATCAAGGTCAAAGGTCAACATACTTAAAAACTAATGACTCGAAAACTGAGCAAAATATTGAGCTGCTGTTTCCACATTTAGTAATCGGTCACCAAAGACCACATGTCTCAAAAGTGTCAACCATCGAGGTCAAACTCGAAAACGGAGCCAAATATTGAGGTGGTGTTTCCACATTTAGTAATAGTTTATCAATCACTGCAAGTTCCAAAATAATGATCATCGAGAGCTTGTAAACGGAGCAACGGATAAATTTTGTACAAAGCAGAAAAAGTGAAGGAGGAATAAATTTGAGTGGCCTATTGAATTTTGGACCAACGAGAAATGTCATTTTTTCTAGACCATGTTCTAATATTTAAACAAACGAAGGGGTGAATTTGAGTGACCTATTCAATTTTGCATCAACGAGAAATAATTGCGTATTTTAAACAAACAATCGGATAAATTTAACCGGCTCAGAAGTTCAATACTATTTTGTACTCTTGAGTGAGCTTTCCAATTTTGTAGCAAGAAGGACCATTTTTTAAACTAACTCAGAATTTCATTTCATTTTTGTAATACTCAAATTTGGATGGAGTGTTTAGTTTTGTACGAACCAGAAAAATTTGATTGGATTATTTCCTTAGGTACCAACTGGAAAAAGTGAAGAAGAGCTACTTTAACTAGCTCATTATGTACTGTTTAAAGAAACGAAAATTGACCATTATGTAACTTTTGAACTACTGAAATGTTCTATTTTTGTATCAATCAGAAAAAAACGAAGAAGAGCCATTTTAACAAGTTCATAATTTCGATGTTCTACTTTTTATACCAACGAGAAAAAATGAACTAGCTGAATATTTAAATATACGAAAGAATAAATTTCGGTGACCTAATCAGTTTTGTACTAAGCAGAAAAAGCGAAGAAAGTAAAATTTAAATAGCTCAGTATTTATAACGAAGGAATAAATTTGGGTGTTCTACAGAAGAAAACGGGGAAGGGCCATTTTATTTAATTTTGTAGTACTCAAAATATACAAAGATATAAATTTGTGTGACCCATTCAGTTTTGTACTAAGCAGAAAATTTGTTGGTTTTTGTGCTCTACAAATAAACAGAGGAAAAGCAAAGAGAGACCATTTTATGTGTCTTTTGTAACGAAGAAACAAATTTGAAGGAGGTTCATTTTAACTAACTGAGAATTTCTGTACCTTTTTGTACTATTTAAACAAACGATGGGATAAATTTGAGTGACCTGTTTTTTGTACTAACCAGAAAAATCGAAGAAGGTCCAATTTAGCTAACTCAGAATTTATGTACCTTTTGTACTAGCCCAATGAACGAAAGAAAAGCAAAAAAAGTTTAAAAAATAATTGAATCGTTGAGCAATACACAGTACCTTAGGACCCTAACTGCAGCAACATGGAACTTTGAAAACTTCTGCTGTGATTCAAAATGGTCAAGTGTGCTGTTACGCAAATTGCTATGTAGTCTGTTCTACACAATTATGACTCAACTCTGGTTTGTTAAATCTCACGTTCAATATTTTATGAGCCTTTCTTAGTGACGGGAGAGGCAATTTAAATTGTTCTCTGGATGACACAAACATATACAAAATGTAACACCACAAAGGTTTAAAATTCTGAGCTGTTTTCTTCTGATTGTTACAAAAATGAAATAGAGTAATACAAAATGGTATAAAAATACCTAGCTTGTTATAATGAACCTTCTTCCCTTTTTTTTCGTGCTTTTTCTGCTTGCTATAAAAGTGAATAGCTCAAACAAATTTGTTTTTCTATGGTTGGTACAGAAAGTAGACCTTCTCCGCTTTTTTAATTGCAAACAAAATTTCTTCATTCTTCAATAGGTCACTCAAATTTATTCCTTTGTTTGTTTAAATTGGGTAGACCAGCTGAGCTATTTAAAATGGTATTTCCTTGCTTTTCTCGATTTGATACAAATTTTTCAAAAAGGCATAAAATTCTAAGTCAGTTAAAAATGATTCTCGTTGGTAAAAAAAGAAATAGAACACCCAAATTTGCTCTTTCGTTCATTGGGCTAGTACAAAGGTACCTTCTTCGATTTTTCTGGTTAGTACAAAAAACAGGTCACTCAAATTTATCCCATCGTTTGTTTAAATAGTACAAAAAGGTACAGAAATTCTCAGTTAGTTAAAATGGGTCTTCTTTGCTTTTTCTGATTAGTACAATTTTGTTCTTTCGTTAAAATACTCAGCTACAAAATTAAATAGCTCACTCATATTTATGCCTTCGTTTATTAGACTAGTTAAAATGATCTTTTTTTTGCTTTTTCCTTTTGTTTGTTGAAGTTGACACAAATTATAAAACTCCAAAATGGTACAATATTCCATTGTTTATTTGAGTAGTAAAATTCTGAACCAGTTAAAAATGACATTTCTCATTGGTACAAAATTGAATAGGTCACTTAAATTTATTCTTTCGTATATTCAGCTAGTTCATTTTTTTCTCGTTGGTATAAAAAGTAGAACATCGAAATTATGAAGTTGTTAAAATGATCCTTCTTCGGGTTTTTCTGATTGATACAAAAATAGAACATTTCAGTATTTCAAAAGTTACATAATGGTCAAATTTGAGTAAAATGGTTCATGTTCGCTTTCTCAAATTTAGCCCTTCGTTTTGTTTAAATAATACAACATGCACTAGAAATTCTAAGCTAGATAAAAATGGCATTTCTCCTTGGTACAAAATGGAATAGATCACTTAAATTTATTCTTTCGTATATTCAGCTAGTTCATTTTTTCTCGTTGGTATAAAAAGTAGAACATCGAAATTGTTCTTTCGTTCATTGGGCTAGTACAAAAGGTACATAAATTCTGAGTTAGCTAAATTGAACCTTCTTCGATTTTTCTGGTTAGTACAAAAAAACAGGTCACTCAAATTTATCCCATCGTTTGTTTAAATAGTACAAAAAGGTACAGAAATTCTCAGTTAGTTAAAATGAACCTCCTTCAAATTTGTTTCTTCGTTACAAAAGACACATAAAATGGTCTCTCTTTGCTTTTCCTCTGTTTATTTGTAGAGCACAAAAACCAACAAATTTTCTGCTTAGTACAAAACTGAATGGGTCACACAAATTTATATCTTTGTATATTTTGAGTACTACAAAATTAAATAAAATGGCCCTTCCCCGTTTTCTTCTGTAGAACACCCAAATTTATTCCTTCGTTATAAATACTGAGCTATTTAAATTTTACTTTCTTCGCTTTTTTCTGCTTAGTACAAAACTGATTAGGTCACCGAAATTTATTCTTTCGTATATTTAAATATTCAGCTAGTTCATTTTTTCTCGTTGGTATAAAAAGTAGAACATCGAAATTATGAACTTGTTAAAATGGCTCTTCTTCGTTTTTTTCTGATTGATACAAAAATAGAACATTTCAGTAGTTCAAAAGTTACATAATGGTCAATTTTCGTTTCTTTAAACAGTACATAATGAGCTAGTTAAAGTAGCTCTTCTTCACTTTTTCCAGTTGGTACCTAAGGAAATAATCCAATCAAATTTTTCTGGTTCGTACAAAACTAAACACTCCATCCAAATTTGAGTATTACAAAAATGAAATGAAATTCTGAGTTAGTTTAAAAAATGGTCCTTCTTGCTACAAAATTGGAAAGCTCACTCAAGAGTACAAAATAGTATTGAACTTCTGAGCCGGTTAAATTTATCCGATTGTTTGTTTAAAATACGCAATTATTTCTCGTTGATGCAAAATTGAATAGGTCACTCAAATTCACTCCTTCGTTTGTTTAAATATTAGAACATGGTCTAGAAAAAATGACATTTCTCGTTGGTCCAAAATTCAATAGGCCACTCAAATTTATTCCTCCTTCACTTTTTCTGCTTTGTACAAAATTTATCCGTTGCTCCGTTTACAAGCTCTCGATGGTCATTATTTTGGAACTTGCAGTGATTGATGAACTATTACTAAATGTGGAAACACCACCTCAATATTTGGCTCCGTTTTCGAGTTTGACCTCGATGGTTGACACTTTTGAGACATGTGGTCTTTGGTGACCGATTACTAAATGTGGAAACAGCAGCTCAATATTTTGCTCAGTTTTCGAGTCATTAGTTTTTAAGTATGTTGACCTTTGACCTTGATGATCAGTATTTTGGAACTTGTAGTAGTTGGTGACCGAGCATCTCAATATGTGGCTCAGTTTTCGTGTTATTAGGTTTTAAGTATGTTGACCTTTGAACTCGATGGTCATGATTTTTTAACATGTACTAGTTGATGACCAATTACTAGATTTGGAAACAGCACCTCAATATGTGGATCCATTTAAGAGTTATTTGGTTTTAAGTATTTTGACCTTTGACCTCGATAGTCACTATTTTGGAACTTGTACTAGTTGATGACCGAGCATCTCAATATGTGGCTCAGTTTTCGTGTTATTAGGTTTTAAGTATGTTGACCTTTGACCTCGATGATCATTATTTTGGAAATTGTAGTAGTTGATGACCAGTTACTAGATTTGGAAACAGCACCTCAATATGTGGATCCATTTTCGAGTTATTAGGTTTTAAGTATTTTAACCTTTGACCTCGATGGTCATTATTTTGGGACATGTGGTACCTGATGACCAATTACTAGATTTGGAAACAGCACCTCAATATATGGCTCAGTTGTCGAGTTATTAGGTTTTAAGTATGTTGACCTTTGACCCCGACGATCATTATTTTGGAACTTGTAGTAGTTGATGACCAATTACTAGATTTGGAAACAGCACTTCAATATGTGTCTCAGTTGTCGAGTAATTAGGTTTTAAGTATGTTGACCTTTGACCTCGATGGTCATTATTTTGGAACTTGTAGTAGTTGATGACCAGTTACTAGATTTGGAAACAGCACCTCAATATGTGGCTCAGTTTTCGTGTTATTAGGTTTTAAGTATTTTGACCTTTGACCTCGGTGGTCATTATTTTGGAACTTGTAGTAGTTGGTGGTCGATTACTAAATGTGGAAATACCATCTCAATACGTTGCTTCGTTTTTGAGTTATTAGGTTTTAAGTGTCATAGAAAGGGCGTATGCCACATAAACTATCAGACCCAGGTAAAAATAAGTATGATATTTGTAATCAGCATGGTCGAAAACCCCCATATGCTGAGTTTCATCCAAATCGGTTAAAATTGTCATAGAAAGGGCGTATGCCACATAAACTATAGGACCCAGGTAAAAATAAGTATGATATTTGTAATCAGCATGGTCGAAAACCCCCATATGCTGAGTTTCATCCAAAACGGTTCAAAGAGCGTATCGAATCGCTATGTTACATAGGTATTCATTGTCTTAAAATAGGGGTTGAAAACTATGCTCATAAAAGGAAACTAGTTCACCCCTAAAAGGTGCTCATAAAACTGAATGAATACACCCCTAAAATGGAGGTGGTTGTGTTTGTTATCTGCTCTGCTGTATGTTCATAGTCTCAGTGTAATTTCTGCTATGTTAAAATAGGGGTTGGAAAAGTAATTGAGAACGAGTCCACCCCTAAAATGGAGGTTTTTGTGTGTTACGTACTCTCAGTGTAATTTCTGCTATGTTCAATTAGGGGTGGAGAAAATGAATACACCCCCTGTGCTATGTCCGCCATGTTTCGTAGTCTCTGTCATGTTGAAATAGGGGTTGGAAAATATGCTCATAAAAGAGAATGAATACACCCTTGTGTGTTACGTACTCTTATGCTCTGCTGTGTGTTCATAGTCTCAGTGTAATTTCTGTTATCTTAAAATAAGGGTTGGAAAATATGCCATGTTCTTTTATTAGCTGTGCTATGTATTATCTGTTCTGCTGTGTGTTACGTAGTGTTATGTGTTATCTTCTCTTGTATGTGTTCGTAATCTTATGTGTTATCTCCTATGTTAAAATAGGGGTTGAAAAATATGCTCATAAAAGAGAACGAGTTCACCCTTGTTATGTTATGTACTCTTATGTGTTATCTGTTCTGCTGTATGTTCATAGTCTCAGTGTAATTTCTGCTATGTTAAAATAGGGGTTGAAAAATATGCTCATAAAAGGGAACGAGTTCACCCCTTAAAATGGAGGTCGTAAAAGAGAACGAATACACCCCCTTAAAAGTGCTCATAAAAGGGATTAAATTCACCCCTAAAATGGAGGTCGTAAAATACCGTGGGCTCACGGTGCACGGTGGTCATTTTCCCAGGGGCTTGTGAGTTGGCTAATGTTGGCCCAGGTCTGGCCCAGATCGATCCATTTCGTACTACTGAAAACACTTAATACTAAACATCTCTAGCTTACATTAATATTCCTGTGAATCTTATTTAATGTCACAACCATGATATTGAATATCAGAACCATCAAAGTGAATAACTATAAAAGGAATTGATTAGTGGTAAAAGTGAGGGAGAACGCAGGCGGAAACCGTCCCCCACTTCCAGAAAATATCTGTGGCGTCCATCGCTTTCTAAAGAAATCACAATTGGCAAAGATAGACAAGGAAGATGGCGTGACGTGATAACATGGAGAGAACGCGACAAAACCCACTGACACAATATTGTCCACCACAAATTCACACTTCTCGGGATCTAACCAGGGTTCTTGGCTCCTGAAGTGAGTGCACTACCACTGAGCCATCATACTCCCCTTATTACGATCATTACAAAGCTTCACATCAATCATCTTTGTTTTCATGTATCACATGTACATATGGGAGGCCACAACAACTTATTTGTAGAGCACTCACTTCTGGTTCGACGGATAATTGGTTCTATCTTCAACCACGGAATTTAGTGGTATATAGACAAAATCGTATCTGTGGGTTTTTTCCCAGGCTTTCTTCCCATATTTTTTTTTCATCCATTAAGGGGACAGACTACTAAATGTTTTTCAAAAGCTAACAATTTTTCTTTAGCCAGTTTTTCGTAAGTGAAAAGAAATAATGAAATGTAACTTATCCATAGAAATTACAGTGTGACCAGAATTTGAATTACCCAAAAATCTAGGTTATGGCAGCGACTAGAAAAATGAACTCAACGGCAATTGATGACTTATCATGCTGTTTGTGTTCTTGTTAACTACTTTTTAAATAATATTTGTATTTTAATTCTACTGTTTATTAAAAATTATTTATTTTGTACACTTAATTACAAAATTAATACAAATATTTTTTTTAAAGTACTTAACAAGAATTATTGACTTAAGTTACATTTTATTATCTCTTTTCACTTACGAAAAACTGGCAAAAGAAAAATTGTTAGCTTTTAAAAAATATTTAGAAGTCTGTCCCCTTAACTCATAATCATTAGCTTTCATTACTCACGTGTTCCTTTTAGCCTTAGGACGAAAAACTACATTTTATTTTATTTTGGGTCTACATATATCACGATTCTTATTCAATATATCACCATATATCACAAATAAATCATTCCAATTGATATCTTCTCTTCATTGTCAACGAACTCATTCATGGCTGTAGTGACATCATATTATCATCGCAAGTCAAATAACATTATTATGTCCACCCCACTGGTCTCACTAAACCGCTTATCTCTGGTGCATGGGGTCCCTGGTTCGATCCCCGTCCAAGTAAGTTTGTGTTGGACAACATCATGTCCGTAAGTTTTCAAGGGGTACCCCTCGTTTCCTCCCATGGCTCAGTAGTAAAGCGTTCACCTCTGGTGCATTGGGGTCCCTGGTTCGATCCCAGCTCGCGCCAAGTGAACTTTGTGGTGGACAAACACCGTGTGCGTGGGTTTCCTCGGGGTTCTCCCGTTTCCTCCTACTTTCTTCATTCTACCCCGTCTTCTCTAGCCTAACCAGCATAATCGTAGGACGTAAAACTCAAAGATTTCATTTCGACAGGCAGTGCATGTAACGGAGCATAACTGTTAACTATTAGGTAATAGCGTTACTCACAGAGAGACATTTCTCTTCTTGGTGTCTTGTTTCTACGGAAGTTTCGCATTTTGACAATCTGAAGTTCCGACTCACACTCATATCATCATTCCAACGTCACGTTCACTAAACCTAATTCTCCTATCAGTGGCGAATTTCTGCCTAAGCAAATTAAGGTTCCAATCTCAAAGGAAGCCCCGGTGAGGAAACGTTATGATCTACCACACAATCGAACAAATTTAAATAACTTTCTATGCTCTACATAGAATCAGAAATAACATATTCTGTGGATATAATGAGCTCGTCGTTTCCTTTGCAAAAAAAAAAAAAAAAAAGTTCGTCATATGTAAATGCAATGTTCTCATTATATGATGCCGGTTTAAAGGTCAACACTTGGCAAATCTTTGATGCAACGTCTATGTGTGTGTAAATTGTTATCCTAGTGGAAAATGTATTTACGACGATGAAAAGTCATGGGTGTACTTTATTATCAAAATTAAAAGAATGATAAAAATCATGAAAATTTACCAATGCCTACCAAAAATGACGAAAACTTCACCGAAACTGAAGAAAATGACACAAAAAAGACCTAAAATAGGGGGAAATGACCTAAAAGCTAAAAATGCCAAATTATACACTTTAAAATTACCAAATTTTGTTTCACAACGACGTGTAATAATAAGAGCATTATGTCTACGATACCAGAAAAGAAGATAACATTTCATCAATTTCCGTCCCCTAGTCATCACCTTTCGGCATAAAAAGGAGTCACTTAGAGTCACCAATTTTATACAGAGGTGCATCTTCAGCAGATCTAATCGCGTACGAAGATTTTTTCGATTTTTGGCTCGGGAGGGAGATTTGCTGCATTGAAAATGTATGCCAAACTGTGTGCATGTTTCTCGCTGTTCTTAAGAATGCCTTGTGGAATGCACAAACATTAGATATTGATTTGCGGGCTTACATAACAGCACAGGATAAATGTTCAGACGATGGAATGGATGTGGGGAAATTCTTTTAAAGATATTCTTCTTCCTCTCTTTTTACCCAGTTTCTGGATTAAAACCTGGCAGTGACGAGTGTTTACAGCTAGTTAATAAATAAATAAAAAATTAAAGGTAACGAATTTATTTTTCTCGCTAAATTACTAAATAGAGAACCCTAACTCTGTTAATTCTTTTAGGGGTACTTGGGAGTTACGGTGGCTCAGTGGTAGAGCGTTCGATCCCAGCTAAGGGCATTTTGTGGTGGACAAACACCGGGTGCGTGGGTTTTCTAGGGGTTCTCCCGTTTTCTCCCACTTTCTTCATTCCACCATTTCATTGATTTTCATCATCATCGTCTCCTTTAGCCCTTTCAACACGGCCACAGTTATGGCTTCGTTGAGAACACTACTTTTCTTTCTTCTTGTACGCGCCAAAAATGGCCTATCACAAACCAAAACAACTGCAAATCGTTAAACGAAACTTACTCAATCTTTGCACGACGCTTCGAAGCACAAAAATAATAGGGAGAACTTCTACATCGATTTTAATCAACCCGTACAATTGTGTTCCCCCGTGTTGAAAGGGTTAGCCTAGCCAGCATAATCGTGGAACGTAAAACTTAAACATTTCATTTAATTTTTTTCTTTCTTTAGGGGCACTGGGTCTCTAAGTCCGAGCCTGGCTCATATCACTCATCCGGAGACGTTTGCCAACAGTTTAACGTAGGATTCAAATTATATAAACTTGTCTCGGGAAGCGAAACCCCATATTTCGCAACAACAAATGCAAGAAACCTCCACGATAGAGTTCGCTCTCTATTTTCATTTGGTATTTATTTTGTTTTATTTTAGTGTAAAGGACAAGAGAAAAGTCAATGAGTAAACAAGCTCTCCTTGGCAACTCCATATGTAAACGAGAATATAGCAATAAGTAATTTGAAAACAATTGTCTGGATACACTTAACGCAAGGGATTAACCACACTGCATTGTTTCTGTTCAGTTGATCAAGAGCAGTATGTTTGATGGAACGACCTTCAATTTCAAATTGATCGATTACGTCATTCTTAACAGGTGATATTTCCGGTGTTCGATTAGTGTAATAGCTTCAATAAGAGCTGAAAGTGAAACTTCGTAGATGTTTGCACCGATTCAGGAATGCATTTATAATTGCACTACTACTGGGTGTAAACACCTCTATACAGTACAAAGGAGCCGTAATAGGCCGTTAATAAACAATAATTGGGTAGTTCGCAAACGCAGTCGAGCAGAGCAACTGAGTAATAGCCTATTTGATTGTCTGTAAACAGGTATATACAGTACAATCGCTGTTGAAAATACAGGCCTAAATTTCTCGTGGTAATTAAACCTTAATCTAAGGTAAAAAGCAATGTTGAAAACCTCAAAATATGTAATTTAAAGAAACTGCTTACCCTACATCTGCTATGCTTGCCTTGGTGACTCAATCTAGCTACGTTAGATCAAGTGAGCTAGTACCTCTCTTTGGGTAGAATACTCGATAAAAGTTAGATACAGCTGCTGCAATAGGTTTCATGGTTGTACAATCGCCTACTTTCTACCCTCAAAAAAATATCCTTGAAATGTTGAGCAAACATAAAATTTGCTCTTTAGCGCAAGACAATATTGATCTATCTCTCAAAAATTCATTTTAAAAAAAGCTGAAAGAAAAAGAGGGATTTATGTTTGTAGTTACATAAGCGTTGCAACTACACTCAATAATATTGAACATATGACCGGGAACTCTTCTTTCTAAATGTAAAAGCACTTTTTTTTTAGTTTTACGTCCCACAGTTATGCCGGCTAGGCTAAAGGAGACGGTGATGATGAGAGATGAATGAAATGGTGGAATGAAGAAGGTGGGAGGAAACGGGAGAACCCCGAGGAAACCCACGCACTCGGTGTTTGTCCACATTTACCCTTGCATTGTTCTTATGTTCACACATTGATGGCAAGTGGTTAGTCATTTAAGGATTACCAGTAGCCCTCTTCTACAATAGTTACGAATTTCTCCACTTAGGATCGCTTGACTGAACTTTATGAAATTAAATCTTCCAGTTTTACGTCCCAAGGTTATTCGTGTAGGATAAAGAAGGTGGTGATGATGAGAATGAATATAGTGAAATGAAAGAAGTGGGGGAAATGGGAGAATCCAGAGAAAACCCACGTACACTGTGTTTGTCGACCACAAAGCTCACTTGGCTTGAGTGAATTCGAGGAACCCTATGCAATAGAGGTGAACGCTCTATCACTGAGCTACCGCGGCTCCTCCGAGTTTATATATGTATGTAGCTCGCACTTAACACTGGTCAGAAAGTGTTGCGTGACGTCATCTACTAAACTGCTGAACAACGGTACCTCTGTAGTCTAAAAAGTAAATATATTGTAAAAACCAATTATGTTATAAAATGGAGGATTTGCCCATATGAATCTTTATCCTATTAAATCAAGGAAACCAAAAAACAATCGAGCATCGGCGCTCTGAATGGCTACTCTCGTTTCCGCCATCGTCTGGTTGACTATTTACGCTTCCGCCATGATTGTTAGCTCAAAACATTGCGATCTTATTGGACGGAGTGGGAAGAGTAGGGGTGGCGAAACCGTAACGTATGGCTTCAAGATTTTGTAATAAGGGCAGATTCTCTATTTTATAACATCCTTGGTAAAAGCAGTCTGAGGCCAAAACAGAACTGTCAAAGGTATGCTGGGACAATTCCATTATTAGACAGCTTAGTACGGTGTGGATGTAGTGGCGGGTGAGGAGCATCCTGCCATAAATTGTTTAGACCGACAAGATGCCTCAATCTGCAACTGGGTTTCCCTCAGCCCCAACAGTCATCCCTAATAACGTTGAAAATACATGTGGTTCATTTCTTTAGAACCCTATTTCAGGAGGCCGACTTAGCAAGAGAGCTCCCATCAGGAAGCAAACGCAGATCTTGACACAAAGGACAAGAACGGTAACCATAATTATTATCGTTTTGTAAAATTACATATAGGGGGTCTACAGTACTTTTAGAATTAACATATTTTTGTTTTGGTTTTTGCAATAAATATCAGCTGTTTAGTGGCTAGAGCCCGAATTTCTAAATGATATGCTCATTTCTTTCCACACATCTAAAGGTATGCAAATGTGTTGTACTTCGTAGTACATAACTTCACAAGAAATTTTAACCATGGTTGATAGTGCTTAAAATGTTTATTCTAATAACAAAGAAAAAGTATTTTGCTTACGATTTTCAATTAGAATTTCATATTTTTTCCCCAAAAATACCACATTAAAATTGTATACTGCACTCCTATATAGTGCCGTTATTATTATTGATTCCACATTTTCCTCAGTACATTCATAACCACTTCTAAAAATTACCTGATTTTATAAAAAGGTGGAAACTCGAAACACTTTTTTTTACAATATTCACTTTTTCTGATTGAAAAAATTTCAGTAACATTTGTCTTCAGTGATTCATCATGTTGTTAAAAGTACATTTAACAAAGTTAATCAAGTGTTACTAAAAAAAATCCTGGTTACAAAACACTGTATAAAATTTCTAGAAACCTTTTCGGTGGAAAAAAAGAGAGATATAGTGAAGAGGAATTCACCAACGAAGAACCGTGTTGCTTTTCACATACCTCTGTAAATATCATGCTACGTGATAAAAACATTCTCAATACACAAATATTTTTTTAGTGACATACAGAAGACACACGAGAAAATACCAGGATGACCTTCCTTACGTATCGTAACACCTTTGAATAAGGTGAGATTTTTACCAAAATAAATATTTCATTTGATTGTGTGTTTGTTTGCTCTCGCTTATTTTGATTTCTTTTCAACTTAACGAACAAATTTGCATGCTTTTTTTTATTGTTTGATTTTGATTACGAATCCGGCCACTAGTCATTACTATAATGGAAAAAGCAGGTCTTTTTCTCATACATACAACGTGTACAAACAAAAATGAGTAAATTTTCCGGAATATTATCTGTTGAAACGTAAGTTTAGTATATTTATAGTATGGTCATATATTTCCCCAACGACAGACACAGCAGATGTTTTCATTGCGTCACACGTGAAGGTGTCAAGAAATGGGGCCAAAGCAAGTTATGTGAGGAGAAAAATTTGTCAGAAAATTATCTTTATTTATAGCAGTAGTCATTATGATGATAACAAACTAAGAAACTTCATGGCCATATATTTGCTGTATCAACTGAATCAGTTTCCCAACCTGCTTTTTCTCAGTGAATTGATCAATTTTCTAAGCAATGGAGCTGAAATTCAATACTCTGGCCGTGAACACGAAAGATAGCTTAACCAATACTAAGATTATGTGTGGTCTGCACATCAACATTCATTGATGTTTTTCTCCGTTTTTAGACGTGGGGTCTCGGAGGTAGAGCGCTTGCATCTTGTGGGAGGGATCCTTGGTTCGAGTCCAAGTCTAGAGAGTTTGTATTAGTCATCCGTCTTCTTTAGCCTAAAGGACATATTCGTGGGACCTAAAACTAAAATGTTCAAGGCATTTTATTTCAGGTTTTAGCGTTTGCTACCTAATGTTTCAAGTAGTTTCGAATAATGTCGGTTCAATACAGAAAATATACAGTACTTCACCGGGAATCGAGCCCAGGATAACTTAAATAGACAAGAATATCTCGAAACTATGAAATAAATGAATATTTTAGACATTAGTCATGTCTGAGAACTTTGTCCAAATCAACTCATTTACGTAATATAGCAAGGGAAGAAGAATTAAGAAATTAAAGTAGGGTTTGATTGACCAGGTTCGTTCTAATGTAAGAAGAAATGTATGAAACATTGCTATTAAGGAATTACATAGAGTGAAAGGATAGATTGAGAATTAGGATGAGTAATGTCTATGAGTAATTATTATGAATCACTAAGAAGATAGATATCTGGTTGCACACTCCCATTATAAGTCATTCACAACTTCCGCTTATGTCAGGATGACAGATTATTTACAGACATTCATACAGTATATACACAGATATTTATCAAAATAATGGAAATATCTTTTCAAACTGCAATTTATTTTATTTTAATGGGTCATGAGGCAACTGGTATCCTGCAGAACAGCTCTGATTGGTCGTGGAATTGAGGCATATACGTCATAAGTTGTTTCCAGACGAAAATTGTACCATTTCTCATACTGTACAGCACTTAATTTTGTCACCTAGAATTAAAGGAGGACGTCTACTCCGGAGTCTGAGTTGAACACAACTGATAACAAATGTTTAATAATATTAAGATCTGCTGATTAGGTGGGTCAAAGAAGGTATTCTAGTTCATCCCATTCTCACTCTTCAAAATTTATGTCCGGCTCTTCCGGTGTAGAATTTAAGACTCTTCTTAAAAATCAGAAAATACTATTAAAGAACAATAATAACATCTTCTCTCAATATAAGAGTTAACAAAACCAAAGTGATAACAATATTGAGGTTTGGAAGTATGTAAAATGTATACAAGTACGTAAATAGGTAAGCTCTCGATAGACTATATCAATCGTTACGTAGATACTAAGGATTGAAATATTGCAGGTTGAGAATCAATGCAAATAAATAACTTCCGAACGAATCCTATTCGAAATGAGAAGCGATAGCACATGGTCACCCGGGAAGTATAGTACATAAATCTCTGCAATAACGGTCCTAAATTCGATGTCAAAGCATATGAAGGGTCCAGGAAAACACATAATAACTCCATTTTTTTTCAATTATCAGTTTAATAGTGATTTATGTTGATAGAATTGTCGCCTAAATGATAACAAAACGGTACAGCACGGTAAATCGGGAAATATATAAGAAAGAAAAATATGCTCTCAGGAGAATAACACGGTAAGCGTCGATCTTGTTTCTGGTTCCCCTATAAAATTTGGAATCAAGTTCTTTTCCAGAACTCTCTATGTGGATCTGTGGTGGTCTTGTCCATAGTTGTCTGTTTCGTAGTGTGTTTCGTATCAGAGAACAGGTCATGAATGCTGTTTTCATGGTGATATACACCCTTCTGCATTGTAAATCACACAGTAATATTAGCGTGATTTTAACCTGGGAAATATCATGTCCATGGATTTTCTTGAGGTTTTCCCCGTGTCGTCCTACATTATCATTCCATAAATTCTTTCATAATCGTCCGTCTTTTTTATCCTAAGTGATCTTTTCATTTTTACGCATGTTCGGTCAATACTGCGGTTGATCAATTTCCAGTAACATCTGTGAATCATGGAAAACATTTTTCCACTTTTAATAGTATTCAAAGTTGCCACGCTTAATATTTTTTGAAGTAATATTGTAACAAAGGGATAACTAAAAATTCGATGCCTATTTCGTTACACATTTCCTCTGCTGCAGAGCTGCTTACAGCATTTTCAATTCTATTGGAAGTTCTAGAAAATGTAGTTGGCGTTCAACAAATAGTTTGCAACTTTCTAAATATCTTTTACAATCAAATTCAGTACTTCAACATAATTGCTTTTGTTCATTAACTAGCTAACTTCTCCATGTCTTCTATGCTCAAATCCCTGCTTTGCTAAAGGAAACTTCTGGTACTAAGCAGAAATCAGAACGTTCTATATTTTCTGTCCCTTTTTACATTTGCTTTGTGTTTAACTATCCCATAGCGATGTTGTTAATCTACTTGACCGTCAATCCTTGTGTAATCAAATGTCTTTACACAGCACTACACTCCAAACACTTTTTCAGTAACAAAATAAACATTATTAATATGGCAATTTATCGCTTATGAACATCCAGTTAACCGTTTCGTAGAATTATGGTGACTACTTAGAAAATGCCTAGTGTAAGATTTTATTTCCCTTTTAAATTCTGTAAGATGAGGGTAGGCCTGTCATTTAAAATAACTGTACATTATAATAAAATTCATTGAGCCAAAAAAAAAAGACAACTTCACTTGATCTATCATACACTGGCTGGTTCATCTCTGTTTAAGACGGAATTTCCGAATTCGTGAACATGGAACATCTATCACTCACACGTTTTGTTGTACTTTTATTTGCACAGGTTTAATTAGCAGTATGGAAACCTAAGCCTTCCCTGTTTTTAATATATTTAAGTGACACAATATTATATACAAAAAGACACACGTGTACAAAAGAATAAACAAATTCCTTCGTTCCTAAGCAAAGTAAAATTACATAAAGAAACTGAACTGTATGATGCATTAAATTGCACTATGTCGAATACATTGTAGGAATAGGTGAAACGCACAGCATCGTTTGGCTTCGTCGCTACGCTCGTGTCTGCTCGGTTTCATTCGGAAAATATCCCTCTCATTATCGACAGTAATTGAATGTTAATCTGAACTGCATTGCCCCTCTTGCAGAGCTGACACATGAGCTTGCTTATCGTAAGGTAGCGAATGAAATCTTTTTCTCTCACTTAGTACTCATGAATCACACCCATAGGTAAATGTAGGGACGTATACTGATCGGTGGACTGCTATTTTTGTTTCCTTGCTTATTTCTTTCCTCTCTAGAATCCTCTGTTAATGGCGCCATAAAGTCTGCTTGTATTTGTTATTGTGAGCTTTTTTATTATTTGTTGTTGCTTATTCACAAAGAATGGAAAAAATGAAATGAAATCTTTAAAGTTTACGTCCCATGGTTGTGTCAACTAGGCTAAAGAAAACGGTGATGAGAAATTAATAAAATGGTAGAATGAAGAAAGTGGGAGGAAACTGTAGAACCCCGAGAAAATCCACATACATAGTGTTTGTCCATCACAAAGCTCACTTGGCGCAAACTGGGATCGAACCAAGGCCTCAGGCATCAGAGATGAACGCTCTACTAATGAGCCACAGCAGCCTCACAAAGAATAGGAAAACACGTATGAATGAAAAAAATATATTAATTAAGGACCTAGGTTTATCGTAACTCCTTTATATAATTGTTTACGCTGTCCGAGTGTCCATCCGTCCGAGAGACAACAAATGTCAAGAGCCACTTCATATATCACAATCACTTTCGGCCAGAAAGCAGAGGATCAAAAGTTAGAAATCGAAAAAAAAATGAAATTTTTGAGTTTTACGTCCCACGATTATGCCGGTTAGCCTAAGGGGGCGGTGATTATGGGAAGTGAGGGAAATGGTGGAATGAATAAAGTGGAAGGAAACGGGAGAACCCCGAGAAAACCCATGCACACGGTGTTTGTCCACCACAAAGCTCACTTGGCTGGAGCAGGGTTTGAACCCGAGACCCCATACACCAGAGGTGAACGCTCTACCACTGAGCCGCCGCGGCCCCTATAGTTAGAACTCGAGTTTATTGATACAAGTAATATTCAAACCGAAGGGGGGCGCGGTGGCTCAGTGGTAGAACGTTCACCTCCGGTGCTTGGAATTCCTGGTTCGATCCTAGCTCGTGCTGTGTGGACTTTGTGGACAAATACCGTGCTCGTGGGTTTTCTCGGGGTTCTTCCGTTTCTTCCCACTTTCTTCGTTCCACCATTTCATTCATTTCTCATAATCACCGTCTCCTTTAGCTTAACCGGCATACCCGTGAGACGTAAAACTTAAAGGTTTCGTTTCATTTTCAAACCGAAAGAGGTAGAAATAAAGCATTTCCAGTTTTATGTTGATAATAGAGTTAAAAAAAAAAAAAGCAAGCATGAAGCTTTTTTTTTTTTTTTTTTTTTTTTTGCAATCAATTAAGCATATCTCAAGAATATATTAAATGCCCACTCTTATCTCTCTACTTAAATTGGAAGTGATAGAAATCTAATAGCACTTCTGGTTTCACGCCATATCACGAGAAAATATCACGCCATATAAACCAAACTCCTTCATGTAGAGCGGGACAGAGCTACTTTTAATTAGATTTTTAACGGCCCTTCTCAACTTCAAAGCTATATCAAACAGGGTCTCCTGATCAAAACGTGTTACTATCTAACCACTACCACTACTGGCACTTTTTTTTTTTTTTTATCTAAGACAAGTGCTCCACCAAAATCGAACCCAGACTCACACACACAGAGCGACATACACACCAGGATCCATACGCACACAAAGATACATGGATACAAAAGGCTAACTGCTAATCTGTAGATTCCGAGTTCGAATCCAGCAGCTTATCGTGTGATTTGATTTTACTCAGCATTGTCCGCAACCTCACCAAATGAATGGCAGGATACCACCTTAAAATATAAATTCTGGTTGGTTTTCTTTTTAGTTAAGTTTTGGAGCATCCGTCCCTGTTCAGTATCAAAGTTTCATATCTAAGACATGGACTTACAGCATAAAAGGATATATGAGCCGCTTGACTTTCCTACAAGGAACCGAAAAAGGGTTTTCTGATTAAAGGTAAGTCATGAGGGATTCCGGATTCCTCACTATGCTTTTTCACTATTGCTGTAGTTTTCAGTCTAAAGTGAGTTTTAAAAGCATCTGAAAATTTGCTCACAAAAAAAGAAAAACAAAATTAAATATACATTGATGATCATCCATTTGACACCACTGTCCTAGGAATTATTTCAGGAGAGTTTGACAACCTCTTCCTACAGCTAGTATGCTTCTTCTAAGGTTCGAACATGTAACTTGTATTTCAAAGATTAATTCTATCACATCACCTCTTTGTAGTGTAAATTGATGCATGAACCGCGGCAAATACTTCAACCTTTTAACTTAAGTTCCCCACCATTTTTTACCTGAATCCCCCATTTTGTAAGTCCCGTTTCGTTTAAAAGCTTCTTCTTCTTCTTTTTTTTTCTTTGTAGAATTCAAGAAAATGTCGCAACTCGTCTTTCTTCTTACGGCTTTAACGGTCATATACTTACGGGAGGAAAACGGAGTTCCATTGAAAGTGTGACTGTACTGTGTCGGAATTGTGACTGGTGTCCACTGTCTGTATATATTCGTTTTTTAGTAAATTCCACGCAAGTGAAATACAATATTCAAATAATAAAATTATGTTCTTTCAACATCGAAAACGATATAAAGTTTGCCAATTCGTTCTAAATTTATTAAAGAAAACGAGAAAACGTTATGTATGTTTTCTCGTGGTTATAAGAATTTGCACACGCGCTTTTGGTATTGGAGATTCGAGTTCGATTTTCAGCGGAATCTCATAATGTTCAAATCCTGCAGTAAGTTATATGTCTACATCTTGCACATGGTGATGAAAATATTAACTCTATATTGGTTGGTTATATGATGCAGTGTGGTCAGTCTGTTGTGAGCACCATACAAAAATATACTTTACTCTTTTGGTTGTAATTCAATAATTTCAATTGATATTTTGTACAATATGAGCATTTCACGTTTTAACATTAAATTGCTAAATACTATTCGAAGGTTTGTTAAAACACATGGAAAGTGAACTATCTCTATATTATCTACACTTACCTGGGATCATTACTTAACATTTTTACAGAAAAGGAGACAGGAAAAGCACATGAAAGTTATTAACTTCTCTAGACAATAGTGGAGAACGTAGATTAAAGTAAATTGTGAATACAAAGCATGCATTTTCGCATGAGTTTTCCTAACTTCAATATATAGTACTAAATGCAAAAACAACTATTTTACAAATAATTACGTCAAATCGCAAGTGTCGGGTTTCTTGCAGTAAACCACTGAATAACACTTGAACGTTTCTGAAACAACTACTGTAGAAAAATGGTACATAGTTGTCACTGAAAGAATTGTTTGTAGCTCATGATCAGACGGAAGTATTTAGGTGCTGTTCCATCTGTATACCAAATAAACTCTCTTTTATGGAAATATCTGAGTACTCCTGCCAAATACAGCAGTCCTAAGAACGCGAATTTTATCCGTGTTTGTGCCAGTAACATTGTTGTCCCTTTTGTAACTGCTTCTTATTTTGTAATAGTCGTTAGTGTAATTTGTTATTTCTTCAATTATCTCATCCGTAAAAAATAACTTCAGACTTCAAGATTTTGGGCACGTTTCGCATGCTTATGCTTTACACCAGGAGGGTGACTAACAATGTTTCTTCTTCTTCTTCTGCACGTTGCTTGTCGTGGTAGATGAGCATTCCACACACTCAGCTTGTTCTTCCGCAGATAATAGCAGCAGAATCAGAAGTATCACCACCCTCGTTGGGAGATTTTTCACTATCGTTGTCAAGTTCCGTATTTACGCCTTCACTTGTGTCAGAATCAGGAGAATCGTCAAATTCGGATAGCATGCCATAAAGCCTCATGATCCATGTAAGCTCAAAATCACCTCAATGCACTGACAGACTCCTTAACTCTGACTAACGCCGAATACGTGACAAGTCACTGATAATTTTGCAGACTATGCACAACATTCTAATAAGTAACTAGGCGACGGCACAGGTCAAGGGGGAAGTATACGTAAATGCAGAAACGATATAAAATCAAAATAGAACACTCTGATCACAACCGACCGATGGAGGGAATAAACTCCAAATCAACCATATTTTTGCTCGTGACCTATGAAATGTAATCCTCAGTTCCGTTTCAGAGAAACATTTATTGATTATTTCTAACAATTATATTCTTTAACCTTCACTGTAAAACCTTTCAGTTTAAGGTGGATCACATCCCGGAAGTCAGTACATATTTTAGCTCATTCCCTTAACTACTGCACAATGAAACGTTACATATTATAAATATTGTACTATAAGATAGTTATGTTTCAGCTACAGCACAAGACACTGATTCATTTGGTTGTGTCTCCTGATATCGAAAAATGTAACAAATAAAAGAAAATATTTAATTCGTTTTACAATGAGCACACAAGAGGGCTCTTGCTGGTAGAACTTATTAGAAGTGCTCCATTTTATGAAATGTTTATTTGTATGTGTAAAGTATTTTAAGGTAACAATCTTATCACGAAATAGATAAATCGTTTGACCGTTTTTCATATTATGTTTCATATTTTATTTAAATAGTAATTTACATTTAAGGAAAAATATGGGGGGCGCGGTGGCTCAGTGGTAGAGCGTTCACCTCTGGTGCTTGGGGTACCGGGTTCGATCCCAGCCTCCGCCAAGTGAACTTTGTGGTGGACAAACACCGTGCTCGTGGGTTTTCTCGGGGTTCTCCCGTTTCCTCCCACTTTCTTCATTCCACCATTTCACTCATCTCTCATCATCACCGTCTCCTTTAGCCTAACCGGCATAACCGTGGGACGTAAAACTTAAGATTTCATTTCATTTTTTCATTTAAGGAAATAGATTTTGAGACGAAACATGCGCAGAACGCCATAATGCGTTGTTGCCAAATTTGTACGTTTACTGTAGTAGTCACAATAAGAAAATTCCTGGATTCTAGCGTTGCAGTTCGAGAAGCGGAATCGCGGTAAGGGTCGAAAACTAAGTTCTCCAGTAAGTATCTAATCAGAATTCCCTGATTACTCCCTTTATTCTCTATCTTCAGTAAACACTCGACACTATCTGGCAATTCCGCACTATTCAAACAGTGTTTAGCATAGCATCGAGAACACCTAGTGATCAACCTTTAGGGAGGTGATGATTAAATCAAGTGAATGATGATGGAATCAGAAAGTGAGAGGAAACAGGAGTACCTCGAGAAAACCCACAGACACGACGTTGTCCATCACAATCTTACTTGGCCGGGATCGAGCCAGGAACCCCACACACCAGAGGTAAGAGCTCTACCACTGAACCACTGTGCCCCTTCTCGTGACAGTTGAGTACTACAGTCATTGAGGGACGATGTATCTCCGTAGTATGAACACCAAAACAAGAGAGACGAAGATTTCTTTGCCAGGGGGGTTACTTGGCTTCACCTTACATTCATGGTTTCTTAGTACATATATATTGTTATTATGCAGTACGATTTTAATGAATGATCTTCGTAGAAACAAAACCATTTGGAATGCATTAAATAAATAGCACAGTTTAATATGTTTTAACAGCTCCTGAATATTGATTGGTTTGGTTTGCTAGGCTTTAGTGTTCCTTTTAGTAGCGACGTTATAAATGAGACGTGGATCTACAACTTAACCTGGGATCCGAACCATATATGTGGTAGCACCGGGAATGAACCTGGGTCTCACTCGCCAAAGATGTATACGCTAATCCTATAGCCATGAGGAAGCTTCTTCTGAAAACTGTTTACAGAATGAAGATTTAATTCTATCAAGTAATATAAAGCATGCCTGGATGGAGAATTTTAATGAAAAGAAATAAGGAAATATCGCAGCAGTGAAATTAGCATACTTAATATTAAGTGCTGCGTTACAAAACAATTGCGTTTGTGTAAACAAAAAAAATGATCACATTCATCTCTCTTCCATCAGTGATTAAAAGAATCGTAAAGTCAATAAAAATAGAAACATCGATGATAACAGACTGGTCACGTTAAATAATAATAATAATAATAATAATAATAATAATAATAATAATAATAATAATAATAATAATAATAATAACAATAATAATAAGGCTTTATCTCGGAGAACAATGAGCTAGAAATACCAAATTTTAAACTGGTTCGAACTCCACAACCAAATCGTAACCTTTTTTAGCTTTCATCTAAACAAAGAACTGAAAGTTTCAGAGAGGTAACGGAAAGGCTTAGCCAATCTGTTCACCCAGTGACGACACTAGCTTTAATTTGTGAGGGGGAGTACGGTGGCTGAGCGCTTACCTCTTGTGTTTCGGGTCCCTGGCTCGATCTCCAGCGAAATAAGTTTGTGGTGAACAACATTGTCCTTGTGGGTTTTCTCAGGGTTCTCCCGTTTCCTCCTACTCTCTCATCCCACTAATTCTTCCATCATCATTCACTTGTTTTAATCATCGTCTCCCTTAGCCTAAAGAGCATAATCTTGGAACGTTAAACTCTAAAATTTCAGTTTAGATTTCGCTAGCTTCAACTTCCTAAGGGAATTTATGGAGAAGCAGCTAATTTTTGTATATCGAAAAGGATAGTTTTATAATTACTTGATTTACATTGTAATACATATCTGGGCGGCAGCTGCAGAGAACTTTAGCCGTAGCCACCGGGAGAGAAGTTGCTCGTCCCCTTGACGTCACTACTATGCATATCCCGTATCTACGAGCCTCGTACGACGTGCAAAGATTTCAAGAAAAGGTGAACGTCAAAGAATGAAAGAAAAATAAAGCTTGACGTTTACTATTATATGATTCTGGTGAGAATAGCTTATTTCACCTTGTCAATCAATATAAATTATCACGACGCGACGTTCAAATCTCTCTCTCGCTCTCTCTACAAAAGTGCAACAGCCAGGTGTATGATAGTGATATTTAAACAGAGCTAGCAACACTGTTCGTATGCGAACAGGCAGTAGGGGGCGTTGACTATATGAATTAACAAACACAACCGAACTGCCGGGCGCGGTAACTTCACTTCACTCACACATCACTGTTGCTCACAGTTGTCTCATGGCTGGGAGAGGGGTTCCCTCAATCCCAATTGAAATTACAAATAAAAAAGAAATAAAACTCAAAGAAGTAACCAGTGCGTTCTAAGCGTTAGGAACGGAAGAGGGGAGAAAGTAAAATTTGGCAACAGCGCAGCGACGCGGGTGCCAAGACGGCGCCCGAAACAAGCCAAAGGCGCGTGAGCCGCCGAGGTGACCATGTGACGGAAATGCAACGCGGGATTCGAGTTGAGGCGTGTTGTCAACAAATCTGACACGAAACGAATAAAAAAAGGCAACAACACATAAGGGTTATAACCTGGATTATGGTGCCGCGTACCTGTGCGTGAGTGTAATATAATGGTGTTGTGATACGTAGAATAGTGTGTCAGAATGGCACGCAGTGATAAATAGTTAGATATATAATTTTTGAAAAAAATATATATATTAGGAAGAAAAATTGTGTGGTGCTCGTTAGTGAAAAAGAAATATAGTTATTAAAAAATTATTTTGTTTCTTCCATTTGAAGAAAATTTGTTTCTTTTTTGTTTCTTTTTTTAAAAATCAAGGTGTCGTCCCCTGTTCGCAGTAAAAAGGGCGAAAACGTCAAAATGGACCCCATGGGAACGTTTAAAGTGACTCTATCTATGAAAAAGGAACCGAACGGGGGACCTGTATATTGTAAAATGGACGGTCAACGTTTTAAGCAACCGAAGACCGTTAAACTTCATACAGACACAACATATCGAATCGACGTTTCCTTTAAGCCCCCAAGATGCCTAGAGTAAGTACACACACTATTATTTTTGTTTATTATTTTGTAAGAATGGAATGGGCATCGAACTCATTATGAGATTTTATATTATGAAGAATTAGTTGTTGCATTTGCTGTATTGTGCGGTGTAAGTACTGGATATTGCTACTCTTCTATTACTACATACCTATAAAAGCAAAGTAATAATAAACTAATATTTTTGTGTACATTAATGTGATAATTATTCATTATGGTCAGTAGATTGTTGGATTGCGGTCAGTGACATAGCAATGAAAATAATAATTAACCTCAGAACACAGGTTCTGAAAACCGAATTGTACTGAAACTCGAAAGAAAACTGAATTGCTTGCTGCTCTCTTGTGATCAATGGAAATGTTAGGTTTATCCGTTAGATTGAATGCAGCTTCTCTAATTACAGAATTCACTTTTCAAAATTATACATATTTTACCTCTTTTCCTCTCTCGCATCTTTACACTTTAAACTCCATGCTATCTGATTCTGATCATTGTTTACAGAATAGCGCGGTAGAAACATTAGCTCATAGATGTATCGATGCACATTCCAGTTCAGTGACGGATCCTCATGGGGGCTGAGGAGGCAACTACTTCCCCTCTCGCCAAAGATTCCTTTTAACTTACAGTAAAATTTCGCTGCGAAACAGTCTTTTTATTTTTCGGTTTTGCGGTTTGTATAAATTGGCAGAGCGTAACCAGAATGTCTGGTATCAGTTGTATTATATAATTCTTGGAGGCATATAATTTGAAACGGGGATGGGAAACACGGTGTTTCTGTGCGAGGGGTCGTTGGTTCGCTTCCCAGTCGTGCAAGTTTGTGGTGGGCTACATCGTGTCCATCGGCTTTCTCGGGATTTCGTCCGTTTCCTCCCACATTTTCATTTCGTCAATTCTTTCACTTTCATTAACCACATGCATCCTTTAGCATAAAGGACATAAGCTTAATCCTGGGCGTAAAACTGGACATTTGATTTCATTGAATGGTATATAGTAGTACTTCTGCTCACAGTTCATTGGGCCAGTCGCGATCAGCCTCAAAGGTACGAGTTAGGATTCTGCTGTGTGGAAAGGAGGGTGAGACAACATAATCTTTTTGAATCAAATATTTATCCTTGTGCCGAAAAAAAGAGTATAGAGCAAGGGCGTCGATTTCTCTGTAACTTTGGGGGGGCCTCATTCATAAGAAAATACATATAACAAAAAAAATTCATATTCATAAAAATACAGAGGGACCCACATGAGCTTTTTGGGGGCCCGGCCCCCTTAGGATCGGCGCCCTTGGTATGAGAGTCCCGAAACAAAGAAATCTTTGATTTTTTTTAACACTTTGATAAGAAAATAGGAAATTGTGTTTTTAGCGTTTCTTACAGAAATGGGCACTATTTTTTTTTTTTTTTTTTGATGGTTTTTGATTTGTATCTACGTGCTTTGTCAGTAGCGAAGCTACATAGGATGAGATTTCTAGGTTAATATATAAGGGCTACAAACAAAAGTATGAGGTTCGTATTTTATTTCATTGTTCAATCCTACATTTGTTGTCCAGGAGGCGATCCTATCTGTCCAAATAGCCCTTCTGAATACTTTAGTGGCTCATTCACGGAACTAATGGTTACATGAAATAATACAAGAGTCATTTCAGTTGAAGACAACTAGCAGAAACCGGTATCATTTCAAGATTATTCCGAAGTCTCCCATTTAGCTGAGTTGTTATCGCGTGTCGTTCTTGGATCCGCGTGATCCCGAATGCCCTTCCCTGTGGATGTACAGGATTTTCAATGTTGAACCAGTATATTCAGGGCCGGATTAAGAGAGGGGCTGTAGCCCCGCGCCAGCAGATGGACAGGGGCCTCCACTCTGATCAAAAGCTCAACTCGCTGCCTAAAAAAGAATCATATACAAGATACAATTATCACCATAAGATAACATATGACTAAAAATATGAAACATACTCCCTTAATTTTTCTACTGAACTTTGACAGAAATGTTTTACGCGAAGTCAGCAGGGGCCCCATATTTTTTCTAGCCCAGAGCCTCCAGATGGGTTAATCCGGTCCTGAGTTTATTGAGGTAAAGATAGTGAATTCCGGTCTAGAAAGACAGAAAACAGTAATAGTAGGTAACGATGAGCTGACCATATACTAGTCTGAGGAATAATAGTATGTATTTTAATAATATCTTATGAACTCTAACGCCAAAAGTTTTAAGTATAATTGGGAATAAATGGTTGTATGTAAACTTTGTCGAAATGGGGAAGTATGAAGAAAATCAGTTCCATTCGACTGAAAACTAAGGATTAGGAATTAAATTTCTGGGGTTTCGACGTCTATGGGCATGTTAGCCCGTCACGTATGAGGGATGACTGTCGTCAGCGATCACACTATTCGAGGAAAGGGAAAGAAGGAAGCGGCCTGGGATCTGTATTTAGTTCCATCCCAGCATTTGCCTGGTGTGAATGAGGAAAACCCACGAAAGTATCACGCAGGTTGGCTGGGCTGAAAAAGCGTTTACACTTTTTTCGACTGAGTGTCTCCACTGGGAATAAAACTTGGGACCGCTTGCAATACGCGGAACCACAAGGAATTGCGGAAGGGAATTTGTATCTCCCCCAACTCGTTTCATGGTTCCAGAACCGAGTACCTTGTTTTTGTCTAAATTGTGATAAAGGTAGAAGTACAAGGGCCCTGGGGGCTTCTAACTCCCTTCGCTAGCTGTCCCTAGCTCAGCTATATTTTGTAAAGTAAGTAACACATTGTAAATCTTATATGTGCAAGATTGGGGAAGATTGCAAGATTGGGGAACTAAATATCAGCCGGAATTCCTAATGGGGAAGTGTTACAAATAATAGAAATTTACAATATTAAAGGTAATTAGAAAGGAAAGAAGAGACTGGTCTGCTTGGGAACAAATTATGTATATTCTGTGGGAGTAGTTTCATCTAGGATTTCTTCTAGATAATTTTGTCCGGGGAAAAGGACAGAATCAAAATGTGAGAATATTACACTACTATTTGTCAATGGAAGTCCATAGACATGAGTAGCGTGTAAATGAGATTTAATTTATCTTAACTCCGTGGGGGGCTGTTGGGCAATTCTTGCCTGAATGAAATACTGGTTACTTCGTGATTACATGGTTACCATATGTGCACTCATGTCCAAAATTATTGTCGCATGTCTATAACTATGTTGTTGTAGGAATATAATTTGATAACGAATTCGTCCGGTATTTCTTATAATGTTAGTGTGTGTATAATCAGCAAAGACATGTATGTGGCAAATTTCATGTCAAAAGAGCACTAAATAAGAACAATAAAACGAAAATAAAACTGTCTTGTCCATTTAGTAACATTTTGTTTTACTCATTCCAATTATCATATTTATAATTGTTTTCCTATGAAATTTACCAGAAATATACATTTCCCGATTATATACGTAATATCAGTATTAAAAGTTCCCTGTAAAATCATTATCAAATTATATTCCCACAAGAAGACATTATAGATATGCGACAATCATTTTGGACATGAGTGTACATTTTGGCGCAGGAGATTCGGATACGATTCTAGTGTGAGCTCATGTGATTCGAATCTCTCGTTAAACTGTAAGTCCACATTTCGTATGGTCTCTGTGTAAAATGGAGACACTGAACTCTAGTGACGGAAGCAAAAATGAGTTTGCGGACTTGAACTCCCTTTCAACAATATGAAATGCATTACAAAATTTCCGCTTGTCCTGAAACAATATGAACTTTGAAGCTTGAAGCTTGAACCTCTTTCTTCACCTTGATGAAATTATATGTGCGCCATTCCAACCAGCCAACCATATTCTGAGGAACATTGCAAAAAGTATGTTGGAAGGAAAAAGAGGGTGGGGCTTGATTGATTTCATTTTCAACATCGCTTCTATTGCCCCCTTGATATGTTGTAATCTAAGTCAAGTAATACAAAACTATATTTACTCTTCCTCCAAATTTTTCTGCCCTTCCGTTCGCATTCTGAAAAATGAAAGCTGCCGTCGTCACTGTCACTGTGATTAAGTATCATTAAAATAAATTAACAAATCAGAGAGAAAGAAAAACAGAGAACTGTTGCCTCTAAAGGCAAACAAAGGTGTAAATTTAATGCAGAATAAATAGGCTATACTGTATACACAGCGTGAGACATCTAAAAGTACCACCGAAGAAACAAGAAACGCTAATGATGTATGTTTTGTGATAAACGACATTATCAAATGGGGCTCGTCAAATGGAGGTATGGTGTGATAGAAAAAATATAGACAAATAGGGCATCAAGAACGAAGTGAATTGTTTGTAATGGAAAGGTAGACAAAATCATGAGTAACATGAAAAATACACGGGAAGAAATACAACGCAGTTTCTCTCATGCCTCTACTGCACATAATAATGTAGATATGACTGGGAATGGTAGTAAACAGAAAGGAAGTGATCCACTTGGCCGCCAGTATTGCGGTATGTATGAGCTGTCAGAAGTCGTGGGAAGAGACGAAGAAGAACGAACGTATGGCCTTTGAGAGGGGAGAAGAAAACATGGGACATGGTCAGAACCATTGATTTGACAGTATACAGAACATAATGAAAATGACCATGACAGTATGTCGAAGAGATGGACATGTACAGTGAGCGTTAGTTTGTCATTCAAAATGGTGGCTGTCCGTTGCGATACAGGCATCGAAGCACACACGCAAACATCGTTCCACAGAATGTAACACCGCATCTGGAATGGCCCTGTAGGTTGCAATAATGCGTTTTTGCATATCGTCTGGGGTTGTTGGCTCATCCGGTAGACAATGTCTTTCAGTTTATCCCAGAGAAAAAAGTCTTAACGATGTCAAATCTGGACAACGAACCAGCCATTTGACAGGTTCTCGTCCTATCCAACGATTGAGAAACATTCAAATATGTTGTAGTGCGTCGTGCACTGTAAGCTGAGCACCCGTCATTTTGATACCACATTTCCCTCCTTGTCTAAAACTGTATGTCCTCTAATACTGTTGGCATTTCATTTTCTAGGAAGTGTGTGTGTCGGTCAGCATTCAGTGTCCCATGTATGAAAAAAGGCCAAGGACATGTTCACCCACTATTCTACATCAGATGTTACCTCTCCATAGGCGCTGGAGTTCCACTTGGGTAAAGCCAACGTGGATTTGTTACTAGTGCATGTCCCTTAAGTTAACGTCTCCATGATTGGTAACGGTTGCCTCATCGGTGAATAGGATATGCGAACAATCTGGAGTGTCGTGTCGTAACACCCATATGCAAAACTGAACACGGTTCACAAAATTATTCCCATGTAGTTCCTGATGGATGGAAATATGATATGAATGAACTTATGCAGAATGCGTAATAAACTTCGCTGACTCATACCACCGTACCTGGCAGTATCACGGAAACTAATATGTGGATTCATAGCAAAAGCGGCTAGAACATTTTTTACACCCTTCTCACTTGTAATTGCTTGTTCCGCACAGTTGTCGTGGTGTTACACTTCAGTTGCTCCTTAATTTTACAACAAGCTTACCAAAAAGATGGTTGTCGTCTGTCCGGATATCTCTCTGGATACATACTGCAGGTTTCTGAAATATTCTTCCTGCTTCTTCACATATCAGGATCACGTCGTTTTTTTTTTTTTTTTTCTGCGTTTGGAAACATCATGGTCTTCACTACTATGACTACCTGCTATGAATTAGCACGATCTTCTGGCTCGGCAGCCGCAGGTGGTGGTCAAGTGGGTCAGTAGTCTTTCTATTTACAACCATTCCCATGGTTATATCTCCATTACTATTACCAATAGAAACATGAGACATACGACGTTGTATTTTTTCGCGTGTGCCCTTTCATGTTACTCATGTTTTTTGTCTATCGTTCCATCACAAAAATTTCACTTCGTTCCTGATGTCCCATTTGTCGATATTTTTCCTATCATACCAAAGTTCCGGCGTTCCATTTGATATTGACTCACCCGCGACACCAAAATCGAAACAAGCATGTGCTGATTGAGACCAGGCCGAAACTTATACTGTATGATGAGTTTCGACTCAGTGAGATTTTGACTGAGACGGCTA
Organism: Thermobia domestica; assembly: GCF_964235325.1. NCBI lineage: Eukaryota > Metazoa > Arthropoda > Insecta > Zygentoma > Lepismatidae > Thermobia > Thermobia domestica. The sequence continues at coordinate 100,095,389 of NC_137463.1, read as the reverse complement.
TTTATCGGCCGGCTCTGTATTAAGTCTTGTCTCGTGTCGATACCATCCCTGCAGCTGAGTGATGCATGGTCAAGCAGATCGGTTTCGAACGTTATTTCTGACTTTGTAAATCAGATAAGACTAATATCAAAAATTCTGTAACCCCCACGATACACTGAAGCCAGGACCAAGACAGAATACAGTAATGTTCAATAATATATCTTTACGTAAATCTCTTGAATATATATATATATATATATATATATATATATATATATATATATATATATATATCAGGGTTGGCTGGTTTAAACCAGCTGGTTTTTTCAAAAAAACCAACTGGTTTAAACCAAACAACAAAAAAATGTTCGTAAAAGTGTGTTTGTAAAATCTTGATGAACACATATTTGTGGGTTATCACGTTTCACTCCCGTATATTATTCGTCAAAAGATTATACTACAAAAGCAACTTTTTTTTATAAGTTTATAAATGTTTATTTTGTGATTTTTTGTAGTTGTTATTATTGTTATGTAATTGCAATCGAAGAAAAATTCTAAATATTGTTGCGTTTCAATGTTTACTATTGATTAAAAAAAATCGAAAATGCCCTACTTTTTTGTGTGTGGGGGGGGAGGGTCATACAGACCCCACGAGAGGCATTTAGTGAAATAAGTATCTTTGGTATCTATTTATGTATAAATGAGTTTGAGCCAAATAATTCTCAAATAATAATTCGTATCTTTACTCACTTTTCTTATTGATATGCAGATTAAGTCGGTGTATTTCTTTAATTTGGACCAATAAAAGTCGTTGTTAACTAACTTGAACTAAATTAGTTCTTCTGTACTCCGTAGTACTTTGAAATTGTTCATATGTAATTCTGTGTAATGGTTTCACTTGTGCAAGTGTTTATCTTTTTGTCCTGAAATGACTCTTGACAGTTATATTAAGAAGTATGTAAAGATCAGTACAACGTTTTTTTTTTTATCAGGATTCCTTCATGAGTGAGTCGGCAGACGTATCGCATTTGTGGCCAATTAGTCCTGGTTCCGAGTTCAAATGGAGGACAATTTCTCTCGGATGTAACTCGAGAAGCGGTTTTTATTCCGCTTTAAGCTTATGTGACCCCTTCCAGCATAACCCGGTTGTTGCATAATAACATCAAGGCGAAACAAACTTATTTCTGTCCATATATGATATGAATATATAGAGCAAATTATTTAAACCATAAAAACCTGGTTTAAACCAAAAAAACCGGTTTATTTGGTTTTTTTAATAAAAACCATGGTTTTTGCCAACCCTGATATATATATATATATATATATATATATATATATATATATATAAATGATTAGATACATCTTTATTTTATACATACATTTTCAACTAAACATATTTTCCTTTCCAAATCTGAATAATTAACATAAATCATATCTGAGAACATGAAAAAAACAATAATTGAAAGTATAGTGGTTTACCTAAATTTTGTAAGGGGATAATACAGAGATTTTTATATAAAGATTTTTTTATGGATTTTTTTCTATTACCATACCGATTTGCCAACATTGCAATACCTAGAACAATGATGATAATGCTTCTGAATAGGTTCTGTGGTAACGTTACTAAAAATTTCTTGTAGATTACCTAAATATATTTGAAGTTACTTGAATTCATAACAAAATTTTACCATTGTCTGGATTCTTTTCTCAAATCTTTATTGTGCCATAACTTCCAAGGATGGTATAAAATAGAGGATCTGCCCATACAACGAAATCGTGAAGCCATACGTCACAGTTTCGCCACACCCACACTGCCTGCTCCGCTCCACTAAGATCGCACTGTTTCGAGCCAACAATCATGACGGAAACGAGAGTAGCCAATCAGACGTGCCAGCTCAGATAATGCTTTTTTTTTTGCTTCATTGGGTTTATAGGATGAATACACGTATGAGCAGATCCTCTATTTTATAGCATCCTTGATAACTTCATAATTTATGCTCGTTCTCGTCTTTGGTGCGAGTGGTCTCGGGTTGGATTCCTGGTGGAGATACTCGGTCGAAAAAGTATGAAAGCCTTTTCAGGCCAGCCATCTTGAGTGAGGTTTTTCTCATTCACACTAGGCAAATGCCGCGATGGTACCTAACATAGTTGTCCCAGGCCGCTTCTTTCCTTCCCTTTCCTCGGATAGTTTGATCACCGACTGACGTCATTCCTCATACATGAGGGACTAACATGACCATAGATGCTGAAAGCCCAGAAATCTAATTCCTAATCAGTAATCCATTATGCTCATTAGCAGCGACAGATTTGAAGTGTTACACCTTCGAAGGGCCTATTATAATTTACTTTGAGATTATTCAAAACAGGTGGGAATCACTCCTAGTTAGATATGTACAGTATGCGATTCCATGTTTAAATAGATTTAGCAATCTGAAAGCGAATGGTTTTAAAAGTTATCATTTTTTACCCGCAGTGTAATATCCGTTACCAACACCAGAATTATATAGACATGAACGTATAATTTTATTTCAGGTTTGATTTGGGTGGAGGGAGAAACATTTTCCACCGATTTAAATAGGTTTCATGTTACCACTATTAATATTATATAATATACAGGGTTTGTCCGGGAAGTAATAGGACTGATTTTATTCCGCCATGACTGTACTTCGGAGCGTGCGCGCACCGACTGGATCCGGTAGAGGGCGTTCCTAGCTAACGAACGAGTGGCTGGTCAGTTGTCTCCGAGCACACGGAGAGTCAGGACAGGCTTTTTCGCGCGACGTGTTTCTGTGAGTGGTGCAAGCCGAAAATGCAGCGTTCGTTAGAGCAGAGGTACGCGATTAAATTCTGTGTTAAACTCGGTAAATCTGCTACAGAGACGTTTGATATGATCAAGCAGGCTTACCCAGATGATGCTTTAGCAAGAAGTGGTGTGTTTCGGTGGCACAAGGCCTTTTCGGAGGGCCGGGAAGAGGTCGCCGATGAAGACCGTGCTGGAAGACCTTCAACTTCGACAAACACCGACAATGTGACTCGTGTGCGCGAAGTTTTGAACTCAGACCGTCGACTAAGTATTCGTTTAATTGCCCAGATGTTAAATTTACCAAAAACTATGGTTCATGAAATTGTGACGGGGCATTTGAACATGAGCAAGGTGTGCGCGAAGATTGTCCCAAAAGTGCTCACTGACGACCAGAAATTGCGGCGAGTGGAATTGTGCCAAGAAAATTTGAACATGTGTGAAAGTGACCCCCAATTTTTGAATAACGTAATCACAGGTGACGAATCATGGATCTTTGAGTATGATCCTGAGACAAAGAGGCAATCTTCCGAGTGGCACACGCCGGCGTCTCCTCGCCCAAAAAAGGGAAGAATGAGCAAATCCAAAGTGAAAACGATGCTCATTGTCTTTTTTGACATCAAAGGCATCGTCCACCATGAACTTGTTCCTTCTGGACAAACCGTCAACGTCAAGTTTTACGTGGAAGTGCTCAAGAGACTCAAACGAAGGGTCAATCGGGTCCGACCAGACATCGGAGTCGACTGGAAGCTGCACCACGACAACGCCCCGGCTCACACCGTCTTGTGAACAGCTACCTGACCAAGACCGGCATCCCAACGCTTCCGCAGCCGCCCTACAGCCCAGACTTGCCCCCCGGACTTCCTCGCCTGAAACGTTCGATGAAAGGCAAGCATTTTGAGACGACAGAGGGGATCCAAGCAGCTTGCACCGCGGCTCTCAAGGCTATTCCGGAGAATGATTTCCGTGACGCCTTCAATGCTTGGAAATCGCGCTGGCAGCGCTGCATCGACGCAGAAGGAGCCTATTTTGAAAGTTTTTAAAGAACTGTAACGATTGGCTCAATATTTTTTTTTTAAATCGACTCAGTCCTATTACTTTCCGGACAAACCCTATATATATATATCACTCAGGGCAGTGTTATTCTCCGCACTGCCCCACCTGAATGACGCCCCTGTTTCGAACACCAGGTCGTGAAGTGACTGTCGAACACCAGATCAGATTCATAGGAAGCGAGCATACTGTAACTCGTTGGACGAACTAACAGAGACAAGTGTAAGAGTCGCAAGATCGCTGCATACATTTCCGGAATGCACAACCAGTGTGTGACGGTTTGTACTCGTATGAATACTAAAACAAAGATGACGCACGGAGCTAAATTAAACTTCAAATATTTGTTAAAGCTTAAAACAGAGGAAAGTGTTACGGCTGTAACCTCAAGGTTAAAGCAATTAGTATTATTAGCACTTTCGGGTGTTTCATTCAGTTGATTTTTGTTTCTCGAGATGAGGTGTGTACGTTTTAGCAAACTACATCCATGCATAGAAAAATAAGAGTACTACAGATTCAGGTACTTTGACCGCACTTCCATGAGTGAACAACAAAAAGTTCAAGAACTTAAGCGAAGAAAAAGCACAATTTTAATCCATTCATACGCGATACTTTCTTATAATGTCTAGTGTTATTAACTAATTCATGAATAGAGGCTTCTTTACAATTTTGTTAGCACATATAATGAGGGCGCGAAATTTGGGAGGAATGGGGGGAGTTCCTCCCCTTTCAGCAGTTTTGAAATAAATTTTCCCGATTAATAAGTTACTCGGAGTGAATCAACAGACAAGTGGTCAGAAGTTTCCAAAATGAATTACAGTAATTGTATGTAGTTAAACATGTGTAATTAACGTGTCCTTTATGTATAATTATGTCTGCGCGTTTTTCTGTAGTAAGCACCATTCTCCATGACATAAATGTTAGCAGCACCCTAAATTCCACACAGGTGTTGAAATAGGGGCTATGTGAACTTTCTATGTCAACACTAGCGGATTGCCTTCTGAACAGTTAATGCAGGCATTAAATATGGAGTTGACATCAAATTAGAATAACACAATGCAATATTTTATATATACAACTAAGAAAAGATAGCCTTTGAGGGGGTTGTCCTCCCCGTAGATTGGCCAGTGATGTCGAATCATTCCCGTGAGAAGAGTTTTTCTTTAACACATTGTATCTTCTGTGGCGTACACAATGGTCGGTTTCGGGGTTTAACACTCCTCCTTGAGCAGATATTAAGGAAAAAGCAAAGTTTATTATATATATATATATATATATATATATATATATATATATATATACGTAGGGTGTTAATGAACTATATCGACAAACTTTAAGACCTGATTCGTCATATCAACATAAGAGAAAAAGTTCATATGGACCTGTGGCGGAAAGTACATAGTTTCAGAGCTAGGGCTGTCCAAAGTCGCTAAAAAGCCAAATTTCGAGAAACCCTATTTCGAATTCGAGAGACTGTGGATGGTGATCGTTATCAGCGTAAAGGAAGTCACGCATACGTAATCCAAAAATGCATATTTCATTAATGTTCAATGGGTGTACAGATTATTTTGTGTAGGGTAAAATTCCCAGACATGCCATCAAACGAATTTTGAGATATGCTCTGACTTTATGATTGGTCCAAAGTAGGTAAACGATAAGCCTTGATAGCAGTGAACACGGAACCCTTTGGCGCGATGTCGGAAGTGTTACGGATCATCAGCAGCATGGTATCCCGTACTTAGAAAAAGCGTGGTGCTTTCACGCTTATAAGTGAAGTAAACGTGAAATATACCGCGACGAAATACATATCATTACACGTTAATCCGAACACACAGAAACCTGGGGCTGCCGGTTCCTAACACTTTCGACTTCCCTCCGAAGCATTGGATGTCCATTGTTGTCAAGGCTTAGACTACCTCCTACCTACTTTGGACTCCCCTTGAAATCAGGATATATCTGAAAACTATATTGAGAGCATATCTGAGAATTACACCCTGTAGGTAATACCCTCTACACCTATTGACAGTTGATGAAATATGCACTTTTGGATTCTATACGAGTGGCTTCCTTTATGCTGATAAGAACAACCATCCACAGTTTCTGGAATTCGAAATAGGGCCTATTGCAATTTTGCTTTTTCGCGATTTTGGCAGCCCTAGCTCTGAAACTATGAACTTTTCACCATAAGTCCATATGAATTTTTTGTCTTATTTTGATGTGAGGAATCACCTCTTACAGTTTGTCGGTATAGTTCATTAACACCCTGTATATATACTTATGGCGGAAACCCAGGTTTGATTCCCGATGGGAGAACAAATCACTCAGATTCCACGTTAAGTTGTAGGTTCACGTCTTATATATAGCCTCGGTGCTCAAAGGGACGCTAAACTCCAACCAAATCAAGAGATCTTGGTTTGAATTCGGTAGTTTAACATCTACAAAGTTTTTCTGTTTTTTCTCAGTTTTATCAGGCATACTATGTTGGCATGAAGTCTTAAGTGTAGGCCTATCTGACGTTCTTTCCCGTTGTTGTTGGTTTTTAATGATTCAAACATAAATTGACCTTGTCAGTTGTATCCAACAAATTATAATCTGGATATTTGTTAAATAAATAACTGTAAAAGTGATCGCTTTGTTTCACTTAGAACTGTGTGGACGGGCAGATGAGAAACATGAATCAAGTTTCTTAGAAACACGAAATAATATTAGCACTCACCCATCTTACGGTAGAGACAAGATGGCATAAAATGAAATTTCAATCTGGTTACTACTCATTTTCGCTTTGGAACTTCTTGTATAAAAGGCAATTCTGACCAAAACATATATTATTTACTAATAATTAATATAGTTATAGTTTCGGCAAAGTATTTTTGCCTTCATCAGATACATTAAAGGAGCTTTGTCGTGGACAGACACCGTGTACGTGGGTTTTCTTGGTGTAGTGACATATTCTCTCGCTTTCTTTATTCCACAATATCGTTCATCATCATAATCACTTTCCTTAACATAAACGTGGAACATAAACGTTGAACGTTAAACTAAAAAAAAAAAAAAAAAAGTTATAATTATAATAATTTAATAATAAAAGAGAGAAACTATTTATTGTAAAAAAAAAATAGTGCTTACTTTAAGGTACAGTACCAGGATTCATTCAGTATAATTAAAAAAAAACACACACACTCGGGTTGCCTGTACTGAGAATGATTCTCGAAGAATCCAATCTGAAATCCTAACGAAATTATCACACTTCTACCAGAGAGGGGAGGGGGAATTGGTGAAATATGTGGATGTCTTTATTGACGTCAGTCGATACTTAACTGCTTTAAGCTGGAGTGTTGTTATTATTATGTTGTTTCCGAGTCTCATGCTATGGGGATCGATTCTCTCAAGCATCACACAAAAGACTTGAAAATCTACTTAAAACGTCAAACAGTGATTATTTTGGGGGCTATTTATTATTTTTCAAAAAAAAAAAAAAAAAAAAAAAAAAAAAAAAGAGAGAGAGAAGGGGGGGGGGGTTCACAAATCGATAAAGCTTTACAATGCATTTCTTGCAATGGTAAACACTGTGAATGTTACTGCTCTGACACTTAACAGCATAGCAAATAAACTATGTTGATAAATGAGATACCGCTTCATTTTTTTTTCACTCGTACTTAGCGTTTTGTTTGTGGCGGATAGCTTATAGATTTATTGACATTTACCTTTGCTTTCGCGTGTATACACGACCAAGTTTCTTGAAGCCTGGTATATACTTTTTTTTTTTTTTTTTTCATTTCCATTTTAACCAACCTAATCCGTTTAGCGCTTGGGCTCTGTGCGTTTAGGAGAGGGAGAGAGGAATAGTGGAATTCCGCTCAAAGACACAGTGTCTATACGAAGATCTCTACCAGAAAGACTAGATTGTATTTCATGTGAGAAAAGATAAAAGTGAATGACCTTGCCGGGCCAAATAAAACCGAATACATGTTTGTGTTGTTTTTTTGTTTGTTGCGTGGCCCAGACATTGAAATAAAAACTACTTTGAATTTCCTACCTGGAGGCACTCTTGTTTGTTGGCTCTTGATCTGCAACATTAGTATATACACACAGATATACTGTATTTTGGGAGTGCAGAGATATGTACAGGTGTAACGAAATCCTACTGGCAAAATTCTCTGATGAAGTTACACTTGAATTGGGAGTTGCTAACTCCCTATCACATTTGTCTTCATATTGTTGATACATTTTGTACTTATACTATAGACGGTCTTAGTCAGTTTTAAGTTTTCTTGTGGGTTAATATCTCTCTCTCCATTTGTAAATATGTTCAGTAGTGATATATTATTTTTTTGTTGTTGTAAATAATGTTACCCATGAGTCGAGACGAGAAATGAGGTTTTCTCTTCTCGTTTCTATTTTTTTTGTCTCATTTTGTAGCTTTATATCTTATTTTTTTCTCTTAAATTTCTTAAAATTACCAGAATCTTTTCTTTTTACAAGAGGTCTACAAAGTGTGTGACATAATATTTTTATTATTAGAGTATAAAAATGAAATAAAATTTTCAGTTTTACGTCCCACGATTATGCCTGCTAAGCTAAAGGAGACTGTGATGATGAGAAATAAGTGAATTGGTGGAATGAGTAAAGTGGGAGGAAATGGGATAACGCCCAGAAAACACACGAACGATGTTGTCCATCACAAAATTCACTTGGCGCGAGCTGGGATCGAATCAGGGACCCCACGCTCTACCACTGAGCCACCGCGGCCCCCATTATTAGAATATATTGTGTGATGTCTTGCCTATCTCCAAACTTTCATAAATGGTTTCTATTGTGTTCGTACAATCGCTTTATCTATTTATAGTTTTTATACTATAAATTATGTAACACTAAAACAGTATTTGAGATCACCAATTATTTCGTAATCAGGTGAAATGCCCAGCTTTTTCGCATATGGGAAGGATAAGGTTTAATGAATTAACTAAATGGACATTTGAACATTGTAGAAATTGCCCCTTCAGGAGATTTTTTTTTCAAACGTGGAAAAACATATCTCCTAATTTTAAAAAAAAGTTTAAGAGTTTATATACCGAATTTCACAGCTCTATCTTAAACGAATCCTCACATTGAGCATTTTCAGAATGAACGGTCGAAAATTTGAAAATAACAGAAAATTACCCTTTTTTCTCCCTTTAAAGAGTGAAATTTTCTGAAACTCTGAATTTGTGTTCAGCTATTTTTAAAGAGGAGCTTACACCTTAAGTTTAATCCCACCGCTAAAGTTTGGAGATCTGTAAGAATATATTCTATTCTTGGCAAAGAGAAAGAAAGAAGAAAATGGAATTCGCCTTTACCTTCTCAGGATGTGTATTTCGAAAAATATTCTCTTAACCTTTGGTTTCGTGGCTAATGGACTTTTCTATCCAAATTTCACGTTTCTAGCTATAACGATATTTCCTGAGCGGTGAGAAGTAACTTCCAGTCTTACCGCAAAATAACCACGCAATTGGTGTTGATTCACCAACACACACAAGCTTACATACAGCCTCCTTAGACTTGATCATGCAATTCTACGCACTAGAGCAGTGGTTCTCAACATTCAGGATATCGCCACACATTTGTTTGTTATTTTTACTATAAATAGTAATAATAATATCTATTATAATAGTGAAACCAATTAGTTTTTATAATGACTCTATATAACACTGAGCATTATTGCTACCGTTGGAGGTTCCGGGCTCGATTCCTGGTGGGGGCACTCGATCGAAAAAAGTGTAAGGAACAAAAACTTTTCAGGTCAGCCATCCTGAATGAGTTTTTGCTGGGATTTTATCATTCACACCAAGCAAATGCCGGAGTGGTACCTATCTTTACAGGTTCCAGGTCGCTTCCTTCCTTCCCTTTTTCCGGATAGTGTGCTCTCCGAGGGACGTCATCCCTCATACGTGATAAGCTAAATAGCCATAGATGCCGAAAGCCCAAAAATCTCAATCCTAAATCCTTGCTACCGTTGGAGGTGTTGACTGGTAGTCTGTTTCGATTTGAGCTAATTATTATTATTAAAATTCTTCATGATTTTTAAATTCTAAAATTTCGTGACACACTTTAGAAGTACTGCGTGACACACCAGTGTGTCCGCGACACATCGGTTGAGAACCACTGCAGTAGAGAGAGAAACCTCTACAAACGTGTTGAGTATTTGATATATTGAACCACTATAGCAACACACGGTTGGTAACACTGCAAACTACAAAACAAAATAACAGCAAATGAATGAGAGAATGAAGGAAGAGTGAACGCCAGGGGGAGTTAACATGATTGGAAGGATAATAAATCTTGATCTTCGGGATCAGACCTTTGGCTGCTTTTTCTTCTTATCCGAACGGGTTGATTGAATTTTGGTATCGCAGTGAGCAAACAAGCTGGGTGTCGTAAACACATACTGGGAGCTTTCAACAAACAGATACATCTGTATACTAACAATAAATCCCGTTTACTCATACAATATAATTATACACTATATAATTTAAAGATAGGAGGGAATTTCATGTTAAATCCTTCACTTATGGCTCGTTATTAGACAGGATGTTAAAGAAAATGTTATTTTATATGGATGCCAATAAAGAAATTAAAGGCAGACGTAAACTTGTGTGTGTTGTATTCTGCCGGAAAATAACCTACCGTACTATATTTTGCGTGTGGGTCAATCCATTTTAAGATAAATTACCCAATTACAGATGAAAAAGTTGCCAGCAAAATTCATTATTTTTTTATTTCTGTATACAAAGTTACAGTATATTTAGAAAGTTGATTAAAACAAGGATTCATTCATTTTTTTTTTTTGATCAGTTTTCTTTTAAGCGGCCATTTTATACAGGCGTGTAAGAATATTTTGCAAAGATTTGTGGTAAACAATGTAGCTCCGTTATTTTTTATCAGAAGATCCAATATATTTCAATCAAAAATTTTCTTGTAGGCCTTATATCTGGAGAACTACATATAGCAGTGGTGCCCCCCCTCATGTCCATGACGCAGCCCCCCTCAATTGTCTATCCGTAGGTGTTCTTCCATGAAAAAAAATCTTTTCGATTAATTTTTACACCCCTTCAAACATATTTATATAGATTTTTACCCCCCCCCAATATTTCAATGACGCAGTTTGCGTCATAGCCCCCCTTTGTGGGCACCCCTGCATATAGTGCAGCCAAACCCAAACTATCACTTAACTCACTATGATGTGCTTATTTGGTAGAAAATACAAGAACTCGATTTAGGGGCACTTACCCCTGATTCAAGATTTAATATATTTCAATGAACCATTTTCTTGTACACACGGAAAAGAAAGTATTTGACAGTTGACAAAATTTTCTTTTGCCAATAACTCGGGAACAAATGAATTAATTTGGATCTTTTTGTTGTTATCCTTAGAATAGTTATAACTTGACAACTTGCCAAAGTCGGTACTCTAATAGGTTAATTTATTGCTGAGTTATTAGGGAAAGACATTTTGTCAACTGAAGAATACTTTCTTTCAGAATAATTTTTATACAGGTAGTTGGAGAATACTTCAAATTATATGCTTGTAGCCAAACTCCCTCCATAAAAATTGTTGCGGAAGTGCCACAGGATTCTGAAACTTGGATAGGGCACATACCAGTTTCTAAGTGAAATCTTGAACTGACTACGGTAGGTCCCATAGCTTTGGAGCTATGGACCTTTAAAGTTCATTCTTTCATGTTTTCGGCAGCCTATAACTCCTAAAGTAAGCATTTGTGCACCCAGGTTGGTCTGTACTTTTTGTCTTATCTTGGTGTCAGGAATCACCTCCCAAACATCGGCGTTGTTTTGAAACACCCTGTAGTGTAGCCAAATCCCACAACTTAGTATGATGTGCTTATTCCATAGAAAATACGAAAACTCAATTTAGGGTCCGTTCAAAAATTTTGTGGACCCTGATGCAGAAACTAATTATTGGCCAAGATCGCAATCTTTGATTCATTTTTGACCATTCGTAAAATTCTTGGTCAAGATCGCAATCTTTTGATCCATTTTTTAAAATTATTTCTAAAATTCTTGTTGAAGAGATTGATTTCAAACATACAAACAAACAAAAAAAAGGTATTTGAAATAAAGTAAATGTACAATAGTTTTGGCCTAGTGTTCATTTAAGCCTATTACAATACACTAGCCTTTAAAAAGTTAACGTGTGAATAACGCATATTATTATTTTTGGAATTAGAAATAAGACTCACTGTTTTTTTTTTTTTTTTTCAGTATAGGCTCAGTGGTATACTACTTAAGAAAGAGTTTATATCTGAGAGTCTCATTCTCTTTATTTATTTATTTATTTATTTTTGTTTTGAGTCTTTAAACGTTGTGGTTTTCCCTCCAAAGGGACATTTTCACAAATCAATTATCTGCGTAGTAACAAGTGGTTAAAGTTTCATCACTGAAAGTAGAATTTTTTTTTTTATTTTTTCGGGGAGGGGGATCAAAATCGGTTTATGTTAGCAACTATAGTGCAACTAAAATATATGCGAGAGTCATCCAGAATATAAAGACCGTTGTAAGAAATGAAAAACAATATTTAATGGTAAAAACAGATAATTATGTTCACTTTCCTGAAGTTTCCCTCATTTCTCTACAATAATTACCACTTTCATTTAAACATTTATCGTATCTGTTCATAAGTTTCAGAATTCTTATGTTCTTCTGTCGCTAGTTTATTCTACTGTCTTAACTAATGACAACTTACCACCAAATTACCATGCACGTGCCGTTTATGGCTTGTTGGAAGAGTTGCTGTTAACGGAACGTGTTTTAAATCCAATACAAAAGGCAGCCGGCTGAGGATCGTTTGGCCGCGCTGACTATAAAGAAGGTGTTCTTCATTTGTGTTAATAAAGTCGTCTCGACTACTCTGTGAATTGCGTAAGCTCAATAAGTAAAAAAAGACAACTATTTCATTTAAAATATGATTAACAGTTCATCCCAGTAAAATTTTATTACAATAAAATAACATGCACCAATTGAATCATTTTTCAAACTTTGACTTTCGATATTTTTTAAAAGTACAGTAGAGTCTCGAAAACTCGTGTAATGTGGACCGAAGACTGGCCGAGTTTGTAAAAATGCCGTTATCGAGAATGGGATTTAAAAAAAAAAATTACGAACGAGTGTTTCCTCAGAAAATACAGTACTGTACTTGTATGTATTGGTTGTTTGAGAATACAACAGAGAATAAACTGCTCGATTACCCTTAAATAAAGGAAAAGTATGTACTTTATGAAGGCATAGAGCTTTTACTATACATAATGAAAATTAATGAACACATACTGTACAGTAATTTACCTTATAAGACAGACCTCAGAAAAATATCCGACAAAGACCTTAAACGGATCTGCGCGCGGGGTTTTTTCGCTCTGTCAAGGTGTGACAGTTATCCGGAGTGACGTGTTATCGAGTGCCGAGTTTTCGGAACTCTACTGTATTTGTAGTGTAATAAGCTTAAACGTACACTGTGAATAAAATGTGTTGCACGTTTAGTAGGCCCTACTGTTTCTTTTGTTTGTGTGTTTGAATCAATATCTTCAAAACTAACGGAGCTACAACGTTTTACCAGAAACCTTTCTAAAACGCAAAATATATTTACGCGCCTATACCAGTGTATAAATGAAACGTTAGAAAAAACTGAACTTCTAAACAAATGAATGAATACTTGTTTTCTGCTCTGTAAATATAGCACAACTTTGTGTACAAAAGAGAGAGAGAAAGAGAGAGAGAGAGAGAAAGAGAAAGAAAGAAAGAAAGAAAAAAAAACATGTCAGCAACCATCACTGGTTGATTTCATATGAATTTACTCTTGCGTAATATCCACCTTTTCGCCAAAATTATTGAGGGAAAAGTAAGGTTGCTTGAACGGGTTACACATATCGATGTAAATGATTTTTTTAAATTCTATTTGTGTTCGTCAAAACGTTATTCCTTAAAAGAATAACGACATCCAGTAATATCATGCAATACAACAATCAGTATTTCTTAACCTTATTATTTCAATAAAAGAGCAAGTATTGTCGCTTAAGTGGCTGTAAAATCGTTTTCTTAAATGCAAAAGGGAAATCATAATATGCAGGGTTGGCTGGTTTAAACCAAGGTGGTTTAAACCAACTGTTTTTTTTTCAAAAAAAAAAAAAAACTAACTGGTTTAAACCAAAAAGAAAAAAGAACGAAAAATGCTTTAAATCGTGTGAAGTTCATGGTGACGTTTCCACATATCAAACCATCTGCATTAGTTTTATCTCCTTTTCACCGTTTAATCAAGGTGTCTCATGTTCAATTATCGGTCGAACCACAACCTTTCTTTCATGTGTAAACCAACTAGTGGTTTGGATGTCACTTTAAAGATAAAGTCTTCTTTATAACCTCGGTATTACATAACGATGTTAAGCCTATACATACGAAACGAAGCCAAATTGTATGTTTTTGCTTGCCTGAATGCTTGTTTTATAAAGAAGCAAAGGTTGCCTAAATGTATTGATAGACATTGGAAAAATTTATCGACTGCCTACGTAGCTCCCAACATTAGCTTGAATTGGACTTTGTTTTAATTTTATTGAATTATATCTACATACTAAATTTGGAATTTAATACCTCAGTTTTAGCGTACTGATTATGATACGTTGACCTTAGATTTTACATGCAAAGCAATAACAGGATTTGCTTTACATTTAAAGTAATAACAGGATTTTTCCAATGGCTAACACGGGAGTTCCCCGAGGTATATATAATTCTGTATAATGGTTTCACTTGTGCAACTATCTATATTTTTGTCCTGAAATGACTCTTGACAATTATATTAACAAGTATGTAAAGATCAGTACAACCTATTTTTATCAGAAGTCTTTTGTGAGTGAGTCGGCAGACTCATTGCATTTGTGGCCAGTTAGTCCTGGTTTCGAGTCCGAATAGAGGACAGTTTCTCTCGGATGTAAGCCGGGAAGCTGTTTGGATCCCGCTTTAAGCTTACAAGACCCCTTCCAGCATAACCCTGTTGTTGCATAATAACAGCAAGGCGAAACAAACTTATTTCTGTCCATATGTAATATAAATATATAGAGCAAATTATTTAAACCAAAAAACCTGGTTTAAACCAAAAAAACAGGTTTAAACAAAAAAACGTTTTTTTTTCAATAAAAACCATGGTTTTTGCCAACCCTGATAATATGGAAGGAATTGAGAACGATGGAATTCATCGGGACGAGAAAAGTGACTATTCAGAAAGCACTTGTAATGGCGAATAATGCGATACTTCTGATACTGATTATGTAATGAAAGGTTCATAACTGTATATGTTTCATAAATACAGGATGAGGCAAAAGTCCAGCACCACCCTTGTATTTTGAAATGGCTTGAGGAAAGATGACAAAACTCTGGATGTAGATAATTGGGATGGGAGCAGTGTTGGGTTAGTTACTTGTAAAAATGTAACGCGTTACAAGTTACTTTACTTTCTCTTAAAATATAACGCGTTAGTAACGCGTTACTTGCCCCCAAAAAGTAACTGTTACTTTACTTCGAAAGTAACGCGTTACTTTTAGATCCGAAACTTTAAATATGTGAAAAAAATTATAACTTTAATTTCCCGTACTACTACCGGTATTATTATTATTATTATTATTATTATTATTGTTGTTATTGTTATTATTATTATGGCTTTAAGTTGAGGGTACAATATTTGACACAATTTGTGAAACAGAATGGGTCGACCATACAATTTCCAAAAGAACTGAAAGTAATTTAAGATATTCTGTTGTCCCATCATTTGAACAAAATATATTTCCCTGATATGAAGCATAAATGTAACCCGTGCCCTAATCCAGTGGAACGCCAACTAGGACCTCTATAAAAAAAAAATTAAAAATATATATTTATTAAGGTTTTAAATTGTTCCTAGTATGGACTCCACAATCTAACTTGTAATAAATGTTTAATAAATGTGGTAAATAGAATAATAAATTTTTATTATGTTCCGAAAATTAACCGGGGTATTACGTGTCACGAATAGAATAACGAAACTATATCATTGTGTTAACTGATTTGTATTGATAGAGGACCTGAAGAATATTTTGGTCGGAGGCGGGTTATAGGACTTTTGATATTTTGACTTCAAAATTGATGTCATTCGATTCTACATGTTTTACTTAGTCTACACACTAAGTTTCAACTTGCGCAAGTGAAAGGATCCAAAGCTATGGGGGGTCAACATTTTGTCAAAAATACAGGGAGTCCATAAAGTCCTGCAGGAAAGTAAAACTCTATAAGTTGGAAACTACGTAATGTATTAACAAATACTTTTTGTGTACGTACAGAAAGGTTCAAAGTTCTGTTTCAGCTAGTTAAGGTTCATCGCAAAACCTCCAATTGTGCACCATTCATGCCCAAACACTCTTGTAGTCTTTTTGGGAAACCAATAATTGCGTGTTGGCGGTGCTCGTCTGGAATGTTCAAAATCACATCAGTTATTTTGTTCTTGAGATCGTACAGATTAACTGGCTTCTGCGAATACATCTTGGTCTTCACGTGTCCCCACAGCCGGTAATCACAAGGTGACAAATCTGGTGATCTTGCAGGTCAAGGTGTAGGCCCTCTTCGGCCAATCCACCTCTCTTTAAATTCTTCGTTAAAAAACTGTCGAACTTGAAGGGCATAGTGCGGCTGTACCTCATTCTGTTGCATGTGAACCTCATTAAGGATGCCTAACCTAGTAAGTTCTGGCAAAAGGAATGTCTGTAGCATGTTCAGATAATTGTTACCATTTACCGTCTCTTCCTCGAAGAAAAAAGGGCCGATAATGTGGCCCATTGAGACAGCACACCACACATTGACTTTGGGACTACCCTGCTTGTGCTCCTCGAATTCACGTGAATTTTCCACCCCCCAAATTCTGCAGTTGTGCCTGTTCACTTTTCCCGACACATGAAATGTGGCTTCATCTGAAAACAGAAATCGAGACAGAAGGTCACAATCTTCTTATAAGCAGGTAAGCATTGACTCACAGAATTCCATTCTCATGTCACAGCCTTCCTCTATCAGCTCGTGCACAAATTTTAACTTATAGGGCCGGACCTTCAAATTCTTGCGTACGATCTTGTGTAACGTTGACTTCGGTATTCCCAGTTCCAGTGACCTAGGCTTAAGCAACTTCATTTCATTGGACTCCTGGCTGCGCTGCCCTGCAACTGTGTATCACATCGTCACTCGTTCCTGGCCTTCCACTACGTGCTAAATCTGACACATTTCCCGTTTCTTTGAACTTCTCGTACCACCTCTTGATACTGGTTTCTGCTGGGGGTGTTTTCCGATACGTTGTTTGGAACTTTCTCCGCACTGAAACGCAAGATTTTAATTCCGCACAGTCTTGGGAAGTAACGTAACGCAAGTAACGCGTTACTTTTTAAGTAACGTTTCCTAGTAAGGCGTTACATTTTTTCCAAAGTAACTGTAACGGTAACGCGTTACAAATTTTTAAGTAACGTACCTAGTTTGCGTTACTTTTTTCGCGTTACATTTCGAATGAGTAATTACAATATATGTATTTTTTTCGGAAACAAATGTTTCTTTCTTGTAAGTGAATTTCTCAGAATGAAACAATCGAGCATGAACTACGTATGTCAGTGACCAACAGTCACAGACACACAGAGAAACTGATCAGTTCGTAGTGCCACTTGCTGTTTTTTGAAGATGAGGACAGACTTAAGGAAATCACGTGTACTGATTGCAAGCACCTGCAAGATTTGGTCGTGGATTTTGACAGCTCCAAATCAATACATTCAGTGAGTAAACTAGGAGTGCAATCATACCGGTAGTCTATTTTACTTTGATTGGTGTTGTTTTTATACAGATGGAGAACGAAAATATTTTACCGTTCGAACATTTGAAAGAATACTTTTTCCTTAAGAGCTGAGGATGATGGTGCACAGAATTCAAAAGTAAAGTGTATGAAATACCCCGGCGGAAAATATTTATCAACAGCTAAGGTGCCATAATTAACGATTTACAGTACGGGGTTAATATGAATAAACTGTGTTCTGATGAGCAGGCCTACTTTATTACCAGAAAATAGTTTGCTGATGGTATATAATATTGGAGTTCTTTTAGATCAGTTTGCTTATCCTAGAGTCCCGTTGATTATAGAGTTTGAAACTAGATTTAAAAGGCATGTATCGATTTTAAAGTTACTGGCAATTTTTGATTCACTCCCAGTTCGTTTTTCTCATTTTATTAGTTGTAGTGAAATGTTTCTCTATATTCTGTATTTTTAATTTTACATAAAAACATTGTTATTATTATATAATTAGTTTAGCAGAATAATAATAAGCAACCATTTTTTTTTCTAACGCATAGGGATGAGCACGAGTTAAGCTAAAACTCGACTCGACTCGAATTCAAGTCGAGTTTCGAGTCAAGTCAAAGGTAATATCCTCGAGTCGAGTTCCGAGCCGATTCAGTTTTTCGCGTCGAGTTTCGAGTCCAGTCAAGTTTGATAAATGGCTCGTTCGTTTTAACTCGTCTTGAAATCATGGCCTGATTACACTGGAAAACGAAAGCCATGAGAAATGTAAGCTAAACAGTAATATGAAAGACTTTTAGTGTTGCTCACAAGAGGGGGACACTGCTTGCATCTCGTCTCGTCTCGATAGCGAGACCACAAGAGACTTTTTATAACAAGCTCAACTCGGCTCGGCTCAACTGAGAAGATGGCTCGAGTCGGCTCACTTGGGGTGAACCATCGGCTCGAGCTGGCTTGGTAGGGATGAGCCATCTTCTCGGTTCGGCTCACCTGAGCCGAGGGCTCTAGCCGAGTCGGTTGGGTGAGCTGTTGGTTCAGCTCACTTCGGATCGATAGTGAATAAACTGTGAGCCGAGCTGCTCGAGTTGTTGACAATTCTAAACTCGGGCCGAGCAGTTTTGAAGATATTTGGCCAGTGCCCTATAACTTTTAACAGTGTTTGGCTCGAGCCCGAATACTCAACCTAGACCCTCAACCCAAATTCAGAAGCTCCTGAACAATGTCCTTGACTCCTAAGCTTCGCGACTACCGAGGTTGGGAATCAACTAGTTTTTTAGTATTCAAATACAAACCACCTATCTTTCATTTTTATATACAGTGTTATAATAATAATAATAATAATAATAATAATAATAATAATAATAATAGCGGTAGTAATAATAGTACGGAAACGAAGTCATTTTTTTCATATTTTTAAAGTTTCTGACCTAAAAGTAACGCGTTCGTAACGCGTTACTTTCGAAGTAAAGTAACAGTTACTTTTGGGGGAAATAACGCGTTACTAACGCGTTATATTTTAAGAGAAAGTAAAGTAACTTGTAACGCGTTACATTTTTACAAGTAACTTACCCAACACCGCAAACCACAAAACACATTGTTCCTTTTCTTTCATTGACGCCATCTTAAGTCACGTGATTACCAGCGCAAACGTCATCGAGCATTGTGGCCAGAATAAAACTTTAAACTTCCCTTCTTTCAACCCCAAAAATTTATACACTTAAACGTAACAGTTTCAAAGTTATAGAGTTTTACTTTCCTGCAGGACTTTATGGACTCCCTGTATAAGGGGTTATAGGACCTTTCATATTTTGACTTCAAAATTGATGTCATTCGATTCTGCATGTCTTAGTCTACACACTAAATTTCAACTTGCGCAAATAAAGGGATCCAAAGTTATAGGGGGTCAAAATTTGGCCAAAAAATATAGGGATTTCAGAACTCTTGATTTTTTTCACTCAAAATTGATGTTACTCGATTCTACACGACTTACCGTACTTAGTGTACACACCAAGTTTCAACTTGCGCAAATGAATTGATCCAAATTTATATGGGGTCAAAATTTTGCCAAAAAAAAAAAACTGTTTTAGCAGGCTCGTAGCGAAGGGGTGGGTCCGGACCCTCTTCGAAACCATAAATGAAAAATTAAGGAAGGATGAAACAAAAAGAAACCAGAAAAAGAAGAATTATCGTTAAAAATATAAAACTACAGCAAACGTTTGGTTACTCTTTCTTATGAGGAACTTTACTGGAGAAAACGGAAGGGGTTCAATCTAAAAAATGATATTATTGGAACGGACCTTTCCGAATTCCATTTAGCTTCATGCTAATCCTATGGACTACAAATGACAATCGCTAAACCAATTACACTTGTTAAAGTAATTTTCAATTTCGCGGCAACACTAACCAATTTTATAGGATGTGTTTACCGCCGGAAGATATCTCGTTGCTATCTTTGACGGCGTTAATCGAAGATAAGAAAAAGAAGAAAGAAGATAAGAAGAACCGAGGTCGAATGACCTCGGAAGACTATATCTTTTTCAATATTCTTTTGCTCAAGATTTCTTTATAGTTTATTAAAATATTAACATATCCTCATTTTATTGTTCTAACAACTAATATGGGTATATTGCCAGTAAAATAGTTTAGTTTGATGGAGCCCCATGTGTGATAACCATAGTATTTCATGTCACGGACTCTCCCCCCTCATTACGAAATTCTAGCTAAATGAACCAATATATGTTGCCAGTAAAATAGTTTAGAATGATGGAGCCCCTGGTGTGATAACCACAGTATTTCATGTCACGGACCCCTTCCCTTCCATTACGAAATCCTGGCTACATGCCTGGTTTTAGGACTTTTTTTCCCTTGAAATTTTGAATGGCGGAAATTAAACCCGGTCATAAGTTAAGAGGGGGGCCACTTTGCAAACTGGTATAATATTCAGCTTATAAATTTGAATAGAAAATGAGGTCACGATTTGGCAACGCCGCTTTGATAATGTGTACGTTTGACAACGCGATTGTTTAAAGCTATTATTGTTCGCGTTATTGTAGAAAACCGATATTGGGTAGGAGGGAAGATAAACGGGCCCTCGGATTTTCGGTTCAAAATTGATCACAACGTATTCCTTAGGTCCCAAATAGTGTTTCCTGAAAATTTCAGACCGCGGAAACTTCAAAAAAGTGCCCAAAATTACTATAGAATTTATCATATATGGGCAAGGAAGATAAACGGGCTCTCGGATTTTCGGTTCAAAATTGATCACAACATCTTCCTTAGGTCCCAAATAGTGTTTCCTGAAAATTTCAGACCGCGGAAACTTCAAAAAGGTGCCCAAATTACTAAAGAATTTACCATATATGGGCAGGGAAGATAAACGGGCCCTCGGATTTTCGGTTTAAAATTGATCACAACGTCTTTCTTAGGTCTCAAATAGTGTTTCCTGAAAATTTCAGACCACGGAAACTTCAAAAAGATGCCCAAAATTACAACAGAATTTACCATATATGGG
Source organism: Thermobia domestica (assembly GCF_964235325.1). Classification (NCBI taxonomy): domain Eukaryota; kingdom Metazoa; phylum Arthropoda; class Insecta; order Zygentoma; family Lepismatidae; genus Thermobia; species Thermobia domestica. The sequence continues at coordinate 100,074,218 of NC_137463.1, read as the reverse complement.
CAGGGAAGATAAACGAGCCCTCAGATTTTAGGTTCAAAATTGATCACAACGTCTTCCTTAGGTCCCATAGAGTATTTCCTAAAAATTTAAAACCGCGGAAACTTCAAAAAGGTGAACCAAGTTACGACAGAATTTCCCAGATATGGGCAAAGAAGATAAACGGGCCCTCAGATTTTAGGTTCAAAATTAATCACGACGTCATTCTTAGGTCCTAAATAGTATCTCCAAAAAATTTCAGACCGCGGAAACTTCAAAAAGGTGCTCAAAATTACGACAGAATTTACCATATATGGGTTGGGTAGGTAAACGGACCCTCGGATTTTTGGTTCGAAACTGATCACAATGTTCTTCTTAGGTCTCAAATGGGGTTTCCGCATTCTAAAATTTTCTACGAACACTATTTGGCACTTCAACAACATTTTGAGATCAAATTTGAACCCAAAAGCTGCGAGCCCTTTTATCTAACCTGTCTTTACGAGGTTATAGAGGATACATTGTATAGTAATTTTGGGTTCCTCTTGAAGTTACCGCTGTCTGAAATTTTCAGGAAACACTATTTGGGACGTAAGAAAGACGTTATGATCAATTTTGATCCCAAACACCGAGGGCTTGTTTATCTACCCTGCCCATATATCGTAAACTCTATCGTAATTCTGGTCATTTTTTGAAGTTTCCGCGGTCTAAAATTTTCAGGAAATACTATTTAGGACCTAAGGAACACGGTGTGCTCAATTTTGAATCGAAAATCCGAGGGCCCGTTTATTTACCCTATCCATATATGGTAAATTCTATCCTAATTTTGGGCATTTTTTGAATTTTCTGCGGTCTGAAACTTTCAGGAGATACTATTTAGGACCTAAGAATGACGTCGTGATCAATTTTGAACCGAAAATCCGAGGGCCCGTTTTTATTCTTTGCCCATATCTGGTAAATTCTGTCGTAACTTTGTTCACCTTTTTTAAGTTTCCGCGGTTTTAAATTTTTAGGAAACACTATTTGGGACCTAAGGAATACGTTGTGATCAATTTTGAACGTAAATTCTGAAGGCCCGTTTATCTTCCTTGCCTATATATGGTAAATTCTATCCTAATTTTGGGCACCTTTTTGAAGTTTCCGCGGTCTAAAATTTTCTGGAGATACTATTTAGGACCTAAGAATGACGTCGTGATCAATTTTGAACCTAAAATCTGAGGGCCCGTTTATCTTCCCTGCCCATATCTGGTAAATTCTATCGTGGCTTTCGGGAAGATTTGGAGATTCTGCGGTCTGAAATTTTCATGAAACATTATTTGGAACCCAAGGAAGACGTTGTGATTAATTTTGAACCGAAAATCCGAGGGCCCGTTTATCTTCCCTGCCCATATATGGTAAATTCTATAGTAATTTTGGGCACCTTTTTGAAGTTTCCGCGGTCTGAAATTTTCAGGAAACACTATTTGGAACCCAAGAAAGACGTTGTGATTAATTCTGAACCGAAAATCCGAGGGCCCGTTTATCTTCCTTGGCCATATATGGTAAATTTATAGTAATTTTGGGCACCTTTTTGAAGTTTCCGCGGTCTGAAATTTTCAGGAAACACTATTTGGTACCTAAGGAAGACGTTGTGATTAATTTTGAACCGAAAATCCGAGGGCCCGTTTATCTTCCCTATCCCGATACTGTTCTGAGAGAAATCATGTACCGACCACGCTCTATTTTCATTATACCTAGCTCATTTTTCCAATAATGGAAAGGTGGCCAAAACTAGAAGTCATTGAAGAAACCAATTTCAATTATTTCAAGAATGAAGAAGATACAATTGTATTTCTTGCAAAATATAATCTTATTCCGACAAAAGAAAACACTGAAAAAGTGAAATGTAATATGTTTATCCGATACGTACACAAAAGATAAAGGTGGCCCCGCGTAGTCTACTGGCTAACGCTCTCGTCTTTGGTGCGAGCGGTCCCGGGTTCGATTTCCGGTGGGAACACTCTTTCGAAAAATGTAACAGCTTTTATAGGCCAGCCATCTTGAGTGAGTTTTTCCCACCGGTGACCTGTTAGTCCCCCCCCCCCCATGTAAGCAAATTTGATCCGAATTGAGTCAGATCGTTTGATCGTCGTTTGATCGCCAACAATTATCCTTTGATCGCCACGCGTATTGACGTAATACAAGTAATTATATAGGGGACCTGTTAGCCTAATAGGTTAACCTGTTAGCCCCCCATGTAACCAAATTTTATCGGAATTGGGTCAGATCGTTCCATCGTCGTTTGATCGCGTTTGATCGCCAACGATTATAGTTTGATCACAACGCATTTGACGTAATACCATAAATTATGTAGGAGGGGCTAACAGGTTAATCTGTTAGACCTCCATGCAACCAAATTTGATCGGAATTCAGTCAGAGCGTTTGATCGCCAACAATTATCGTTGGGTCGCCACGCGTATTGTCGTAATAGAAGTAATTATGTAGGGGTTGCTAATAGGTTACGTGTTAGCCCCCCATGGAACCAAATTTGATCATAATTGTGTCATATCGATTCATCGTCGTTTGATCGCGTTTGATCCAAAAATTATCGTTTGATCACCATTCGTATTAAAGCAATAAAATTAATTACGTAGGGGGCAACAAGTTAACCTTTTAGAACTCCCCATGGAACCAAATTTGATCGGAATCAAGTCAGATCGTTTCACCGTCGTTTGATCGCCAACAATTATCGTTTGATCGCTTCGCGTATTGACGTGATACAGGGTTTGTCCGGAAAGTAATAGGACTGAGTCGATTTAAAAATAATTATTGAGCCAATCGTTACAATTCTTTAAAAACTTTCAAAATAGGCTCCTTCTGCGTTGGTGCAGCGCTGCCAGCGCGATTTCTAAGCATTGACGGCGTCACGGAAGTCATTCTCCGGAATAGCCTTGAGAGCGCGGTGCAAGCTGCTTGGATCCCCTCTGTCGTCTCAAAATGCTTGCCTTTCATCGGGCGTTTCAGGCAAGGAAACAAAAAGAAGTCCAGGGGGGCCACATCTTGGCTGTAGGGCGGCTGCGGAAGCGTTGGGATGCCGGCCTTGGTCAGGTAGCTGTTCACAAGAAAGGCGGTGTGAGCCGGGGCGTTGTCGTGGTGCAGCTTCCAGTCGACTCCGATGTCTGGTCGGACCCGATCGACCCTTCGTTTGAGTCTGTTGAGCACTTCCACGTAAAACTTGGCGTTGACGGTTTGTCCAGGAGGAACAAATTCATGGTGGACCCGATGCCTTTGATGTCAAAAAAGACAATGAGCATCGTTTTCACTTTGGATTTGCTCATTCTTCCCTTTTTTGGGCGAGGAGACGCCGGCGTGTGCCACTCGGAAGATTGCCTCTTTGTCTCGGAATCATACTCAAAGATCCATGATTCGTCACCTGTGATCAGTGATGTAAATTTTCCGGAAAATTTTGAAACGGAAAATTTTCCAGAAAATTTTCCGGGAAAATTTTTCGATTCACAAAAACATACTCTACTTATTCCTACATCGTTGTTTAGCCGTGGTGTGAAGAGGAAAATTTTCTTCTATATTTTTCTGGAAAATTTTCCGTTCTTAACAAATATCAGTGATCAAGTAACAATTCCTCAGTATTCATAAAATCAATCAACTTCATGTATAGAAATGTTAAAAAGTGAAAGATCGTTTAAAGAATCTGAAAATTTTCATGGCTCAGACAATTTTCAGTACTATGTAGGAACAAGTGAAACAATTTTTCATGAATCGAAAAATTGACTATCCTATACAGTGATGAAAATTTTCCGGAAAATTTTCAAACGGAAAATTTTCCGATTCATAAAAACATACTCCACTTATTCCTACATCGTTGTTTAGCCGTGATGTGAGGTGGAAAATTTTCCCTTCTTAACAAATATCAGTGATCAAGTAACAATTCCTCAGTATTCATAAAATTGATTGAATTCGTGTATAGAAATGTTAAAAAGTGAAAGATCGTGTAAAGAATCTGAAAATTTTCATGGCTCAGACAATTTTCAGTACTATGTAAGAACAAATGAAACAATTTTTCATGAATTTAATATTTTCTGTCTTGTATGGAAAAATTAAAGAACTCTTCATGAGTCGGAAAATTTTCATAATTTTGAAGCAAAAATTAAATCAACTTTTTGCGAATTGGAAAATTTTATTTCTCTGTAGAAACAAGTGAAAGGAATTTTCATTAGTCGGAAAATTTTCATCACGATGTAGAAACAAGTGAAAAAAAACTTTTCATAATCCGGAGAATTTTGGATATTATATATAGTGATATTTGGTGGAAAATTTTCCACTATATTTAACTGCACATTCAGCTATAAAATTCAACTCCTGTAGAGGAAAGTTAGACAGCAACAAATTATAATTTTCCAGTTAGCTTTCGGAAACCAGAAAATTTTCTATTTTAAGTTGGAAAGTAAAAATATACAGTGTTTCTCTCTCTTTCTCTCTCTCTCTCTCTCTCTCTCTCTCTGTGTGTGTGTGTGAGAGAGAGAGAGAGAGAGAGAGAGAGAGAAGTTGAATTGAGTTGATTTTGAGTTTAACGTCCTTCTCAGCAGCGAGACCATATAAGACGGGGCCAACTAATTAACGTAGAATCCGAACTACATGAGCTCCCGCTGGGAATCAAAGAAAGGTCTTGCATGCCAAAGGCGCGTATGCTAACCGCTTAGCAACGAAGGAGCTCGCAGAGGAAGAGAGAGAGAGAAGCACTGTGTAAAATTTTACTTCTCAACTTGAAATATTAGAAAATTTTCCCGTTCCCGAAAGCTAATTGGAAAATTATAATATGTTGCTGACTAACTTTCTTCTACAGTAATTCAATTTTGTAACTCTATGTGCAGTTAAATATAGTGGAAAATTTTCCACCTAACATCACTATACACAATATCCATAATTCTCCGAATTATGAAAGTTTTTTTTTTCCACACTTGTTTCTACATCGTGATGAAAATTTTCCGATTCATAAAAATTCCTTTCATTTGTTTCTACAGAGCAAAAAAAACTTTCCGATTCACAAAAAGCTGTTTTACTTTTTGCTTCAAAATGATGAAAATTTTCCGACATAAAAACCGAAGTTATTCAATTTTTCCATATAAGAGAAAATATTTCGATTCATGAAAAACTGTTTCATTTGTTCTTACATAGTACTGAAAATTGTCTGAGCCATGAAAATTTTCAGATTCTTTAAACGATCTTTCACTTTTTAAAATTTCTATACATGAATTCAAACAATTTTATGATTGCTGAGGAATTGTTACTTCATTACTGAAATTTTATTAGAACGGAAAATTTTCCGGAAAAATATAGCGGAAAATTTTCCGAAATGGAAAATTTTCCGCGGAAAATTTTCCACCTCACATCACTACCTGTGATTACGTTATTCGAAAATTGGGGGTCACTTTCACACATGTTCAAATTTTCTTGGCACAATTCCACTCGCCGCAATTTCTGGTCGTCAGTGAGCACTTTTGGGACAATCTTCGCGCACACCTTGCGCATGTTCAAATGCTCCGTCACAATTTCGTGAACCACAGTTTTTGGTAAATTTAACATCTGGGCAATTAAACGAATACTTAGTCGACGGTCTGAGTTCAAAACTTCGCGCACACAAGTAACATTGTCGGTGTTTGTCGAAGTCGAAGGTCTTCCAGCACGGTCTTCATCGGCGACCTCTTCCTAGCCCTCCGAAAAGGCCTTGTGCCACCGAAATACACCACTTCTTGCTAAAGCATCATCTGGGTAAGCCTGCTTGATCATATCAAACGTCTCTGTCGCAGATTTACCGAGTTTAACACAAAATTTAATCGCGTACCTCTGCTCTAACAAACGCTGCATTTTCGGCTTGCACCACTTACAGAAACACGTCGCGCGAAAAAGCCTGTCCTGGCTCTCCGTGCAGTGTGACCACCTATCAAAAATATCTCGTACTAACCTATGCAGGAAAAAAGTACTAGATTTGGGGAAAAAGTACTAAAATTTTATCCGCTCCCGTTTGATCCTATTTATGACATTTTAAGATATTAATATCTTATTAGAAGGTTTCCAGCGGCTCACCCTCTCCTATGGGCACGAGAGGGATTCCCCATTCTTAAAATAACCCACAACTTTAAATTTTTTAGTGTGAAAATGCGATACGAACCGTGTAAACCACTTACACTCTCCCAATTTTGACTTTACACCCCGAAACTAAAATTCATGGCGGAATCCCTTCTTTACTGTCGTATTAGAACTCACTGTAAAACCACTAAAGTAACACAAGCATGACAAATATAGAGGATGTCGGCAGAAAACAAGGAATATCATAAAATGGGCTTATAGAGAAATTGAGTTTTAATTACTACTGTTTAGCCTATTGCTTAAATGGATCACCAAACATATAGCCTAATATTGTTTACTCTGGTCATTTATTAGTTTGAACCCTTCATAGTTTGACACTTTTGTACTTCGTATTTTCCCCAATAGAATGAACTATAAGTTACAGCACAAAATCGATATAAATTGATCTGTTTCCTCTCGACACCCTTAATATGAAAAGCAAAACTCAAAACTCAGCTCACTGTACGAATCGAACAGCTGATCTATCAAGTCTCAGTTGTCCACGTAAGTCCCAGAATTATTTAAGATTTGTGTTAATTTATCACTTAACTTATAGTCTCACCACAAGTTATAGTATCACTTTACTTGTAACTCATAGAAAAGAAGAGGAGGAGAAAAGTACTAGATTTGTTGGCGAACGTACTAGAACCACTAAAATATTATAAAAGGTACTAGATCTAGTACGAAAGTACTAGCAGTGGTCACACTGTCTCCGTGTGCTCGGAGACAACTGACCAGCCGCTCGTTCGTTAGCTAGGAACGCCCTCTACCGGATCTAGTCGGTGCTCGCACGCTCCGAAGTACAGTCATGGCGGAATAAAATCAGTCCTATTACTTCCCGGACAAACCCTGTACAATAATTCATGTAGGGGGCTAACAGGTTACGTGTTAGCCCCCCATGGAACCAAGTTTGATCATAATTGTGTCAGATCGATTGATCATCGTTTGATCGCGTTTGATCGCAAAGATTATCGTTTGATCGCCATTCGTATGAAACGATCTGTCCCAATTCCGATCAAATTTAGTTTTATGGGGGGGGACTAACAAGTTAACCTATTAGCCCCCCCTTGCATAATTTTTTGTATTACGTCAGTACGCGTGGCGATCGGGGGCTAACAGGTCACCGGTGTTTTTCCTTGGTTTCCCTCATTCACACCAGGCGATTGCCCGGATGGTACCTAACATATAGGTCCCAAGCCGCTTCCTTCCTTCCTCAATCCATTCTTCCTTCCGTTTCGTCAAATAGTGTGCTCGCCGAAGGACGTCATCCCTCATATATGTGACGGGCTAAATGGCCTTCGATGCTGACAACCCAGAAATCTAATTCTTTTCTTCCCCACAAACGATAATTACAAAATTGGCTTTGTTTTCATCTGCAGAATGTAATAATATAATCCGCTCTCAAATACTATTTTCCTAAAAATCCCCTATATTTTTGGCAAAATTTTGACCCCCCATAACTTTGGATCCTTTCACTTGCGCAAGTTGAAATTTAGTGTGTAGACTAAGTAAGACGTGTAGAATCGAATGGCATCAATTTTGAAGTCAAAATAACAAAAGTCCTATAACCCTTCTCCGACCGAATATTTTTGTAAGAGGCACAAGCAATGTGCTTCGCTTCCCCTTGCTCCCCGCCCGCCTTTACCCTGAAGGAAAAATTCCAAGTTACAAAGGCTGCTAAAACACGGAATGTTCTGTTCTATGTTTCGGAACTAGTCAAGTCACTAAACCAGTAGAATAAGGGTAGGGTGGCCATTAACTGTCTATTGTTGAAGAATATATGAAGAACCAGAAATCGGGCGACTGTAATGAAGGAATTGATTATGGCATCATTACACAAATATTCACGCTCAGTGTTAATTAATATTTTTTTTTCGATATAAAGCGCGCTCACATCTTAGAATCAACACCCAATTAATTCATTGATTGGTCTTTAAGTCGTCCTTTTTTTATAGCAGTAAGACTGAAACGAAACTTGTTGTTTGGTGTGGGATCCGAACCACTACTTAGGTCTGTATCTGAGGTAGGTTGCCCGACCTTCAATCGGAGCTGAAATCACGCCCAGAGGAACCACATGCGTTAGCCCAGTGGTTCTCAACACTTTTTGACTAACGACACATTTTACCGAACGTCCAGAACATCGTCAAACTTGTTTATTATTATTATTATTATTATTATTATTATTATTATTATTATTATTATTATTATTATTATTATTATTAATAATAATAATAATAATAATAATAATAATAATAATAGTGTTAACTGGTACGGTCTGTCTCGATTTTATCTAATTACTAGCAGCGTTCACCCCGCTTCGCTGGGGTCACCCCGGAACGCAATAAACCTTGTTAATTAGATAATTTTTACTTTTTCGCTTTCAAGTGATATGATAAAAACCATAGTAGATTGCAGTAAATGTTAACATTATATCGCCTGTCATTTATGTTAACCCGCCGAGTGACACGGTCATGCGGGTTGCATATAAATACGTTTATTTTTACCTATGATGAACTAACAAAGGATTTGTACGTTATGGACACTTGAATGGTCAATTATCTCAAGACACTGGTAATTGAAAATTAAAGTGATATGATAAAAACCATCTAGGGTCCAAATCCTAATAACCCCCCAAAAATGAAAGAAATTGGTTCAGCCGTATTAGCGTGATGAGGGAACAAAGGATTTGTGCGTTCTCTTTTATATATAAGATTATTAAATTCTTCATGATTTTTAAATTCTGAAATTTCGTGGCATACCTTGACTGTGTGACACACTAGTCTGTCGCAACACATCGGTTGAGAACCACTATGTTAGCCAATCAGCCAGTAAGAAGTCAAATGCTTCTCATAGGTCACGGCTATATCTATATGAACAAGATATTACGCCAAGTTACAAATCTAACAAGATTTGATATCGCCTATTATTGCCCTTCTTGTTATACATTGCCTTTATTTGCCTATATTATAGGCCTATTGTTTAAAATTCGATATGAATACGGAGCTGGTTGCTGTTACTCGTCCTTACTTTTAGGTATAGAGAAGATAGAAGAGGTTTAATGCCATATTATCATAGGTTATAACTAGAGAAACGATTTTTTTTGGTGACACTCGAAAACGCGAAATGTATCAGTTTTGTGCGAAAACATTGTGTACGTAAAATATATACTTTTTCACCATTTGTTAGGCCATATAACGCCCAATATTAAACGCGAAATTCTGTCTAATTAGCGAAATTTGCAACAAGTCCCAATGTTCCACGAAATTTACTCAAAAGTGACAATTTTTCAACGCAATGTGATGAAAATAATCATTTTTGAGAAAACACACCACCATGATTTTTTGAAATTTTACATGCGAGCTCGAAACTGTATCTACGGGTGAAGTGAATAGTGTGGAAAGAGCGTTGCGCGGTATGTTAAATCAGCATTCAGAAATCCCTGGAAAGTGTCTCCAACTAATGTACACTCCTGTCCAAAATTATTGTCGCATGTCTATAAATATGTTGTTGTAAGAATATAATTTGATAACGAATTTTCCCCGTATTTCTTACATTTTTAGTATGTGTATAATCTGCAAAGAAATGTACGTGGCAAATTTCATGTCAAAAGAGCAGTAAATAAGAACAATAAAACGAAAATAGAACTTTCTTCTCTATTTAGCAACATTTTGTTTCACTCATACTAATTTTCGTATTTATAATTCTTTCCCTATAAAATTTACCACGAATATTCATTTCCCAATTAAACACATAGTATCAGTATTAAAAGTATCCTACAAAAGCATTATCAAATTATGTCTTACAAGAAGATAGTTATAGATATGCGACAATCATTTTGGACATGAGTGTACATATGTTTCGAATGTTGATGTGGAGAGGGCTCTCTCTTACAATGACATACTTACCGATAAAAGAACAAATTTAACACCAGAAAACATTGAAACAATGCTTAAGTGTTATTTGCATAAGTAAACTGTGAACACTAAAGTTATTTTTTTCTATTAATGTTCTCTCTCATAAGCTCATATCATGGTGATTGATGAGTGGAAATTAAGGTGAAATAAAAGGTAACTAATTGTAATTGCCAAGGAAAATAATGTTCTTACATTGAATTTTTATTCACGATTTTATCCCGCTTTACGCGTATTTTTTTATTACGAAATTGCGACTTTTTATTTACCACAAAATCATGTCTCTAGTTACAACACTTTAATTTATAAAACGAAAATACTCGTACATTGAATCAGAGAATTTTTAAAATACTTTTCCGTGTCTTTTTTTAAAATGTCACTATATTTTGATCACATGTTTTATTCCTGATTTTTTTTTTTTTTTTTTCTAATAGCAGTATTTCAGTGTCGACGAGGGCGCTAAACTTCAATCAAAAGGGAACAGCAGCTTTTGGCCCATACATAGTCTGTGTCGCGGGAAAAATGTTATGAACAGAAGGATAATAAGAAATGCTATCAAAAGCACAAAGAGACTAGAGGGCATTGTTTTGTCTGCACATTGTGAATGAATGTATGCAAACAAAGGTCTCTTTCGTTATTTTATTGACGATCATGGCTAGAATAAAGATTTCAAAGAGCCTATTCATTCTGAATAGGATATTTCATGCATCATTATGTTGTACTAATAATAGGCAATGATTTATCGTAGAAGAATGGTTGTGGGGAAACATAATGATAACCTGACGAAGGTTACGGTTCTGATCAGCTGACAAAAGTCAAAGTAGTGTGGAGTGGCAAATAATTCAAACCCTGCTTAGCATTTTTCTTCTAACATGATGGAGATTTTCCCATCATCTCTATTACAGAATGAAGGAAACGGTGTGTATTTTAGCAGAGACCAACAGGCGTGAAAGCTTAATCATTTCTTGACCATATTTTTTATTACTATTAGTGTTGACCACGAAATGAGACAAGAAATAGTTTTCTCATTTCGTCTCATAAATTTTGTACAACTCTTGTCTCGTTTTGTAAATTTATGTACAAAATTTATGCTCTAAATTTTCTTTCTTAATTTCATATAAGAGTAAACATAATCCTTTTTCGTTACGGGAGGTCCACAAAGGACAAGGTTGCTAAAACAATATTTAAATCATATTATTATTGGAGCTTATGAGAAGGTGTTAGTGATAGTGGGTAAGTAAAGGACAATTTTAGTTGTAATTGAAAAGAGGAAGGGAAACTGTCTAAGAAGGAACTGTATCATGAGGGATATGCTAAAAGGTATAGTGGCAGAAAAGAGAGGGAGACGCGACGGAGGCTACAGTTGATGACGTGAAGACGAAGAGGTTAGCTGAAGACTAGTTCATGGGTGCTTCTCACAAGGAGACTTACGGAAGTGTCACTCACCGATTGGAATGAAACCTTGCACACCTGTAGAACATCGAAAACTAATCGAAACGTTTTTTTTTTTTTTTTTGTTTCGGCAATGGTGAAGATTTAAGGGTGGAAACCACCCTTTGAACGTTAGGGGTGGTATCTAAGCATAGACCGAACACAACCATATAATTTAGAAGAAAACATACTGCCAGGGGGAGTTTAAGACAACTGATTCAGAATCTGATGTCAAAATTACAAAATCCAAAATGGCTGATCGAATATAGTGATTACAATTACAAAATGTCTTCTGGTTAGAAATTCTCTGCAGTTAAGCAAGTACAATTATAGTTGGCATGTGTTACTACGAGAAGGTCGCAGACCGATTTGAAATTCCTTTCTATTGATTTGAAACACCTTTATTTTAACGGAATGCTTGATTAAAGTGAGTCTCTGCACCTCTCCCTGTTCGGGGTGCTTATGTATAGTAAGTACTCTCGCCTCTCACTATTTCAGAACTTCACATATCCTCGATTGTCATAATTATGAATTTATTGAGATACGCTTCACAGTAATGATATTTCGTATGAAAAAAAAGTGTGATGCTGTGAGTCATAGATTTATTGACTGTGCCACACTTTCTACTGTTTGTGTCTGTAAACGCTATAGTGAGAGGTGCAGAGACTCACTTTAATCAAGCATCCCGTTAAAATGAATACAGAAAGGAGTTTCAAATTGGTCTGCAACCTTCTCGCAGTAATCTCTGCCAACTATAGTTGTTCTTGGCTAACTGCAGAGAATTTCAAACCAGAAGACATTTTGTAATTGTAATCACTATATCGGATCAGCCATTCTGAATTTTGTAATTTCGACGTCAGATTCTAAATCAGCTGTTCTAAAATCCCCCTGGCAGTATATTTTCTTCTAAATTAAATGGTTGTTTTCGGTCTATGCATAGAGACCACCCCTAACGTACAAAGGGTGATTTCTACCCCTAAATCTTCACCATTGCCAAACGAGACATGGAATTTCTGCTGATGTTCATCTCAGCAGCATCATACTTTGTGTTCGAACAGAATTTCTTCGAATTCTTGCTGCGACTGCTTTCTGGACCTGCGGATATACAGGCGCGGATCCAAGAGGGGGCTATAGGGACCCGCTTGACGCTGAGGTATACACTGGACAAAACGGGCTTCAATTCTGCTTTACACTGCATAAAGCTACAACCTATTGTTTAGCCCCTCCCTTGATCAAATCCTGGATCCGTCACTATATATATGCGTGAGATCCTTCGGTCGATCTTCGGCCAAGTAGACCCTAAGTTCGTGGTGGACAACACCGTGTCCATAGGTTTTCTCAGGGTACTCCCATTTTCTCCCACATTGCATTTTGCCTAATTCTTTCATATTCATTCACTTGCCTTAATAATTCATCTCCCTTAGCCCAAAGGGTATAATTATGGGACGTTAAACTGAAATATTTCGTTTAATTTTCTTCTTATCGCTTGTGTTTTGATACGTGTCAACGGATGGACGGACATAGCCGTTCTATAAGACTTCTTATACGTATGCGTAACTTAGTTCGAAAGTTTAAGATCACTTTTGAACCTGACTGTATAAGTTGACTTCTACATTGTTACTAAAACAAGTTCAGAACGATATCGGTTTTGGAAATCTTCCCACGAAAATTCAAATTGATTTAACAAATCGCTTAGTTAAATGCGAGCAGAAGTTTGTGAAAATAATAATAATAACAACGAAAATAATAACAAAGTGATCCTTTTGTTCTTAAGAATTCTCGAGATAATTTTATCAGACAATATGTTCGTTCAGTTTGTATGAAGTTTGCGAGAGATTCCTTTGTTGAACAGTATGATAGGAATTCCTAAGAGAATGTAACTTAAGTTCTACAAAGTTCTCTCCTGATTTTCTGGAAATTAGAATTGTGGTACTTACGTAGATAATGTAATTTATGTTTTGATAACCGTGAAGAAAAAAAGAAAAAAAACTTCACAGATTGAACAAACTGAAGTTTTGACACCATAATAATTAATGGCATAGTTTTGTTCGGTGACATTTACGAGCAGACAGTGTCATTCACATGCATCCTCATGATTGCCACTAACTCTGAACTCTGTACAGTGTTGCCATACCTGAAGCCATCAATAAAATTAAAACTTAGGTCTTCAAAGTGGCGTATGCTATTAAGTTAGTACAAATGAAATTTCTGCATCAAGTGCATTTCCAAAGACCAAAAACTGAAAACAGCCGTACAATGCCTATTGGAAATCAAAATAGTTAACCTCTGCAATAGCACACTTTTGCCATTGTCCAGCCAACAAATAGCGAAATAAGTCAGAAGTGCGACATTGCATTGTTGACCGTACATTTTCGTTTCTTTTGAACATTTATGGATGCTTTGCGGGCAAAGTTGTGATGGATTTAATGGGGTTCAGCACTGCAACGATCTACAGTGATGCTTTGACCTTGACGGAGAAAGACATGAATCAACCCCACCATAGATCACCATATGACAAACATAGTGGATTTTGGCAAGCGTCATAGACTTTGATCAAGCTCCAACCACTTTCTTGATAGTTTACAATACTGTCGTAGCACATCCATTTTAATAAAAAATGGCAATTTTGTGCAGGAAACTTCCTCGGTTATTCCTTTGCTACTCTCATAAAATATAAAAAATGTTCTAGAATGCTCTTGAATTAGCAAGGGAAACTGATTACAGATTGTCGATAGAGTTACAGCTTATTAACTCAATATAAATTTATTACATCTTAGTTTCTTCTTTACTATTCCTCTCTTTAAAGCTGTTAAGCCTCATAAAGAGCCGATTTTCTCTTTCCTTTGCTTGTGACATCAAGAGAAATTGTGAAGATAGCGCCACTCTATCTCGACTTTAGCCGAATTTGATTGGCTGTCGCTTGTAGAGTTCACATAACTCGAATTTCAGTGAGACATTACTGGGAACAAGTACTTCTGTATTAGGCCCTACTAAAATCACGCAAGTAGAACTTACAAGGTTATGTTTTTTTTTCTATGCAGAGACGGACTTGCCCACCTGGCTATTCGGGTAATCGCCGCGAGCCAATGCTGTAAGGTGTGTCAAGATGATAACGATGAGAATGCCTATCTTTAGGTGGGACAACTCTGATGATGGACCAACTATATAATTAAGCCGGGTGAGCCAAAGTTTGCCAATCTGCCCCTGTTTGTACGTGTGTACGCACCTCCGTTATTCCATCCAATAACTCTTAAAAACGAGACCGAGTTTTTTGAGTTCTCTTTTGGGAATAGGTACACTGAGAAAAAAATGTATGTGGCGTACGTAAAACCGTATGTTGCATTTGTAAATCCTATAATCTTTGGACTTAACGTACACCAAACGTATAACTAGAAACGCATGTTTTATAATACTTTCTGTATAAGTGTTCCATCTGTACGTACTTTCCGTATGAAACAATATAGGCGGTCGGGATCTCACATACAAATTTACGTATATAACATATAGCTGACGAAGGTAATATACATATATGTATGTAATATAAGAAAGATTGTTAGATATCAGACATCCTGCAACGGCATGATGTAACATCTAAGGACAGTGCCTATGTAGCATACGGATAACGTATGCTCCGTACTGATTTCTGTAGTAAGCAGTAGCGAAGCGTACTATGAGACTCTGAGGCCGGGCCTACCCTGTTTTCTACCGTATATTTTCTTTATCTTTGGTCTCTTATAAAATAAAGTCAATACTTCAATATTTCATTTTTTTTTTTTTTTGTAACAGAATAGTAGGTTGGAAACACTCGGAGTCCCTTCCGTTTGAGCCTCACTAGCTCGTTAGACAGGTTTACGGTCTTTGCTGCTCAGGAAGCGAAGCTATTATTGCTGGGATTGCACGAGTTGGGAAGTTGCGAAGGCTCGCCTCTGGGAGTTTAGCTTTAGCATTGAAGGCATTTTTCAATGC
Organism: Thermobia domestica; assembly: GCF_964235325.1. Taxonomy (NCBI): domain Eukaryota; kingdom Metazoa; phylum Arthropoda; class Insecta; order Zygentoma; family Lepismatidae; genus Thermobia; species Thermobia domestica. The sequence continues at coordinate 100,058,814 of NC_137463.1, read as the reverse complement.
TAATGTATTATAAAATGAGTTCCTTAATACAGAATAACAAGTTTCTGTGTATAATTATGTATTTCTATTAGTGATAACTTGTTTAACCCTTGGAGTACCAAGATGAGATCAATTTGACCCCAGCGAGACATCATCTATTTTTTATTGCATTAAAAAAATATATGCTGAAATGGTCTTCTAGGAGCGCTTCTATAAGAGTCTCTTGAATAATTCTGTACACTTAAGAAGTATCGTAGAGTCTAATTTGTCTTTTTATTTACAGAAATGGAAAATGGGGTCAAAATGACTCCATATTGGTCAATCATGGAATAAAGAGTTTTCAGTCATATTCCGAGAGAAGGGAAGAAAATAATTTTCTCATTCCGCCAAATGTAGATGGCGCTTAGGGCATGGCATTTTCGTGCAAGCGAGTTTTGGTGCCAACCTCATTTTGTTAGTTTCTCTCTAATTGTGGTACATTTTCCTCTTTACAATAAATGTTCATTGCTTTTATTGTAACAATAGAATATTATTTGATTTCTTTGCTGGCCTTAGAGTTACAAAAACCCATGGGGTCAAATTGACCCCATCTTGAACATTTAAGTAAAACTTATATCTTGGCACTCCAAGGGTTAATTTAGGTATACACTCTCAGCAGTTATTCAGAGTAGCCTTTTTTTTTTTTTTTTCTATATGGGGCCTGGTCCATAATAGCTTGTAGGATGTATACATTTACCAACCGCTACCGTCAGGATAAAATAATTATATTTGTGTGTAATTTTAGTTGTTTTCCATTTCATAGAATCAGTGAGGTATTTCCAACTTTGTTTTGCTTCTTTCGGGAGGGGCTTTACTAACTTTATTGCTGGAAATGTGAAAATTCTGTAATAGACCTATATATAAAATAATAAAAAGTTGCGATAAAATTTCGGTGAGTCTTAAGCCACCCCTTTCTATTGATTCAAATGAAGTTCTTTCTGAGCATTAACTTCTAGTGAAGACATTATCACGTGATGCATTAATTAAATGGAGTATTGAACTTACTTTAAAGTGAGAGATGCAAGTAGCAATCGCTTATTCAAGAAATTTGACAGCTAACTGTAAGAATATACTTTCTTTATCTCTCTCCATTTTCAAATATGCAGGAAATGAAAACAGAAACAGAGGAGGGAATTCCCTCATTCCCCACGAAAATCCGTCAGAAAAAAGTATGAACTGCACTTCAAAATATTTGTACGGGAGGTAAACGGGAATATTCCATTACTACATATTGCGTGTTTTCCTCATATAAATATGTTTAATAATAATAATAATAATAATAATAATAATAATAATAATAATAATAATAATAGACTACTTTCCGTCTACTTATTTATTCATTCTTTCTTTCTTGTTAAGCTAAACAACAACTACAAAAAAAGTACTATGTATACGTGCACATAAATTCAACTCTAAACAGTGTTAGAAATACAGCTAAGAAAGATTTTTAAATGAATAGATTTAGTGTTTTTTTTTAACTCAATAAGGAAAATATAATTCTTCAATTTTAAAAACTATATGATACACCAAATTTTATTATTAGTTGGTCGCCCCCCCCCTACTTGTGGGAGTACGCTTCGCCACTGGTAGTAAGCAAGAAGATTCAATATACATGTATATGTACAAAATACCACTGTCCAGAGAACGGATTTTTCTCAGTGTAGCTATTAGATCAATTATCTTGGCTGAGTTCGTTAATTGAATTAATCCATTAACATCTTAACGGGTAATGATGACTTTAACTAGTCCGTTACTCCACACGATAACTTTAGAACGAAAGCAAATTTTTTAGTTTAGTTCTCTTTTCGGAATAGATAGCTAGAGCGTTTATGTGAATCGAACTCGTTAATGGAGCCAATCCGTGTACATCTTAATGAATAACTGTTACCTTAGCGACAGCCGTCCGTATTCTGTTTTTCAATGAAACAAAAGTAGTACATCGCGTCGTTAGATGGCAACACACATTCTCGAGCGGTTGACATCTACTAAACGAAATTGAAACTTCAAATGCACGACCCTCTTTACTGTCTTCCCGAGCTTACTATTCCTTGTGTGTGATTATAGTCAGATCAGCAATAATGTGTATGAATTGAAACAGCGCGAAAAAATGAGATGTGAATGAGAAGATGAATAGACTATATGTGAAATACCAATGAGAATAGAATCAGGAATGAAGGAATAAGTGCACAATGAAATTTGTAGCAGAGATGAAATAGAATATACCAGAGATATGGCTGATATAGTTTGGCCATGTTAGAAGAAAAGAAAAGATATACGTGGGTTGAAAAGTCATCATACTATAAATCAACGGTAAATGAAGAGGGAAAGGCCTAAGAAAAGGTGAGTGATTGTGACATGGCAGAAAAGAAGCCTGAATATGAAAGACGGAGCTTTAAATTAAGCTCACTGAAAGCAATACTGTATACAAAGAAAAGAAAAGAAAAATTAATTAGAGATGATGATGATGATGATGAAGTTACAATCAATCGCGCATTCTTGCTGGAAAAAACTTCCGTCACTTTTTTACAATTAATATGAGATAATACTGTATCTCAAAACTTCTACTACATTATTGGCGTATAACAAGAAAAAATACGCAAAGCTGACACGAATTCCAATCGAAATATCTCATTAAGCTGAACAAAAATAATATGGGTAAATGTGTGTCCTCATGCGTAGTTTTTGAGAAAATTGAAAAAATTGCAACTCTTAAAGTTGATTCTGTACAGTAACTAGGTCATTTATTAAGACCAAACTGTCAATGAAGTGTACCACCATTAAGCTTAGCTTTCCATTATGACAGAAGCAAGACTACAATACTGTAAGGTTCAATACCCGCACGCACTGTAACACATGTCTTTATTATCAACACATGATTTTACGTTCCTAAACAAACAATAGTAAGCGTCGTAAGAAAAACCACACCTCCAGGAACATATGAAGATTATTCGAAAACATTACAAAGAAGACCGGCCTTCTTCTCATGGGTCCTCCCTTCAAGATGCTGTCTATAAAAAAAGATCCCAAGAAGAGGAACTATCAGTTTATTGCTGATACTTTCATCAACACCACCTCCTAGGGCTGCCATGAGCTATAGAGAATTCCTTTACAACCGTCTCCTGAGACTGCTATGAGCGAAGGAGATATCTTTTAATCGTCTTCTCCCGGGGCTGCTATGAGCTACGGAGAATTCCTTTAATTATCTTCCGAGGCTACTATAAACAAAGGAGATATCCTTTTATCACCCACTCCTGAAGCTGCTATGAGCGAAGGAGTTATCCTCAATATATGTCTAAGACCTTTACGAGCTAAGGACAATTGAAGTTCTAATCCGAGGACACTTCCGTGTGCCGAGGATGTTCTATTGAACTTTGAAAATATTAGAGACTTACAAGAACTTTGTAAAAACTTTTATAAAGGCATTATTTTTTATAATAAAAGGTGAAGAGTTTATATCCCGTGATGTTATTTAAGACTCTACCGAACAGAACATTGCAATACGCACTATATGTAGTTAGTGAGATATTGCCCAAAGTCATAATTGACTACTTCAATACATTACATCAAGATGAAGAAAATGACATGCTTGAGGGTAAATTCCCATACGTAGTTTTAGAGAAAATCGAAAAAATTATGGGACTAAAAAGTATGTCGTTCATCATGAACAAAAACTGAAGTTTCTATTCTGTTGGAACAATTTATTTATTTATTAAGACAGCAAGGCAGCATGCAATGGAAGCATGCGTCGTCACTTTCCCGTAAAAAAAATAAAATATATAAATAAATAAATCGAAGCTACGCCCTCAGCAGGTAAGATTATGCTTACTGATCTTTTTTGATGCTTACCGAGGTCCGATACTCATGGAATTCCCCGAGCATGAAAACACCATTAACAGTGACGCATATTGTGACACACTCTGTAAACTACGCAAGTCCATCAAGAGCAAACTGCCTGGGCTGCTCACGAAGGGAGTGATTCTGCTCCACGATAACGCTCATCCATACGTCTCCAGGTCACACAGTGTACTGGACAAGTTCAAGTGGTAGCAGCTTGAGCATTCGCCCTATAAGCTCGGACATGTTGCCCTGCAACTTCCGTTTGTTTGGTCCGCTAAAAATAGCATCTCAAAGAGAAGCGCTTCAACAACTCGGGCGATGAACTGAAGGACACAGTGGAGGACTGGCTGCTGTCACAGTCACAGGAATACTGGGAACAGGGAATCTTTCGATTCGTGAAACAGAGAGATAATTGTGCTCAGGCCTCTGGTGATTAGTTTTCAATGAAGACTTCGATTATACCCATAGTATCGTTACGTAGGCCTACCTTTTCATTTGGACACCCCTCGTACTTTACCGTATGTGACATGTAAAAAATCTGTTAACTAGCAGGTGGTGTCTATTCTTGTTTTTTCTTTCCTTTCTTTCATTTGTGACACACATTCTTCTAACAAACATTGATGTACATAAATTACTTTCCATAGACTCTTGTTTAAGTTGTCGAGAACTCCATACACATGTATTGATAGTGCATTCATCCATTAGAAAATTATGACAAAATGTAATCTTTGAGTTTAACGTCGCACGATTATGCCCTTAAGAATAAGGGAGACGGATGAGTAAGGCACGTGAATGTTAATTGAAGAATTAATGAAACGAAAATGTGGGAGGAAACCCCAAGAAAACCCACGGACTATGTTGTCCACCACAAACTTATTTGGAAGGGGATCGAACCCATGCATCAGAGATATGTGCCCTACCAATGAGCTACGTGCCTCCTCCCCAGAAAATTATGATAAAATATACTGTTACGGAGGAAATGAAATTTTACGCGTGACTAGAGAAAGATGGACATTGTTTAGCATCTACGCGTAGTGTTAAAGCAGTGGTTGGATTCTCTCCAAGTTACTGAATTTGTGAAACGAGTTGTCTTTTTCATGTTTCGTGCTCTGTAGCTCTCTGATATAATTGAAAGTAATTTATAGTGGAGTTCCTATCTTTCCCTCTCCTTTCTCTCTCTCTCTCTTTCTGTGTCTGTGTATGTATGTGTATGCTATGATGACCTACTGAACTCTTGGGAGATGCCACACAATCACGCAAAGAACGTCCCGCTAGCACACGACGTGGAGGCTAAAATCCCTACCACCCACACAATCCAGCTTACTTAGCGTACTTTTGCCACCTGAGCTCAGTGCACTAAAAGTGAGGGACAGGGAACCAGCAGGGAAGCACATTTGTGGAAGGAGTAAAATCTCAGGAGAGGAAACTCGCTGTGACATTCACGAAGGCTTTCTAAATTCCTTAGTTCAAGTTTGTACCAGGGTTTAAGCTCTGGAATTCTCTGCTTGTCTCCTCATTGTATATACATATATATACCTGCCACAACGAGATTCAGATTGTTCTCTGTCTCAGCTGTCTCTGTGTATTTACTCACGAAACTTTTGTGTTGTAATACTAACAAATGACAGCGTGCATGTTCTAGAACAATGAAGGCAATATCTCCCAACGTAGTTAGCAGGTCATTAGTAAATCTTGAGATCATTGAGAGAACCGCAGAATAATATTTGAGTTCATTCTGTATTATTGGAGTTCATTCTCTAATCTATTTATGTACATTTATTTCGAGCCTACTTGCTTCCAAGCATTAAGATGACTCATTATCTTTATACACACAATAAGACACCTCATTTATATTCATAGAATCTACTTTGCTAGTAAATCTGTCTATTACAGATTACTTGTTAATGCTGACAGAGAGTGTATTTTCTATTTAGATTATGTTGTGTGTCCTTGTGAATTATCCAGCAGTTCCTTTATGGGTTTCCCTAAATCTTTCAAAACTCGAATGTGCTGTTGGAAGCTCTACGAGTATTGTACTTAGGGTTCAACCTGAAATCAATTTCATGAGTTCCTTCTATCGAGAGTCAAACGTCCTACTGTTTTAGGTTGTTTGCTATATCTAATATTTATAAGAATACTTAAAACTAGGAAAATATTTATGTATAAGTGTGAAAATCATTTAAAGAACCTTAGTTCAGTGGTAAAAATGGCTGGTAAAAATGGCAATCATCGAAAAGTGTATTAATCTGAATTGTCGTGTCTATGCAACAACAGTGTACAACGCTAATGTATAATTTGTATGTATTTACTAAGTATTGTTTATATTTACGGGCAAAAGTGCTATTTTAAAGGCACAAGCAATTAAGAAGAAAAATATATAAAGAAATAATTTGTTCCTTGGTTGAAAGGCAAATCACTAGTATGGGACTTTGTGTTCAGATACATTTGCCCATTCAAGTCTCCCTTTAGCTGTTATGAATGCTGGAGCTGTTGCTAGTCGTAGAGAAGTAGAAAAGCAAAGGAAATATAACAACCTCCTTGATAAATTTATTTTTGCTCCAATTGCCATCGAGACTACTGGTGCTTGGGGATCTGCAAGCCTTGATTTTATTAGAGAAGTAGGCAGACGGATTTCTATCGTTACTGGAGATATTCGTTCAACATATTTCCTAATTCAACGCATATATCTATTGCTATCCAACGTGGCAACGTGTCGTCGGTTCTTGGCACCTTACCACATGGAAAAGAACTAGATGAGGTATTTCTTCTCTAACACAAAGGACAACACTGAAAATGTATACAACTGGACGACATACTATACAAATAAGGTGTAATATCATTGGATGCCGTAGAAAAGCAGACAGTAACACTAGATATGATGCCGTTGATAGATGGTTTTCTACCCCTTCCTTTGGTTTGATATATTTCCTGTTGACTTAATTATTTTTTGAGCTGAGCGAAGCGAAGCTCTTATACTCGGGTTAGCCGTTTGGTTGTCCGCGAACTCCTCCTAGACCGTTTGGGCGATCTCAACCAAACTTAACACGCTGATAGAGTATGTCGTGCTGAGTGACAACATAGGTCGAAATCAAAAATCCGATGTACCATCGAGGAATAATCACCGAAAAACGCTTCCTCCTAGACCGTTTGGCCGATCTCAACCAAACTTAGCACGCTGATAGAGTATGTCGTGCTGAGTGACAACATAGGTCGAAATCAAAAATCCGATGTACCACCGAGGAATAATCACCAAAAAACGCTTCCTCCTAGACCGTTTGGCCGATCTCAACCAAACTTAGCACGCTGATAGAGTATGTCGTGCTGAGTGACAACATAGGTCAAAATCAAAAATCCGATGTACCATCGAGGAATAATCACCGAAAAACGCTTCCTGATTACGTAGTTTAAGTTCGCTCAGCTCATTTCATTGCAATCGGGTATATACATTGCATTCCTAGTCTTAATTGTTTCGTAAATTTATTTAATGCAATTGTTACAATTTTATTCAAATTATTATATTTTTCTGTTATTCTGTTAGCAATTATTGTTCCATTCCTCATTCATGCCTGTTATTTTAGTTGAATGTCGAATAATTTTGAATTGTAATAAATTTAAATTGTAATTGTTGACTTAGATGCCCAAGGTTTCATTTAACACCATGAAATATGAGTTTTAATGCAGCATGTGAATTGGTGCACTAAAGTGATCTTAGTGGATCATTGAATATCTAAGGATCAATTTCGCGAAATACACGTTTAAATCGGTTCAGGAGAACCGATTTTATTAATATCAAAAGTTCCGTTAAAATGTCGTCATACGTTCGTTAATTTTTCAAATACCTTTTGAAATTAACCTGGCAACAATACCTGGCAATCCTGCCCAACCTGGCAATTTCGTTGCGCCGGATCTTCCTGATGATCAACACACTTTTCAAAGAGTTTCGACTATGGAGGTTCAAAAAGCAATTAACTCCTTTCTGTCAGGCAGCGCGGGTGGTCTAAACGGGCTTCGTCCTTCAATTCTTAAAGACCTTCTTTCTTGTAAAATACTGGAATCGAAGGAAAAACTCCTGAAATCCTTTTGCGATCTACTTAATTTAATCATTTCTGGAAAAGTACCGATGGAAGTTCGCCCGCTGTTTTTCGGTGCCAAACTTACAGCTCTAAAAAAAAAAAAAAAAAAAAAAAAAAGGATGGTGGTATTCGGCCCATAGCAGTTGGGAATGTTTGGCGCAGAATATCGTCAAAAATAATTTGCTTTAGAATACGTGAGCCAGTTAAGAACTTTCTATCCCCTCGTCAGCTTGGTGTTTGTGTTCCTAATGGGGCCGAGGCAACTGTTCACGCAACTAGTTTATTTCTCTTCTACTTACAGTGCTACAAAGGCGGTTGTAAAGTTGGATTTTCATAACGTATTTAATGAGCTTCGTCGGGATACTATGCTTGCCGCAGTGATGAATGATTTTACTTCAATTTATCCGTATGTTTATCAATGTTATGCTCAATCAAGTGACCTGTTTTTTGACGGAAACACTATTTCTTCTCAGAGGTGTACAAGGTGATCCTCTGGGCCCAGCACTTTTCGCTATAACTATACACTCTTTAGTTAAATCACAGAATACCGAATTAAACATTTGGTACTTAGATGATGGAACAATTGGTGGTGAACCCGAGGATCCTTATTAGAAATAAATAAGAAGGCATCACTTCTTGGCTTGCATCTTAACTTTTCTAAATGGGAGGTGGGTTGTCTTGGGACAGATGAAACCACATTCGACGAAATCTTTAGAAGATTTAATGAGGCTGCACTAGGCATTCGTCCTCTAACAATTCATAATGCTTTTTGTTGTGTGTATTTTTTTTCTTTTACAAAATATTAAGTCTGAACAGCTATAACGTAACAGAATAGATGCCAAGCTATGGTCAGTGTCCTTGGCTCCCTTCGCTCTCGGAGGGTGGCCTTTTTCTCCCCCTTTTTTTGTAGAAAGTGAACATGAGCCGCCACGAAGGGCAGTGTGTGTGTGTTTTTTAGACAGTCGAAACGTGTGTGGTGGATGTGTCTTGTGTCGAACTATTGTGGTGCAATAAAAACATTCAATGAGAACTTCACATACAGTCAGGGATGTAATGGGGCATATACGGGAGTATACGGCGTATACCCACCTGAAATTTTTATAGTCCAGCGTATACTCACCTTAAATTTACGAAAGAATGAGCGTATATTGGGGTGCGTATACGCCAAGTAGTCTTGCGTATACGCTATACATTTGAAAACGATCGAACGTATACCTACCAAAAATTCGAGCATTACACCACTGCATACAGTACATACCTGTGTCCACTAATGTATATTAAATAGTTTGTTAATTAAATTAGCTATATTTTAACCAGGTTACGATTCATTTCTCTAAACAAACAACAAGTAGCGAGACGCAAGGAAGGTTTAGTAAATAATGGGAAATGCTTTCGTGCATGCATCCCGAACATTTGGTCCTCCTAGTGAAGCCGGATTTTCCTGTTACAAAAAATCGTAAAGACTAAAAACAGAGCAATATTTTGAACTGTGTGTATATATGTGTACTGTCTTTTTAGTAGTGTTCGAAGAAGAAAGAAAAGTGAAATTGTAAAGAACACCAGCGTAATTTGTGCAACCGTTGAACTGCCTGTCTCGTTGCCCCCCCCCCCCCCTCCGTTGTTTGTTTAGCCGTGCAGTGAAAACTGACCAACGATGGAACAATTACTTGCTTCCAAAACTGTCACCAAACGCGAAATAACGCGTTTGGAGAATAAAATAAACAGTGAGTCCTTCAATAAAGCTTTAGTGAAAACTTACATAGAGAAGGCGAATCAACTAATGACTTTTACAGATCTTACAAGAACTTGTGTTAGATCTTACAAGAACTTGTGATCAACAGACATTTGATACGTACGACAAAGAAATAGAAACAATGCAAGACAGGGTGGACGAATTAATTGATAAATTGGTGGTAATGAAACAATCAGAAAGTGTTTCAACATCAAATGAAAACGTAACCTGTTCAAAAGTGAGTGAAGTGCGATTACCGAAGTTGGAATTACCAACATTTGATGGTTCCTTAAAAGATTGGCTGTCGTTTCGGGATCTTTTCGTGGCATCCGTGGACAGTAATACATTACTGAGTGGCGCGCAAAAGCTTCAATATTTGAAGGCATCTTTGCGTGGCGAAGCGGCAATACTTGTACAATCGTTGTTGGTGACCGATCAAAATTACACAGAGGCGTGGGAAATAATCAATGCTCGGTACCAGAATAAACGTGAACTCGTAAATGATACAATAAAAAGACTGATTCGTCAACCGTGTGTAGTAGCCGATTCACCAGCTTCTCTAAGACGGCTTGTGGATACAACTAATGAATGTGTGCGAGTTCTGAAAGTGTTTGACATTCCTGTGGAGCATTGGGATGCTATATTAGTGTACCACATAACTGAAAAACTGGATAGTGATTCACGAGAGCAATGGGAGCTATCAATTAACTCAAACGAACTTCCAACCTTCGCGGACTTATCGCAGTTTCTCAACCAGAGATCGCGCGCACTCGCGGCTTCCGCGACAAGCAAATCAAATAAACCTCAGGCTCATAAATCGGCAAGTTTGTCCGGAAAGAGCAGGACAGTGGCGTATCATGCTTCGGCAGATGTGACATGTGTGAAGTGTGGACTGCAGCACGCGCTGCATAAATGCAAGGATTTCGTTCAAATGTCAGTAGACGACAGACATTCCTTTGTAAAAGGTAAGCTTTTGTGTTTCAATTGCCTAAAAGGAACACATAAACTTGCTCAGTGTACATCAGGTGGGTGTCATCGCTGTAGAAAGCTGCATCATACGTTACTACATTTTGACAGGAAGCCCGAAGGTGATTCTTCCTCTCAGTGCGCTCAAGATGTGTCGTCCCACGTAGCAGCTGATGGGGGAACAATGACAACTGTTTTTCCTCAAGTGTTGCTGTCCACAGCAGTGGTAAAGGTTAGAAACAACAGAAGGCAATTTCAATCTTTTCGAGCGTTACTTGACTGTGCATCAGAGGTAAGTTTTGTATCTGAACGGTGTGCTCAAGCGCTGGGACTCCCAAGACGTAGTGCAAATATAACTATTTCGGGAATAGCTTCTAGTAGTGCATGCAATTCACGTGCAGTTGCAGATCTTGCTTTTAAGTCAAGATACAATAACGATGAATGTTCAACAACAGCAGTGGTAGTGAGAAAAGTGACCGGAGATATGCCTAGACAGGCTCTCACTAGGGTTAATGAGTGGGTCCATATCAAGGATTTAGATCTGGCTGATCCGGAGTTCTACAAAACAAGTGGTGTGGACATACTACTCGGTGCGGACGTGTTTGCATTACTCGTCCAAGGAGGCAAACGTATGGGCCCTCAAGGTGCGCCCATCGCATTGGAAACGGCACTGGGTTGGGTGTTATCGGGGAAAGTGAATTGCAGTGGTTCATCAGCAGTGTCCGCATTTCATGTGTGCTGTGATCTAGATGTCTCATTGAGGCGACTGTGGGAAATCGAAGAAGTACCGTTTGTGCATCCCTTAACAGTAGAAGAAAGGGAATGTGAAGAACATTTTGCAGTGACGCATCGAAGAGTTAATGGTCGATATGAAGTTAGCTTACCGTTTAAGACCAATCACTCTGACCTCGGCTATTCTCGTGATATGGCAGTAAAACGACTCCATCAACAAGAGAGGAAGTTTGTACGGTGGCCTGGCTATCAGGAACAATATTGCAGGTTTATGGCAGAATATTTAGAACTCGGTCACATGGAACCTATTTCACCAAGTGAAGACAGTGTGTCCCCAACAACAAGTTGCTACCTTCCTCACCATGCCGTTTTAAAGGAGAGTAGCACAACTACTAAACTGCGTGTAGTGTTCGATGCTAGTGCAAAAACCACGACAGGTGTGTCACTGAATGAAACGCTCATGGTCGGTCCAAGATTGCAAGAGGATCTCACGTCTATTGTGCTGCGTTTTCGAACTCACCCGGTGGCCCTATGTGCGGACGCAAAAATGATGTTCAGGCAAGTTCGCGTGAAGCAAGAAGACGCAAACTTTCAACGCATTGTGTGGAGATCGGATCCGAAACAGCCTATTCAAGACTACAGGTTGCTCACAGTCACATATGGAACCGCATGTGCACCATTCTTAGCAACAAAATGTCTCCAGCAGCTGGCCGTCGACGAAGGACACAACTTTCCATTAGCATCACCAGTTGTGCTTAACGATTTCTACATGGATGATTGTCTGACTGGAAGTAACTCGGTGACAGAAGCAATTCATCTGCATTCACAACTAGTACAACTGTTAGAAAAGGGAGGGTTTGAATTGCGCAAGTGGGCTAGTAATGAACCAAGTGTTTTAGAGTCCATTCCAAGTCACTTAAGGGAAACAAACGCGATAGATCCTTGGGACGATAATGATGCTATCAAGGCATTAGGAGTGCAGTGGTGTCCGTCTGAAGATACATTCTGCTTCAAAATCACCGTACCAAAGACTCGTCATAGTGTTACGAAGAGACAGTTATTGTCTGATTTGGCCAAACTATTTGATCCATTGGGGTGGCTAGCTCCTACTACCATAAAGGCCAAACTCCTCATGCAGGAGATCTGGAAGCTAGGAATTGGCTGGGATGACCCTCTTCCAAGCAACATCATTAAACAATGGCATGACTATTGCGATGAACTTCCACTGCTGCAGAAAGTGAGAATCCAAAGATGTGCCATTCCACACGATACAAGGGAAGTCCATCTCGTTGGGTTCTGTGACGCGTCAGAGGCTGCGTATGCTGCTGTAGTGTATGTGAGATGTGTGCGTAATGACGGAAGCATTGCAGTGAACATGCTAAGTGCAAAAACAAAGGTGGCCCCTATCAAAAGACAAACACTACCACGTCTTGAACTATGTGCCGCAGTGCTCCTAGTGAAAGTAATAGACTTTGTGTCTCAATCCCTTAAAGTCGAAATAGTCAGCACGAGTGCCTATTCTGATTCGACGGTAGCCCTTGCTTGGATTGCGTCATGCCCAAGTAGATAGAAGACATTCGTGGCAAATCGAGTAAGTGAAGTGCAACAACGAAGTAACATCAAGTGGTATCACGTGAACAGTGAGACCAATCCTGCAGACTGTGCGAGTCGTGGTGTTAGACCGTCCGAGCTGATCAATCATCGATTGTGGTGGACGGGCCCAGAGTGGTTAGCAGCAGAAACAGTGCCAGCTGTAGAGGTTAACGATGAAACCTCAGATGCAGTGATTGTTGAACAAAAGACGTCGGTTGCTACAATGCACGCCAAGGCAGGTATTAGCCTTCTTTCAAACTACTCTTCGGTAACAAGATTAAACCGTGTGACAGCTTGGTGCAAACGATTTATAAATAATTCAAGGAGTAAACCTGATGCAAGACTACATGGACCCTTGACGGCGAGTGAGTTAGAAGAAGCATTGTTTTGTTGGATTCGGTTGGTACAAGAGGAGGAATTTTCTCTAGAGCTGAAATGTCTTAAGAAAAACGGTGACGTACCAGCACAAAGTAAATTATTTTGTCTGCATCCTTTCATAGACAATAAAGGTCTGCTTAGGGTAGGAGGAAGGCTGCAAAGGGCACAATTAGACTTTGACGAGAAGCATCCTATTCTACTGCCACGGAAACATACTTTAACCAAACTCATTGTGCGTGACGAACATGTAAAAAATTTGCATGCTGGTCCACAGCTACTTCTGTCAGTTCTTCGACAGAAGTACTGGATACTAAGAGGAAGAGATGTGGTGCGCCAGATTGTGAGACAGTGTATAACCTGCCACAGATTCTCTCGAGCTAATGCAACTCAGCTCATGGGTCAATTGCCCGCTGGGCGTGTAACTCCAAGTAGGCCGTTTAACCAGTGTGGGGTAGATTACACTGGTCCAGTGTTGTTGAAGAACACAAAGGGGAGGTCTGCCAAGACATATAAGGGTTATATTGCATTGTTTGTGTGCTTCAGTACAAAGGCCGTGCATATTGAACTAGTGACCGAAGCATCTACTTCAGCCTTTCTGGCTGCGCTTAAACGTTTCGTGGCGCGTAGAGGGAAGCCAAGTGACATATACAGTGACTGCGGAACAAACTTTGTAGGTGCAAACCGTGAGCTGAAGGATCTTTTGACAATAGTGACGCCGACAGGAGTTTCAAATATTTTACAATTACTTGTCGTCTTTTAGCATGCAGAAAAATGCTCATTCAATAGTACGTAGACGTAGTGGCTTTGTAGCATTGGACCCCCCGTAAGTTTGGATCAATCCCAACAAAAATTTGTGTGTGCACGGCTGCACGTAACCCTGTTACTCGTTTAAAAATTATTCAGTGATAAGAGACTTGCGTATAGCAAATACCACTCTACAGTAATAAAAAGAAATACACTCTAAAAGAGAAATTAAAAATTGTATTACGTTAGACTGTATTCCAGCTTCATTTAGCCAATCTACAACAACATTTAAATTTATATAGAATAGTTTATCTTGAACCAACACATTTTTACGCTTACTTGGGCTGGAACGAGTAAATACGCACAAAAAGGAAAGCATGTTTATTGTTAACAGCCAGGAAGAAAACAGTGCGGTCCATTTTTCTGCAAGATAGTGTAAACGTCGGCAAGAGCAGGACAAAGTAGAACACGTGCCATAACTATAGAGCATCTACAAAGTCTGATCTCGGGACATTTTTGCAAAAACGGTTGGGTGGATGGAAACATCGGCACAAAACGTATCCCGTTAATTTTCTGGACATACATGTTGAATAAAAACGTACTGCCCCAGGGTCCCCAGGAGGGACCCAAACAGGGTCCACCTCATAATTTTCAAATGGTAAGGGGGGTCAAATAGTATATCATTTGAAAAGTATTGTGGAAAGAAACAAGCTGGACCAAGTCCCGAGTCTATATGCTCAACCTATGCAAAATGGTGGTCACGGATTATTTCATTTCAACTATTTTGACGTCCTACCATTTTGTGCAGTTTGAGCGTAGAGACTCGGGACTTGCTTCATCTTGTTCCTTTTCACAATACCTTTCCAACGATACACTATTACTTGCCCCCTTACCATTTGAAAAAATTGTTTGGAGCCTGTCTGGGATCTTCCGGGTAACCCTGGGACACAACTTTTTCATTCAAAACATGTGCTTCTAAAATAATGGGATATGTGATCGCCGATTTTTCCATTCACCCAATTCTTTTTCGAAAAATAGCCCGGGTCAGACTTTATAGAGCCCTGAAGTTATGGTACGTGCTCTACTTTTTGCCCTGCTCTTGCGGATATTTACACCATCTTGCAGAAAAACGGACATCACTGTTTGCTTCCGGGGTGCTAACATTACATATGCTTTCCTTTTCGTGCGTATTCACCCGTTCGAGCCCAAGTACTTTGCTTGTTAGTAGTTGGTGTTTTGATTTTCAGTGATGAAGTATTGCAAGTACGTAAAATGGTGACGTGTCTGAATGGCAGAAAAGTTTTGAAGTAAGGTATTCCATGTATGGTTCTGAGATAAATGCATAAGTTAGTTCCAACATTTGCCAGTTGTAGACTATGTAATGAAATATAGAGTTTTTTTTTTTTTTTTTTTTTTTTTTTTGTTCTTATGTATCCTCGAGGATATGAAGGACGGATGCTATTACCAGGAGCGAGACTTGAATGCGGTACAGTTGGCAAGTGCACAGACTATCTTGTAAGATTATTCTTGACAGTATAGGCCGTTTCCCATCATATTATCTTGGCTCCAGAGATCTGGATTACGAGAACACTCCAAAGTCCCCGACACGAAACAGAGAGAGATACATGCTAGTAATTGCCCGCAAATACAGAAAGTGGATTACATAAACCAGAATAATGACGGGATAGACGGTGATCGTGGGAGGCCCAAGGAGCCTGGGCCACCCTAAATTTGCTTGCGGTTCCCCAAGGTCTGGATATCTTTTCTTACCAACAATATCTGCATTTCTGCCAACGAAACACATACATACACACTCTGAACGGAACTCTCCCGAAATTGAACAGAAATTAACATGGCTTGTGACAAGCAACGCATTTTATCGTGAAAATAAAGAAATTAAGGCACTGAAGTGACACTGAGGCGAATATGATGAAGAGGAAATTATCATCTTTGGCCAAATATATCTTGGACTTAGTGTTGCCAGTGAGACGAGACGAGAAGAGACATAATTTTGTAGGCGTCTTAACTTGTTTCTTCAAGGATTGTTTCTCGTCTCGTCTCGCCTCGATTCTCGAGAAGTTTTCCTCGTCTTGTTATGTAAATTTATATAGAGGTACTTTACTTTAGCAAGTAATCTTCTTTAAATGTTGATTAGTGCTCTTACATTGTATTTACAACCAGTTTACGTATTTGCAATTTTTTGTCACCGACCCCAGGCTCATTTTATTAAATTTGGAGGAGATTGGAAAAGACATTGTTAATTTGAACTTTATTAACGGAGCCTCGTATATGCAGGAACAATCTCGAAGCATCTTTCACCAGTTTGGTATGTTTTTGTATGTGTTAGTAAGCCTAGCTTCGATTCTACTGCCATATATGGTCAAGAAACAGGGACGCAGATCACGTGACAGCAACGTGCTTGGTGACTGTCTCCTTATATCTGACTTTCGGGACAATCACCCTTCACCTAGCACTGTTATAGCTAAGAGCTAATTGGACGATAATTCTGGTCCGGGGAGCCATATCACGGATAATTTGGAACTGTATAACCACTACCTTGATGGATGAAAGTGTTATAACAACGTTATAATAGCATCTGTAATATTACCAATAGTTACCCCAATAGTATAGGCTTCTGTATGCATTATGTAACTAATTTATTACAGACTCTATTTTAAGCTATTATTTTATTTATTTAAGTTGTTACTTAACCTATTTGAATTTTACCTAACCTGTTAGCACAGTAACTAGGGTACTGAGTGAAAACTAGGGTAACTAGGGTAACTAGGGTGAAAACTAGGGTAGAGTTATTTATAAGTAGGCATAATAATTAAGCAGTGATTCACCTGGGCTATTTTATTTTATTTTGAGAGATATTAGTTACACAAGAGTGGGTGTGACCCTCACAAAGCTATTTTAAATCTGATAAAATTATTGAAATGTAGATGGGTCACCCACGGCGATACCATATTACGTAAATGATTGTTACAATAAAATATGGTGTTTGAGTAAATTACTAAGCATATTTATAGACCTATTTAGTGTTATTTATACAGTTAGATAATTTTTTTATAGCCTTTACAAAAGCCAATGTGATAATCATTATACTCAAGAGAAATTAAAGAATAATCAAAATCAAATTAAATTAAATTAAATTAAATTAAATCCGGGTTTATCATAACCTGCGGCTATGAGGATATACTAGATTTGCATTGCCTGACCATAATTGTGAATAAAATATGGAAAACTATGAAATATGCAACTTACATGATCTGGTTCATCGATGTTAATAACGATAACAATATTTCCGCGTTACAGCAGTGGACAATTAGCAAATTGTTCCACCTGCCCGATAATCTCCGATTTGAGAGTTTAAGACAAATTGACTTCAACCGTACGTGTGCGATTGAGAGACTCCGAAAACTGAACACCTGGTTTAGAAAACCAGGAGTTTTTATGTATTCCTTATTTATTATTTTTTTTCTCTTGTCCTTCGAAACCAGTGCATTTTAAACTATAAAATAATAGTTTTGTGACGTATGCGGGAAATCACTGCTTTCACCATTTCACAAAACAAAACTGTTTTCGGTATATAATGGTTTTGGGTTTTCTGGTGTCCTTCCTCAAGTATCTGACTGTAATAACTTAATAATAACTTATTTGTATACCTTTGGTTTTTTTAAGGTGACATTATTATCCACTAAAATAATATTGAGGCTTGATTTTTGAAATTATACAAATTTTAACCAAGTTAAAGTTCTTTACGTTTCCGTAATAATATAGTCAACTAAAAGAACCTTCAGTGATGTGCACGAACGCGTAGACGCGACACCCGTCACGGTCGTCGCTCGGAAAAGCACCCAAGAAGGCGCGTGGGGTGCCTTGTTCTAAAGTGGACAAAATTCAATAATCTATATCTCTCAGCTAAAAATACAAAAGACGACAAAATTAAAGCCAAACTAACATACGTTATTCTTTTGTAAGTGCTCCCCTGTACGGATTGAGCTTTCGCAAGTTCATTTGTCATTTTGCATAACTGGAAGCAAACCTTTCAGTTCAGTATCAGTGATTGTGCGATACTCGTATACGCTTCAGTGTTATTTGTATTACCATATTTTTAAATAACAGTGCAAACAAAAGTTTTTCCAAGTCAAACCTAAATTACTAAACAAAAGTGCAGCAACATTTCAGTGTGGAGAAATCTGAATCATTGGTTACGGAGCCTAACAACATACTCTTGGAACTATCCAGGCTGCGGTACAGGAACCTTTCTGTGGACCTTTGCATTCAATTGGGAGTCGACACCAGAACCACGACGTTCCTGAAGGAGTTGACCGGTCGAAGATTATTGTGAGTAAATGAAAGTTTATTGATCGTGTCACCACTCGATGACGTAAAAGCCACCATAAATATATAAAGTAAACGTTTATTTGTTATTTTTAATATAGTGTAAATTATACTTATATTCTTTACACATTTTAGTTAGGCTTTGTGATTTGATCCTCAAGTTAATTATAATTTATTGTTATTTGTGCCTAGTTCAGTCATTTGCACATATTTTCATTTTACGGTACTTATATTTTTGTCTGCCGTCCTCCCAGCTTCGGATATGACAAGAATATAGGTATTGGAAGAAATCGTTCTTCGCCGTGGCAGAGCTGGGATACATACGCGAGAAAGAACGACAGAGAGAGAGAGAGAGAGAGAGAGAAAGAAAGAAAGAAAGAAAGAAAGAAAGAGAGAGGCGTATACTCTGTAGCGAGGAAGAAAACAAACGTAAATGTTATGGTCATATTAACAAAATTCTAACCACGACGGAGACCACGGTTTTATTTTCTACCATTTATCATATAACACTAATACCGTGTTCAAAATCTAACACTTGGTGCACCTAATGTTGCGCATGAAACGAGAAATTTGTAATCTTGTCTCGTTTTTAAGACAAGAATATCTTTCTTTGTTGTCTCGTCTCGAATTTTTAAAAAAAAGTAATTCTCGTTTTTGAGGCGTGAATCAAAGCAAAATTAGAAATTTCTCGTCTTATGGGCAACGCTGTTCGTATTGGGTACCAACAAGTACGTGACGCGACCAAGTCTGGAAGCATTATACATTCCAGGGAGCAGACTTCCATATTTGAAATTTGAATATTGCATAGGCACAAACGCTTGGAGTGGATTGCGGGTAAGGGACTAGAAAACAACAGGATTGGGTGCCATTTCATAAGAACACATAACAGCTATCATAAACATTGCTGAAGCGTTAAGCAATGTGTTTTCTACGTTTGTACTTATTACGAAATGAAGATTATTATTAAAGTGTATTGATTTGTTGATACATCTCGTTGTTAGCTGACATTGCTCCAAAGGTCCATTGTAACTATTATAGTGTTCATATGACAATAGCATCCTATCCACTTCCTATCTCCCACCCGCAACCCACTTCAACTTATCTCGCCTGCTCAATATTTAATTTTAAAGTATGTCAATCGGTTCCACGCCATGTAGAAGGATCCTCTTGTTCCACGGTGGAGCTGACTGACACATTCCATAGTCGAATATTGGACAGGCGCGATAGCTTGGCGTGGGTTGCAAGTGTGGACGGAAAATGGGTAGGGTATTTCATTTAAAAAAATACTATAACAATTAGCATGGGCCTTTCGAATAATGTCAGCTAACAATGAACGTCTAATCAATCGCTGCATTTTAGTTCGTTTCGTAATCAGTACGAACGCAGAAAACACATTGTTCAACTTTTCAGCGATGTCCATGGTAACTGTTATGGTGTTCTTATGAAATTGCATCCTATCCTCTTGCAAGTCATTGCACCTATGCAATATTCAACTCTAAAATATGGAAGTCTGCTCGGTGCCAGCTTGTTTAATAACGTGTTAAAAGTTGAGAGGTACCGGCATTAGCAATTCATCCAGCAATTGGCAATTGTTTTATATAGAATATACGGCTCGGGATACAGCCTTCATGCTGATAAGGAATACAAAACTCTAAAACAAAACAGTGTAAGAGAGAAATCTAATCAACATCCAAGGGAAAATTTCAGTTACAAAATTCTTGAAAACGCAAAAAGAGCTGCTGTAAAAAAAAAAAAAAAAAAAAAAAAAAAAAAAAAAAAATCTTATACATACAAGAGGACTATATATGGCAGAATATGTTTGTGTGTAGTTCTTATATGCAACACGCCAAGGCAACGATATAGCTATCTTTTACTACCTCAGTCGCGCTGGCCAAAAATTAAACTATTGCCAAGGGATCTATTCAGTTCCCTTGAGCGAGAGAAAATTTTACCAGTTTAACTTCAAAGTATTAAGTTACGTACAAGCTGTTGCCGACAAGTTTCCCGTCTGAAATAAGTTTGTGTGTTAGTGCACCGGTGGGATATTTATTATATACATACAGTGTTCTATGACATTTAGGACAGAACTTTTGTCATAGCGCTAGTAGGTAAGCTTTATGGAAAATTATGTACATCAGCCATGCACAACAGCCGATCCACGGATCATGTCTGATTTTTAACGTTATTTCTAGCCATTTTCTGTAAAATTGCTAAGCATAAAACGTTTCTGAACTGGAGAGAAACTTATGTCCGTCTCGAGAAATGTCATTGGCATTGGAACATCAAATGTAGTACCAAATACTGAATGATTTAGTTGTAACATGATATATCAGACTTCCTTTAAGTAAATAATTTTGTTATAATATTCGTAGATACAGTTTTTCATGTTATTGTATGATGAGTTAGTTTCCGTAATTTTTTGTTTAAAAAAATGGTCGAAAATCGGTTGTATAATATCTCATATGGCTCACAGCCTCATCAAGCTCTCTGTACTGCTTCATCCCACTCATGATCTACATTGCATATGTCTTATTTGCACAAATGCTTTGGTTGATCAATCTCTGAAGACTTAACTTGATCCTCACCATAATAAAGTAGTTCTACGGCTAACAGTTCCGGATATCTGATGATCAGAGAATCAGTGAGTGAATGAATAGGTTTACTTTTTATATATAGTACATAGATAAATTCTAATGGCAATAAGGATCACGGTCGCTCAATAATAGAACAATCATTTCTGATGTGTAGAGTGTCTGGTTCTATTCCAGTTCACGTGCAGTGGATTTTGTGGCGGACAAATAACGTGTGCGTAGGTTCTCCCATTTTCATCTTTCCACCATTTCATTCATTATCATCATCATCACCGTTTCTCTTTGCCTCGGTGCATAATCGTGGGACATTAACACATTGAGCGCCATGTGTATGGACTTTCATACACACGGCTCCCTTGTGCAGCACCGCGTGTGTGATTTTCCATACACAAACAATATATTGCACTTTTCTCGCGTTTGTTTTATAGGTGTGTATGCAATTACAAATATATGGCGTAGAAGTCAAAATTTAATGTCCACGCCGCGTATATGCAAAACCATACACAAAGAAAATCATGCATTTATACGGCTAAAACAAAGGCGAAAACAAAATATTACTGACAAACTGTTGCCAGTGACGCACAGGTGATAACGGTCTACAGATAGGGTGGCAATCAAGGTGTTTGAAATTTTCGTTTCCAAGAGATTCTATGGGATGGCAAAGATTAATAGCCGAAACACTTAAATAGTGACTGTAGATTGCGTATCACTCGTAATTTGAGGAGTTTATTTTCAAAATGGAAAATCTCCACAAACGTTAATTTTACAGGGGAAGAAAATAAAGTTTGACTTGAAGACGATTCTGAAAAATCTGTTAAAAAAAAGAAAAGAAAAAAGAAAAGAAAAAAGAAAAGAATACGACAACCGCTTTGTTATGTTTTCTTTTCAATGAAAAACACCGGAGTGAATGAACGAGGCGGATGTGAAAGAAACAACCAACATCGTAATTTCTACCAAAAATGTTCCCGTTTGCATATATGTCCCTGCTGCATAATCAGAAAAGAGAAAGTTAATTTTAAAAAAAATAAAAAACTTTTGAGTATAAATACTTCAATTTATGTTGATACCTAGATTCTCAGAAAATGCAGTGGTCTTATTAAACGCTTTCAGAAACACATGGGTTTGGAAGTAAATGCAGAGAAAACTAAATACATGAAAGTTCGCCGAGATCGTAATACTACAAACTATGGATGCGTCCAAATATCAAATAATACTTCCGACAAAGTAGATACTTTCAAATATCTATAATTAATATTAATAGACCGAAATCATATCCGCGAAATTAAATATCGACTAAAAACAGGAAATTCGTGTTATTATTCACTTCAAAAAAAAATTGTCGTCGCGAATTCTGTCGAGGAATTTGAAGCTTAAAATGTAGAGAACGATATTCATGTTGTTGTGCTGTATGGTTGCGAAACGTGGTCACTTACTCTGAGGGAAGAATGCACACTGAAAGTATTTGAGAATAAATATCCTCCTGAGATAAATATTCGGACCCAAGAAGAGCTGGAATGGGGAATGGCGGAAACTTCATAATGGGAAACTACATAATTTATATCGTTTAGCAAACATCGCTAGGTCAAATCTAGGAGGGTCTAGTCAAAATGAAACAAAGTAGAAACGCTTTCAAAGTTTTAACTGGAAATCCAATCGGAAAACGACCATTAGAAAGACCTAGGCATGCATGGGAGACAATATTAAGATGAATCTGGCAGAAATAGGAATACAAAGTAGAAAATAGATCCAGTTGGCTAAGGTCAAAAGCCAATGAAGAATTTTTGTGAACATGACATTGAACCTTAGTGTTCTATAGGCCATAGTATCTAAATTCTCCGAGGATAAAATGATTTGTGTGTTAAGATTTGTAAGATTTTACGGAATCAATCGGTATTGGTTCCTGACTCTGAGATATTGATTCTAAGTAGTGGTCACGGCGGCGTAGAGATCAAAATAAACCAATTCTCACATCTTTGTCTCTCTCTTCCAGAAATCTAAAAGAAATCCTTTTCTTTGACTTCAAGTATGCCAGGTGTCAGCCTTTAAGACGTTGCTTGTCGTAGTACAATAAGTAATGGACGTTCTTCGTCTTGAAGAAAGAAAAATATCGAATGAGAGATGGGTCCCGTTTTTACCATAGTTTTTCATAATAATAGTAAAAAAAAAAAAATCTATTCCTTTTCCGCTTTCTTCTGTTTCAAAGGATATCTTTCTCTTTCTGTCTTTGGCCCTTTTGTTCTTGATGTGATTTCCCCTTCTCTCTTTTTTAATGATTGAGAAAAAGAACCCTTTTCAATCGGTGTTGATAGTGTCAGTTAGAAGGAAGCGAGCCTTCAGTTAGGAGTGCCTTTCAAGAGAGAGGAATGGAATCTTTCTTTTATTTTTAGGTTCAGATTTTCTTCTTTGGCGTGAAGGAAGAATCAATAATGATTCATTTAGGCGGAAGAATGATTTTTGTAATAAATTCGTTCAGAGGATATTTTTTTCTTCCTCAACAAATGCTTTCTTTTCTATCTTTCTTCACTTTTCTTCAGGAAAGAGAAGATTTAGAAGATTACGATTTTTGCGAAGATTTCATATATTATAGTTTTGAGGGGCCTCTGTGGATAAATGTAGCTTATAATATTTCAATTCTGTTTTACAATATTTAAATAGATGGAAACAGAAGTTTTCCCCTCCTTATTCTACCTCATATCCATTCCTACGTATCCGCTTTACAAGGATCCTACAAAATGTTTTATACGCTGAGAAAAATCCGTTATCCGGACAGCGGTATATTGTACAAATATACGGAATCCATAAGTTTACTACGGAAATCTGTACGGAGCATACGTTATCCGTTATCCGTATGCTACAGATGTTACATCATGCCGCTGAAGGGTGTCTGACGTTTTAATAGTCTTTCATATATTACATATGTATACGTTTCAACGTTTGTTACATACGTCAGCTATATGTTATATATATGTCCATCTGTATGTGAGATCCTGACCAACTAGATACACATCTTTGATTCATGCGGAAAGCATTATAAAACATATAATGCTTTCAGCTATAAGTTTGCTGCAGGATATTACATTAAATCCAAAAACAACAGGATTTGCACATGTAACATACGCTACTTACGTTCGTTTCTCTGTGTATGCATATTAAGCAAGTCAGTGTCTACCTCCATGATAAGTTTGGTCAAGATAAGAGGTAATCGCGTACGATAATGTCCGTGATTGATTTTTGGAAAAGGAATATCGAGTAAGAAACGAGAATGTTAATCGACTTCAGGTCATGTTTATCACTACTTAATAAGTAATGCGCTTATTTTGACAATATTTGAATGATCAATAAGATGTTAGAAAACTTGAAGAAGGGCTGTGAAGAATATGGGATGAAAATAAATGTTAGAAAGACAAAAGCCATGGTGATTGGAACGAAGCAATCAGTGTCAAATTTAGAAATAGGAGGGGAGAAAATGGAACAGGTGACTGTTTTCGATACATGGGTAGTATTATTAGTGATTATATGAAGTGCGAACGCAAAATAAAAGCAAGGATACGAATGGCGAAAGAAGCGGTCTTAAGGAGGAGGAAGTCTGTTTTCTGGAACCTTCAATAAAGAGTTGAAAAAAAGACTCATAAAATGCTTCGTATGAAGTATTGTACTGTATGGAACAAAAACATGGATATTACGCAAAAGTGATTAAAAACGAGTGGAAATTTTCGAAATGTGGCTGTAGTGAAGAATGGAGAGAATTGGGTAGAGCAGAAAACAAATTATAGGGTGTTAGAAATGGTGGGGGACAAAAGAACAGTGTTATATATTATTGAGAAGACGAAGAGAAATTGGTTGGGACGTTGTCTAAGAAAAAAATGTATCATGAATGACGTGTTAAAAGGTATGGTGGCAGGAAAGAGAGGGAGGGGCGAAGGAGGCTGTAATTGATAGGCAATATCTAAACAGAAAATTTCGTATGTGAAGACTCAGAGGTTAGCTGGAGACCATGGAGTATGGAAGCTTCTCAGTTGCGGCAAGTGACCTGCCAATAATGCCAGATACCTAGATGATGATTGGAAGGATCTAGGTTCAACTTTTTGGACTTAGTCTCTTTAAGGTAGTCTAGGTTTTTATGAACAGAAGTGTGTGCGCCTTACGCTACTGTGTCCTGTCTAAATTTCAAGTTTCCAAATTAAGGAGCTTGATCTAGGCGTTGATCAGTCTGTCAGGACTTCCTTTATACGGTATACAGAGATCGCTGTATATATGAGTACCTTTCTGCAGAAAATTGTATGGTGTGTTTTTTCCTATACGGAAGAGAACCAGTTCTGTCTAATTAATTTCCCTCATCATTTCTATCGCTATCCTTGTTGTTGTTGATTCATATACAAACTTCTAATGAGGCCCCGATCATTAGAATTAGTCAAAGCTTATGATATAGGAAGATGGAAATTGCAAACTTAAAAAAGGTTGTTTTCATATAAAGTTTCTTTCATCACCCGCTACTATTCATTCCAGAAAAGACTGGTATGCTATCAAAAACAAACTCGCCTTCTATCCACCTCTTTAACCACTGCAAAATGAGAAAACAAGTCGCTAACCTTGACAAGAAGGAAAACTTTTTAAAGACTTCATGTATTATCAAAATCTATACCCTAATTCGCTTGCAGCTGATATTGAGAAGAAATGCCTGTCCGTTTTGTCACTATCATGCCATGCCCCGCTACCAACAATTACCATTTTTAATTCATGCCCCGCTACCAACAATTACCATTTTTAATTCTTGTCTTCAAAAAGCAGTATTAATTAATGAACCATATTAATTGTCTGAAGCCTGCGATTTTACCTTACATGTATTTTGTGAATGATGATTTGTGTTTAACTATCACAATAGTTTAGGTGTGCTCGATAAAGATGCGTTTCGTTATACAATATATGACAAAGAAATGTGCCAACAGAATATTTAATAATAATAAGTTAATACTTTCCAAATACTGTTCCATGCGTATGGCAAACGAAAGAAATCAAAAGTACGTAATTCATTCCTGTTATTTACAGTACATACATTTCCATAATACAAATACTTGGGTTCATTTCGAAAACATATGCATCACAATTCACTAATATCTAGGCTTGACTAATTGTTCTAGTGACCGCGAAAGTACCAAACATACGAAGTACGAAACATATAGTTTCATTTGAGGTCGCGGTGATTCGTCGCTCCTCAGATTACTTATACGAGCAGTATTAATTTCAGAAAGTGTCCTACGAGGGAAATTTTTAACAAACAAGGGGTGAAAGAAATAGAGCCAAGGATGTTATAAAATAGAGGATCTGCCCATACAACAAAATCGTGAAGCCATACGTCACAGTTCCGCCACACCTACTCTGCCCGCTCCGCGCCACTAAGGTCGCAATGTTTCGAGCCAACAAACATGGCGGAAACGAGAGTAGCTAATCAGACGTACCAGTTCAGACAATGCTCAGTTGTTTTTCGGCTTCATTGAGTTCATAGGATGAAGATACGTATGGGCAGATCCTTTATTTTATAACATCCTTGAATAGAGCCTACAATATGCCCGAAACGATTCCCAGATATATCCAAAATGGCTGCTATACAATAAGAAGTTCGTATAACTTCCATTTCTCTCTCACTCCATCAATACTTTTTTTTTTTTTTTTTTGAGCAGGGACAGGAGAACAGATACTGTAGGAAGACTAGGAAGACGTGGGGTAATTTGCCAAGATCTCAAAAAAGAAATACTTTGAAGAGAATTGGACAAAATGAGGCTTATTGGTTCTTTTCAATGGAAGATAGAACGAAAACGGGGCCATAAAATTCGATCTGCTGTAACCATTCCGGGTGTTCGAGGTCTCTGTTCGGGCGGACATTTATTTGTAACCAACTTGAGTTCGGTATTCGTGGTTCTGTCCTCCGTGGTCCTGCCAATAAGTATTCTCCTGAGACCAGAACTTACCTGGATAGGACAATGAAGGACCTCTCCAAAATGGGGTTACAAATTGTTTCCAAATAGCTCGTCGGTCTCAATGATGAGATGAGCATTAGGCGCCGAGAGGTTCGGATGTCTCGTCCCGAAAACCTCACGGTCATCCAGATCATAATGCACACAAACAACGAAAACACACGAATTAAATAACACTATACTTATTTATTAGAATACTATTATAAAAAAATAGCGAAGAGGAATGAACACAACACTTAACACAGACTATGTATAATAATCTTCGTCACTAAAATAACACTTTGCCTTTTTAATGCACTGTAGCCCTTTATATGTATGAGATTATGTCTGAAATTACACTATAAATACTTTTCTCACACCATTGACGCACTTGGGGGACTAGCACTGGGGAAAGGATCGCCGGGGTAATCCCACGTAGTATCCTGGTTGCTACTCCAAACAGTCCTGAAAAGAGTCGACGTGAGTCTTCAGCGAAATAATTTCCAAAGTGGAATGCTGATGTTGGAGGGCGCGTTTATAACTTTTAGGCGCACAAGGTTTATGAACCTGGGACTTCACTAGTTGGGGTTAGCCGTAAGAAAACGTCCTTCACCGGCTAATAGCTTAAGCCCCTTAACACAAAATCATACTTGATTCCCGATGCAACGTGCGTGGTTACGGCTTCTAAACCTGGAGTCAAACTCCCCGAGCTCAAAAGTTCTAGATACGAGCTGCAATGGTTGACTGAAGAGTGTTGGCAGTTCATTCTAAAAACCACTCAGTTAAATCGCCTGCATACACATGCAAACAGAATACGGAAAAGCATTTATGTTAATTTTAGTCCACTGGTCACAATGCACGAGACATTGCGATAACTCGGGCGTGTGAAAGTACAGATGGCAATGTAGTTTGTGCCACTCTGGTGCTCGAAAATCTGGTCAGCTAGTATCTCCATAAATGATTAAAGAAAGCACTTAATTTAGTTCCAAATAACTGCAGAAAATATACTGTGCATAATAATAAGTCAGGGAGAAACACTGAAAAGGTTCGTAGTTCACTGAAATGTTCTCACCAAAAAGCAGCGTTTTAAATATATATATGAAAAAAACAATGAGAGACTACTTTGTCCCGTTGCGTGGGAGAGAAGCAATTCCCACCGAAGAAAGAACTTATATGCGTCGCAGAATAAAGTATAAATCGAAAAAATGATCACTGTCTTTACGAAATATACAGAGCGTCCACAAAAATACTTCTATAACCTGGTGGCGGTTATACTGCCATGTAAAACTTACTATTTCCTTGGATTTCAGTATTTTATTTTGAACATTTCCTCTTTTCTCTATTTGCTACTAAATATTGGTACCAAATCCCTAGTTTAGGGAGAATTCCCTCAATCTACGAATACTGCCTTACGCCAGTATTGTTAGTTGGCGGAAGATTTCCCGTAAAGCGGGAAATTGTTAACGCCTGCGGGAATATGGGATTTTTTTGTTTAAAAGAAGCCGAAAATGATAAATTCTGACAACTTTTCTATCACATGTTTCTTTAAAAGTTTGTTTTTCCTTTTCGTCTTTTGTTCTCTTTTTCACTAGCACATAGTCTACGTTCACACAGATGCACAAACATTCATTCAGCTGAAGGGTTTGCATCTATCTAAATAGGCATAGGCAGAAAACCCAGCCAAGATCAGAATCAGAAAAAAAGAAACGAGAATGGACAGATACTATGAACGCACGCTGGAAAGTAACCATAGGTAAACAGCAGATCTGCCATATTTGCTTTGCTACCTCTTTCTTCGTAACATAAAATTATATTGTAGTTCCTTAAAAAATGTGAAGAAATAGTAATCTAAAATCAAGAGGTTTTACGTGAACACAGATATCACTGCTATGTTTCATTAGCCAGAAGAAACATGTACTTTATTTGACGGGAAATTTTCGCCTGATTTGGAAATTTCAAAGTTTTGAACGGGAAATTTACTATTAAGAAACTGACAACATTACCTGACTCTACAGAAGAAAGCATTTAGAGGCCTAATCACTGCGAAATTAAAATACCGCTGATTTTATACTAATTATGTGATACCTTCAAATAGATAAAATATAATCGAAAAGTGGAACAAGAGCGCGCTAGACAATATTTTGAATGAGGTACCGTTATCACGAGTGTGTAACCTATTAGCTTTCTGTTTGCAGCCATTTATAAACACGAAAAAAAAAA
Source organism: Thermobia domestica (assembly GCF_964235325.1). NCBI lineage: Eukaryota > Metazoa > Arthropoda > Insecta > Zygentoma > Lepismatidae > Thermobia > Thermobia domestica. The sequence goes on along the minus strand of NC_137463.1, from coordinate 100,029,632 downwards.
TGCCGATTTTCTAAATGACTGGAATTTTCTAAATGACTGATAACGGTATCTCATGAAAAATAATATTGTCTAGCGAGTTCTCGTCCCACTTTTCGATTATCTTTTATCTATTTGAAGATATCACATAATTAGTGTGAAATTAGCAGTATTTTAATTTCATCGTGATGGGGCCTCCTTAGCCTTATCTGCTTTGGAAAGAGTGTTTGAGGTGTTCGTTTTATTGTTCAGTTTGTATGTTAAAATTGGAAGTGTCTTGTCCCTGTGTCGTTTCATCGTCTCGGTTATTTCGGATACGATGATTAAGAAAAAAAAATTGTAGTGGAACAAATTAGATTCTGAGTGACTCTCTCATCAGTTTCTTTTTGTTTATCTTGAAACAAATGAAGACGCCACCGGTCTTAACTGCATGTTGTTGGTTTCATTTGTTTGAGAAGAGACAAGCTGCAAGCAAGTGCGAACTCGAGCTAACGTCTGATGGTTGCATACATTATTGATAAACTAAAATTTCAAGATAATGCACAAAGGCAAAAGAAGATAGAGTTGTCACAAAAGACCTGGCTTTCAGAGAATATGAAATGAACTTTTAATGTAAGAGAATGCCTAATTTTCAAAGCGAATGTTTCTGGAATTCTGTTAAGACCTTTCATTATGTATGCACCAAGAAAATGATGAAAGAAAAACGCTACACTAGGAGAATTTTCGTTCGTATTCTTTCGTTTAGTCTCAATTGTTCTGAGAATGCTTAATTTGTAAGAAAAAAGTGCATAGTATATGCGGGTGTCTGCGCATATGAAATGTATAATAGATGCAGAAACTGTACGAGTATGAAGCATATCAGCAGAAAGCAGAACGTGGAAAAAACTTATGTACATCAATGATAGTTCTGTGATTTACAAACAAACGAGTAAAATATGTCTAACAAGTTTCCCTTTGGCGAGAAAGAAACATCCTTTGATTTCTGTAGCAAGTCTTTTGGATCTGAAAGAAAATCATTTGAATGCTGATGCACATCAGAGTAATTCTTTTATCCTTTTGTATACGTTATTAATATCTAAGATCATGGGCGTCCGAAGGGGAGGGCAGAGGGGGGACCCGCGCCCCCCTCTGGCTCATGAAAATGTACTAAATTTCTTAAGATTTTCTTAATACAAATAAAAAAATACCAACGTAATATAGCAACTAGGGAGATGAGCCCTCTCCTAGAAAATTTTCTTCGGGCGCAAATGTCTAAGATTGCAAAAGATACTACTATGATAGACCTGATAGACCTACACGTTCAAGAAGAGATTCCTGGAGAAAACTTACCGGACCAAGAAACTTCATCATGCTGACTGTACCTATATAATACATTTACAATATACTTAATCAGCCGTCACATAATTTCGTTTGTTATACTTCAAATTAGGCGGTTCGTTTCAATATATTTTTGTTCTAAATGTATGTATTAAGAATTTCTTTGCAAAAAAAAATGTTGAAACCAAAGTTTTCGTGGCGCATAACTTGAATGCCTGGGAATCAGAATATTGTCTGTATGCACTACGCTTATCAAAGTCTACCACCATGACAAGTTTGGTCCAAAATCGAATGAGATTCATAGAACGTATACGATTATATACATATACTATCCGTTCGGCGTGGGAGTCCCTATGGGAGCTTATGTGGATAGGATTGTATGTTAAACTATAAGTCCCCGTTTCATATAGCCACGATGTTGAAAGCGATGCTTAACTCTAATCTAACCAACCAGCGTATTATCTTAGTGATTTTTAAAAAATGAAAGACAAAAGCTGCAAAAGATTTCTTGCCCCTCTCTTAAATATGTATAGGCTAAAGACCAAAGTAAAATAAATACGTTCGGGATGATTCATCAATAGGGACTCACACAGTGAGGTAAACTCACTCGAGTAGACCGTTTAGTAATTAGATAGTGAAACCAACAAGCACCAGATTCTAAAAGGAAATATTTCGAAGAAAGTTATGAAAACACGGAGACAGGCTAATTCTATCAAACCTATTGGTTTAGGTGGAAAGCATTAAATAAAAGTGAGTAAACCTTGTATTTTTGTGTGAAAGTTAATCTTTCGCTATTTTTGAAACTGCTTGTGTCAAATGGGCTTTGTGGTAGACAAACACCGTTCGCGTGGGTTATCTTGGCGTTCTCCCATTTCCTCTCACTTTTTTCACTCCATAATTTCGTTCATTATCACAGCCGTGGCTTTATTCCGTAACTACTTTTGCAAATTCAATGGACCCCAACGCAACACAAATATAACAAAAACAATAATAATAACTCGTATGCCGACAATCGCAAGCTAGAACGCTAATTTTGCATTGCATCGACGCATGCTGCTATGGAATTAGCTTCGGAGCATAATTGTGAGATGTTGATCTGAACAAACTATATTAAAACAAATAATTTAAAGTTAAAAAAAATAGGCCTATTGAAATTATTGAAATTCACTGAATAGTATGTAGAGGAAAAGGCTATATTAGAACACTTTGACAAAGATTCCGAGATAATTTTTGGGATGTTGCTTAATTAGGTTCACTTTAGATTCATTCATACATACAAACAAACAGCTGAAAATATCAGGAGGTTGAGCTCCCTGACCATCTTATGGTTATGGACCTGGCTCTGCATATGGAATTGTCTGTTATTTCAGGATTTATGGAAATAAATGAAAGATTGATAAATGAGAATTTAGTAAGTTAGTTTGAAAATGTTATACGAGGATGGGTGAAAAATAATAGACGATATTAGTTCCAAGCATAGGTGTTAGGTAGAAGCATTTTAGGGTTCCCAGCTATGCGTTAACTCATTTCCAGACAAATATTTGGTGATAAGCCTGTACATACTCACAACTTACATTATAAATCTAGACTTCTAATCATTACATAATTAGTTTTATTGCTATATACTTATATTTAAATTTTTCTAACCCAAATTTGTGATTTCTATTTCTACATACACAACTTGATGTAATCTATCTAGACCTAACTAAAGCGTTTGATCGCATTGACACTAAGCTTCTTCTTCATAAACTAGCACATAGATTTAATATTCACGGCAACTTCTTCTCATTGTTACGAGACTATCTCACTGAACGTGAACAACGCGTTGTTCTCTCTGGATCTGCTTCGAATTTTGTTCCTGTTCTCTCTGGTGTTCCCCAGGGTAGTGTTCTGGGCCCACTTCTTTTCCTTCTCTTCATAGATGATCTCCCGTCTTATCTTAAATTATCTGACACCAAAATTCTTCTCTTTGCTTACGACTGCAAATTATTTCTGGAAATTAGGATAGCTCAAGATGTGATTGAAGCAGGGTTGGCAAAAACCATGGTTTTTATTTAAAAAAAAACAAAAAAACCGTTTTTTTTGTTTAAACCAGTTTTTTTTTGGTTTAAACCAGGTTTTTATGGTTTAAATGATTTGCTCCATATATTCATATCATATATGGACAGAAATAAGTTTGTTTCGCCTTAATGATATTATGCAACAACCGGGTTATGCTGGAAGGGATCACATAAGCTTAAAGCGGAATAAAAACCGCTTCTCGAGTTACATCCGAGAGAAATTGTCCTCCATTTGAACTCAGAACCAGGACTAATTGGCCACAAATTCGATACGTCTGCCGACTCACTCACGAAGGAAATCTGATAAAAAAAAATACGTTGTACTGATCTTTACATGCTTCTTAATATAACTGTCAAGAGTCATTTCAGAAGGACAAAAAGATAAACAGTTGCACAAGTGAAACCATTACACAGAATTACATATGAACAATTTCAAAGTACTACGGAGTACAGAAGAACTAATTTAGTTCAAGTTAGTTAACAACGACTTTTATTGGTCCAAATTAAAGAAATACACCGACTTAATCTGCATATCAATAAGAAAAGTGAATCAAGATACGAATTATTTGAGTCCACTTTGGCTCAAACTCATTTATACATAAATAGATACCAAAGATACTTATTTCACTAAATGCCTCTCGTGGGGTCTGTATGACCCCCCCCACACACACACACGCACACACACAAAAAGTACGGCATTTTCGATGTATTTTATCAATAGTAAACATTGAAACGAAACAATATTTAAAATTTTTCTTCGATTGCAATTACATAACAATAATAACAACTACAAAAATATCACAAAATAAACATTTATAAACTTGTAAAAAAAAGTTGCTTTTGTAGTATAATCTTTTTGAGTAATGATTGGGGAATTTAGGTCTGAATATAATACGAATAATATAGGGAGTGAAACGTGATAACCCACAAATGTGTGTTCATCAAGATTTTACAAACACTTACACTTTTTCGAACATTTTTTTGTTTTTTGGTTTAAACCAGTTGGTTTTTTTTTTTTAAAAAAACCAGCTGGTTTAAACCTTGGTTTAAACCATGGTTTAAACCACCTTGGTTTAAACCAGCCAACCCTGGATTGAAGTGCAAGAAAACCTATCAGATCTTCTGGACTGGTGTAGCGTGTGGAATCTAAAAGTAAATCCCTTAAAATCTTCTATTACATTTTCATTAAAGAAAAACAAAACCCCTTCTACCTACTTCATTGGAGATGATCCTATTGCTAAGGTCTCATCTCAGAAGGATCTCGAGGTTGTGTTGGACGAAAGACTTCTGTTTACTGATCACATTGTTGCCATGACCAAGAGTGCTATGCGAGTATTAGGTCTCCTGTACAGGTTTACAGAGATTGGGGATATTACAGTCTTAAGTATATTCTATAAAACGTTTATTTCAACCAAAATAGAGTACTGTTCCACCATTTGGAGTATGGCTAGCTAATCAAATCTCTTTCGCATTGACTCAGTTCTAAATTTCTTTTTTGCCATTGTCAGGAAAAGAATACCTTCTGTACGTTGTTTATGTAAACCTGATTTGTTGACTGTTCTTGGCATCCGTACACTTTCATCTCGTCGCATTCTACTTGATATGATGTTTCTTCATAGAATTATAAATGGGAAACTTAGAACTGAAGAACTAATCTCTAAATTTAATATGCGGATACCTGCAAGAAGAACTAGAAATAGTGAACTACTTCATTGTAACACGCCTCGATTATCTATTATTCAGCGTTCTTTGTACCACAGACTGGATTCTGAATTTAACTTCATTGCTTCTGACGTGGATATTTTTAAATCTGAGAATGTATTCCGACGGGAAATTATTGCTACACTTATAAAACCTTAGTTTTATTTCAATTTGTTGTTGCTACACTTATGGACCTTTATATAGCTTTTTGTTTACACTTGCTATTGTTAATTTTATATTCTATGTTATATAGTTTCAGTGTAAAATGGCTGCCTTGCTGTATCTGGAACTTTGGCAAATAAATAAATAAATAAATAAATATAACTGTAAAAGACACACACTCTTATGAAAAATCAAATTTCGCAGAAGTAAGAGAGTGGGGGAATTGTGCGCACCTAAAGCCAAAGACGTTCGTGTGGCGTTGACAATGAGGACAAAGAAATAATAATTACCTGAATAGGTTCTTTCTACACTGTACCGTTATACAGTAAATTAGCTTAGGTCTATAATTAAACATAGGGAAATTATACTGCAATAAAATAAGATATATGTGTGCTCGCAAGGTTCCACGCTATGGGGTAATTGGGCGCAGAAGGCTGAGTAATAGTGCGCAGCAAATCTGGAGATCCGTAGGTTAATGAAAACACCAATGCAGTTGTAATTCACACTTTAACATTAGTCTGAAATAGTAGTCGAGTAAACTAAGAAATGTGTTGATAATAGGTCTTTTTTTTTAGCAAACGCTTTCACTAGCTTCCGGTAATTCTGTTCAAACTTGTCCCCTCAGACTGCCTCACTCTAACATCAAGGTGTCACTATAGGAACCCATATAGGCAGTCCTTTCCTGCTAACCCTACGTCTTTGTTAAAATTATTATTTATTTTCATCTCTTCAGCATATCAAAATGCCACACGCCTAAGCTTTTTCGATGCCAAGCTATAAAATACTTTACTCAGAGTAAACACATAAGGTGTTATGCAGAGTCGGTATGACGCATGATTAGTGCTATACTAAAGACTTCGACCAACATATATTTTCTGCAGTAGTCAGGTTTTTAGTATAACGTTAATCATACGTCAAAACGGCTCTGCATAAGGCGGATAGTCTCTTAGTTCTAACCCTACTTCTTTGGAAAGGACTTAATTGCCTCCCTAATCTTGGTGCTGATAGCCGGTTTAGTATCAAGAATTTAACATCTTCCTGCTTCTCTCATTTTTTATGGCATCGTTCCGTATTCCATCGACAGCATTTTGCAGTTTCTTGCAAATAGAAATTCTTTGTTGTTTTCCTAATGTATCTGCGCGGGATCTGTAATGAAAAATGAACGTAGAACTTGATCCACAATATTTGAATGGGTGGGGGAACCTGCGCATTTGCGCGCACCATTACCCAATACGTCCCGTCGAAATAAACTTTATTCGCAACTATGCAACAATGAGCGACAGGGCAACCTCATTACAGTATGTTCTACAGGAAGGAACTTCCTTTCGCACTATACCTACTTTAATGTCACAAGCTGCAAAATGTAGGCTTACCTCCTTATTTTCCACAACTTGTAAATAACAACAAATGTAGGAATTTTCTTCCCTCATCAACACTGAACGGGCTGGGTCGTGTCTGCAGTGTTTCGAATGGAAACACCTAGGAACCAACGCCTCACTGGAGTCGCTAATGATGTTCCAAATATGAGATTTTGCGGTGCGCACGATTCCCCCACTTTACCCTATCATTATCATCGTTACAAACAGAATAAAAAATCTTTCAGTTATGAAATATTCCATTTAAATAAACTCTCGATCGTACGTAAAGAGCTAAAAAAAAAAGTTAATTTTGCCCTACTATATGAACTATTTTTTAAAGTATGTTTTGATTTTAAAGGTTTTTCAGTGCAAAGAAGAAAAGACTCCATGAACATAAATACGGAAGTACACTAATTGTTTTTCTTACGTACATCCATTGCTGCTTTGAAAATCATATGTGGTCGTCTCAGTTAAATTTTTAAATTGTATTTTTACTGAGATTCGCGATAATAATAGTAATAATAGTAGTAGATAGATTTTGGCATGTATGGCCATGTTAGCGTTTCACGTATGAGGAATGACGTCCCTCGGCGATCTCACTATCCGAGGAAAGGAAAGGAAGCGGCCTGGAACCTGTGTTAGGTACCACTCCGGCATTTGGCTGGTGTGAATGAAGAAAACTCAGGAAAACCTCACTCAGGATGACTGGCCTGAAAAAAAAAAACATTTACACTTTTTCGACCGAGTGTCTCCACCGTGAATCGAAGCCGGGACCACTCGCATCAAAGACGAGAGCGTTAGCGACTACGCTATTGTCCGTTCACTCTAGGATGGAAAATTGTTTACAAACAACAATTGTAGTGCGAGCGTCAACACCTTGCTTCTCACCCCTACATGGTTAATTCATGTTGCCAGGCATATGAATCGCCGAACTGAATGTACCTACTTCTGCACAGTCATAGAACAATTATTATTACTACATAAATTGCTGCTTTTGGGATGACTGAGATATTAACGTTATGATAAATTGAGTTAGTTTTTATGTAATACAATCTTACATATAATGCACACTCAATTTTGTACAAGTGTTCTTGTTCGAAAGTGTGCGAAAACCTTGTACGCCTGGCAATATTGGAAGCATGCAGTTTATATTGTAAACAATAAACAGGGAAAGCGAAGACCGTTAGGTTTGCTGGACAGCGTTGTTTTCATGAGGCAACAGAAACATCTTGTACTGATTGTAAACAGAGGCTGGGAATTTCGATGCGAGTATAGGTGGAAATATTCTCGCCACATTATTGCCTGTTTGTGAAGGTTTGCAATGTTGCAAACTGCCAAGTCTAGAATTTCATACTAATTGAACGAGCTTTGAGAAGGATTAGTATGGTGCAATAATTATAAATACTAACAACCATAGACTTAAAGTATTATGAAATAAAGTATGCTGCTGTAAGAAGAATATAATATACATTGAATTACGTGTTCAAAGTACAGTATAAAGCGAAGTTTGACATGTAAATATTTTAAAGCAGTACGCATTTACTCTGTTTGTATACCCTTACCAGATACTGTTCAACACAAAAAAAGGTATTAAAATAGGTAGATCAAGCGTGGGCGTGGACATGAACCCAGCTCTGGCTGGTATTACTTATTAAGGTTTTCCTCAGTCCCACGAGGTGAATGCCTAGACGATAGCTTCTGTAAGGCAGGGGCGGATTCAGGACGGACTTCTGGGGAGGCGGTGGGTTTTAGTACTGCTACTTAGAGCTACTTTTAAGAGCTCCAAACTCTGGGATGGGTTTTATTTAAATATATAAAATAAGAAAGTTTCCTCTCCGGATGGCCCCAAACGTCCCCTGGATCCGCCACTGCTGTAAGGCCAGAATTGGGCAAACACTGAGGCCTCAGAATTGACGGGAAATATATTACGCCAGAATGTTGCTAACACTTCCACAAATATTATGGTGGTGGATTCCGATATCCTTTTTTCGTTTATGTGTGTTTAAATTCATTATGAAGTGAATGTAGAAGTGTTTCTTTCATTCTCTTTCTTTCTTTCTTCTCATCTTTCTCATCCTCGCTCCCTTTTCCCCACCTTCTTAAACTCTGAATACTATCCTCCTGTAAGATTGTTTCTCTCCACGACCCAAGGTTCAAAGAGACCTGATATAGTTAACTATTAGCAGAACTGTACCAATAAATTCACATTAGAGACAGCATCGTAACTTAGATTTTTTCTGGGGGGTAAGCATTAATACGTGTATTTGGGCCCCCTAGAAAAAGTTTTTGCTCATTCTAGGGCCATCCTCTTTCTATCTTTCTCTTACTATTTGTCCCCCCGGAGCCTGTGGCCCTCCCTCACGGCAAGGTTTGCGGGGCCGTTACTTACGCCCCTGGGCCCCTTCCATACATGACAAATTAATTCAGGGGACAATATTAACAAATCTCGAAACCATACGAATAAATGTTATTTCTAGGGCCCCTAATAGTAGATGTTTTTTACTGAAGTGGGCCCACGACTCACTTTTGTTTTATCTACCTTTTGTGCGTTGCTTTATGTAATGTAGTGAAACTGTTTGATGCTTCATTTATAATTTCATGTTCGTATCGTATACGGATTAAAAAAAAAATTGCCTCAAAATGGGCCCCTTCGAACGGCGGGGAACCTCCCTGGGGGGAAGTTGTCCCTTCCCTACCCCACACAAGTTACGGGCCCTGATTAGAGAAGAAGTAAACTGTTTCGAAATTTACGCAACTTGCAAATACCAAACCCTACTAGTGCTAAAGTTGATGAGTTAGTGCCACTGTTACCACTGCGATAAGGGGAAAGAAGGGGAAGGACTGCTAAGATTCGCTAGCCACGTTTTGTGTCAAAACACAGCGCCAAGCTACAGTAAACGGACAATACACGGGCACCACAGTAAACATTGTGATTGTGTTAGTTGCGAACTTAAATTTTATTTATTTATTGTAATGAACGAACCTTATGTTTATTAGAGTCTTTTCAAAGACGGTAGATTGATTTCCGGGATTTTACGAAACCGTCTAAGTGAACAAAAAAATTCTTTCCGGGACAAGACGTTAACATTCCTGGTTAATCCCGCCTAAACCAGGACAGTTGGAACCATGAAATATATAGTGAACAATTTGGTTTAATAAGTACAGAAGTATACTTCGACTCATACAACACAAATCGTTAAACAAAAATTTACTATAAACATCATCTGCAACACTTGAATTTCACTTTTTAAGTTCATTGTCATGTAAGGTGAACCACCTGCTCCCTACCACCACCACTATCTCCATACCACTTGCCACAGCGCACAGTTTTTTGCGAAGGCAATTGCAATCATGGATAGTCTACAGTAATATTTTTTTTTTTTTTTTTGGTAATGAAAATCAATATTACGAAAAATGTAATTTATCCATTAAAAAAATAATGTGAATATTGTCAGAAAATCTTAAATTTATTTTCCTCATTAATATTCTAAATCTATATTTCCTATTCTAAATGATAGCTTTTATAACATTTTATTCGACTTATTTTTCTCTACTTGTTTATTTCTTAATGTCTGTTAGGTCGAATTTGGTGATCAATTTTTCATCCTCTCTTATATTGACTTGATTTTGTTTCCATTTCACGGGCGTTTGAGAGGGTGTTAAATACAGTCGCAAATTCAAAATTTGTACGCTATTGATAATTACACGAAAAGTCCTTATCTCCAATAGAAAAGAGACGGCCATTCCTAAGCAATTGGTCGCCCGTCATTATCCCCCCCCCCCCTTTCTCCAGAAAGAACAAATCTTAAAAGCCACGATTTTAGGTATAATACCGCATCATGAACAACGAAGATTAGGGAAATATCACTCGCTCTCAGAAAGGTCTAAACACTACAAATACAATCTCATTGTGTCTGGTTTTTCTTCTTATAATAATAACCTATTATATTAGTGAAATATAAAGCAAACACCTGCAGAGGAAAGATGGTAATCCTTTTTATAAAATTCAATATCGAGCTTCAATCTCCTTGATTTTCCATCTACATGTTAAAAAAAAATTAAAAAATGTTTCCGACTTCAATGATGATAAACTTGTTTGTGACAAAGACAAGACTAGTTTTCATATCAAAACTGTGATAACTAACTAAATGGAACAGGTGTTCGCTACTGTTCGAGAATTGAGTTGTTGTATTTGACAACAATTAAGTAATTCGTACTGGGATTTGTTTGACCGTTTGCTCCAGCACTGTCCGTGTGATCTTAAACTAATGCGACCTAAACATGATTTATGAATGTAGTATTCAAATAGAATGTCAGCTTAGTAAATTTAGCAGGTGACTGCCATGGGCATCGTATGTGGTGCTTACCTTATTTCTCTGTGGGGCAATGACCACGATAGATGATGCTCATGTTTGATATCACAAATTACTAACCTATCCAGGTTCTTCATCATTATTTATGATGCTCATTGTCACTACTGTGAGAGACCATGAGCAACACACTTGAAGCTCGACTCCCATTGGTACATTTTTGGGAGAAACAAAATATCGCGACAAAAATGTGACATAACTATCCATTATCGAGCCAATGGTAAGAAGAAATTGTATGGCCTCCTGGGACCAGTACCCTCAAATCACCTTGGCAGTCAACCTCAATAAGAAATATTTATTTTAAATAATATAATTATGACAGATTTTGCCGCCTCATGCAAATGCACGTGTTGCATATACAGAGCTGGCACTGAAAAGAGACTACTTAGCTTAGTTTCAACATTCCTCGTATAACTGACAAAGTCAAAGTGAGTCAGTGTTACATTTTTCCTTCGGTGCATTTGTTTTTAATTGAATTTAAATAGTTCTCCAATGGGTGTCCGTATTATACAGGGTGGTCCAAATGTAGGTATACACACCTGCACTGATCAAGTATAACATTCTAGCTTATAGGTTTATTTGCTTCGGCTGTTTCGAGCTTAAGATAAAAGTAAAAAGACATTAAGAACAAATAATAAAGAAACAGAGTGTACTTGAAGGATAACAATAAGAAATGATATAAAAAGCAATGAATTTATCAGTACGGGACTGTATACCTACTTTTGGGCCACCATGTGATAGGCTATCCTTACTAATATATAAAATGGGTAGGGGTAGAACGCTTACCTCTAGTCCGTGGGGTCTCTGGTTCGATCCCAGGGCAATTAAGTTTGTGGTGGACAACATCGTGTCTGTGGGTTTCTCAGGATTCTCCGTTTCCTCCCACACTCTCATTCCACCGACTATTCCCTCATCATTCACTTTCCTTCATCATCCGTCTCCCTTAGTCTAAAAAAGGGCATGATGATAGGATGTTAAACTGAACGAAAGATTTAATATATAAAAGAACATGTATGTTTGTGTATGTTATCAAATTTTCTCATATCAAGGAGTTATTTTAAATCATCAAATTTTGTGATAGATCTCATCAGAGCTAATCGAGTACGAAGCCATTTTTCTCCTTTTTTGACTTGAGGATGGATAAGGAGGGCGACATGTTCTGGAGGTTCAAAAAAATACAGAGTATCTCAGAACCCCTTCAAGTTAGACAACCCAAACTACTCTGTGTTGCAGGCTATATACTGTTCAATCTGTGTGAAGAACAGATACTTTTGCTGATTAAATATTAAAGCTACTCATGTCGAGTGCATTACATTCTAAACTATACCAGTGGAAGAAGTTGAGTTGATTTTAACGTCCCGTTCAGCAGCGAGGCTATATGAGACGTGGACCTACTGATTAACGTGAAATCAGAACCACATGAGCCAGGAATCGAACACGGGTCTCAGAAGAAGAAAAATAAAGTTGTACAGTATTAGAGTGATTCCTACTTCGAGGTGAAGATATTAGTAGGGTAACGAAGTGTCTGAAACCCTCCCTGATTTTTCCTATCGTTCATAATAGGATAATTTATTGGAATAAAATCATTTTCAAAATGCTTTCGAAGGATTTATGTGAATACGTTTAACATTTTGACCCGCAATTGTATTATTTAGGTTTAGATAAAAAATATCTTATAATCAAATCGAGTAGTTGATCCCCAACTGCATTACTTTAAGCTTAGACGAAAATATAATTTGATCTGTTAGTTGTGTAATAGCTTGAGGGAACTTAACAATTCTAGCAAAACTTAAGTATACAAACACTTGCTCATAATTTCCGGTCTTATTAACTCCTTTTTTCACTTTCAATTTAGAGGCATTTAGTTTCCCAATGGTGCTAGAGCATTTCTTGGCATATTGAAGTTGGCAATGAATTGTGAATATTCCGTCATCTGGCGTTTTACGCAAGAAACATATTACGTTGGCATTCATTCAAATGGTTCGTAGTAAATTTTGCCTTCTGTAGCAGAAGGAAATGCAAGTGGGTGGTGCTTATAGGGGGTCCAGTTCAACAGAAAACAAAAATATGTTATCCACTCTAGTTAATTGTGTGCCTCTGTTTGAGCCCTGTTCTTCGGTTCGGTTTGGTTTTATTTCGTGTGAACATAATTTTTGCCTTAGTTTCTCTTTCGATTTTTGACAGTGTTTTAAAAACATGAACACTATGAACAATGGATATCCGTAGAGAAAGCGAGGCAGAGAGTTGCCCTTAACGTGAAGCAAGATTTCTTCACGGTTCCTTGTCTTTTGTCCATAATGTCAATGATCATTCAGAGTGCACTTCATAGATGAATTAGAAGTCGAGAAATATGACGAAGATACAGGGAAATCGATGAAAATTTGTCGGAAATAAGAGGAATAAAGATTACAGTAGAAAATAAGATTGGTAGAACTGTCAGCGACGAAAGCTACGCTTTATTCTAATGCAAAGGGATTTGAACAATTGTGTAAGATTAAAAAAAGACATCATAGTCTAGGTGAATAGATGGTAAAGAGGAAACCGAAGTAAATAATGATGATCAGTGGCGTATTTAAGGGGGCTTCCGGACTCGAGCCCCCTCTCTTCGAAATTGTATTTTCTATATTAAAGTAAGGACTGTATCGAAAAGTAACTATCAACATGTATCATTAACAGGAATAAAAATGGAAGGAGATGTACAAAGGAAAAAGACAATTTGTTACACTACGGTACTTGTTGAATACAAAGAGAAAAAAGTATACATTTACAGTTCGTGTCTGATGAATAAACGAAGCTTTCGTCGAACACCACCCAATAGTTTCTGCACAATATTGGCGGTGCATTTTCTCATTGCGTCAGACCAATATTTTCTGAATTCAGCCATGTTCCTGGCAGCTTTACCACCCTGTTTGACATTTTTCTTCACAAGTACCCACCAATACCGTTCAATAGGTCGGAGCTGAGGGCAGTTTGGTGGGTTCACCTGTTTTGCAACAAAATCCACTTTGTGTTTAATGTACCAATTTAGCGTAGATTTAGCGTAGTGGGCCGTCGCCAAATGCGGCCAAAACAATAGGGGAACACTGTGCTTTTTATACAAAGGGAGCAATCTTTTCTGTAGACATTCCTTTTCAAATATTTCGGCATTAATAGTTCCCTGTGTATAGAAAATTCCAGATCGTAAGGCGCACGAACAAATTAATGGCCGCACGAGCACTTTTGGTCCACATTTGTCAACTGAAACACATTTGACCGAGTCATCCACATCTTCATCTTTGACTTTTGTATAATATTGAGGGCCAGGAAGTGTTGTAAAGTCCTCCTTCACGTAAGTTTTATCGTCCATCAAAACACATTGTCCTTCCCTGCTCACAAATCGTTCATACAATTTGCGAACTCGTGATTGTGCTCTCAATTTCTGCTTAGACGATTCTTTGGCTATATTTGTTTTCTGTAGGTTTTCAAATTAATCCTAGTTTTAATTCTTTGAACCATTGCGATCGTAGTACCTGCCTTTTTCGCTAAATCGCGAACAGATAATGATGGATTTTGTTTAATTAACCTCACCACATTCTGGCCCAGTTTTAGGTAACCTGCACCCTTTTTTCGCCCCGATCTCGGCAAATCTGTAAAAGTAAAATGATTACCAAATTTTTCAATAATAGTTTTCGCACTTGCATGTTGCACTTTCATCTGTTTTGCTATCTGATTGTAGGTAGCTCCTTTTTGGGAACACCATTTGTGCAGAATTTTGCACCTCACTTTCCTCGGAATTCGTCCCATAGCCTATGCAACTCCTCACACGGCATTCAACATGGTACAGCAGCTAAGTACAACTTGCGAACTAACCCACAGACTGTGTGGACTCACTTTCAGCTGCCTGGCCCGTGCCTACCAGCGCTACCAATGTTGATAGTTACTTTTCGATACAGTCCTTAAATGAAATATCTTGCAGAATTTTCACATTTCCAGAAATAAAGTTAGCAACCCCCCCCCTCCCCGAAACAAAATCGTAAATACGCCACTGATGATAAAGGATTTAGAATACTCATTGATGAGTGTGAAAAAGCTATTAGCAACGTCAGGAGTAAGGAATAATTGATGTATATTCATTCTACTATATTATAATTCTATAATGAAAAATAGAATAGTTCGAAGGTAAGAGACATATGCCTCATAGAGCTCAACAAAACGATATGACTGTGGGTAAAACCTCATGAATAGATTTTGAGAATCTACAAAATGGTGTTGTGTCTGTACAGATGTTGAGAGGAATGACAAGGAGATTCATGCTCATATGTGAATGATGCGCTGTGTAGAGAGCACAGGTTCAGGTAGTAGTAAAAAGAAAACTTTAAAGTGAGTGTAAACTGTCGCCAATAGACGTCAGCACGAATCTCCAATGCTTCCAACGTGTTTTGTAGGGAGCGACAATATTTTATATAGCTTACTTAGACCAAATTCAAATGGTCGATATTCAAACTTTGTCCACAAACAAATTAAAATATTTATCAATGAATAATGCTTAACCTTAGTGTTTTTAATTATTTTGTATTATTAATTGTTAAGGGCACTTAATTTTACTTTTCAGAAACTTTTTTTGCAATAAAGAAAGCCTCTCAACAAAGAAACAAAGAAAATATGTATAAAAAAAGCTGCACTGTTTAGGGTCAAGTTTCAGTATTGACCTCTTGAATTCGATTGAATCATTTTGAATATTGTCGCTCCATGCAAAATACACTGAAAAGAAATAGTAAAAGCGTGCTGCCATCTATTGGCTAATTGCGCTCCTTTAAACTTGCCTTAAATGAAAAATTTTATATTTTTAACTAAACGGTATTTCCGGAATTTTGCAGTATAACCAACCACTGCAACATGACAAGAGCTGAATACAAAAACTCAACATCAAACGTGTTTAGTTTTCTCTCATTCTTTTTTTGAAAATACATTTCAGTATTCTTTAACTAGTTTCCGTTGTAGATCCCCCATTCCACTTCCCCGAAATCCACCGGGGTGCGCTTTGCATGCAATACCAAGCGACCGCAGCGAAAACGTGACCTTTCATGTTGCAACTTGCATTGATTTCTTTTCTCATCGCCATCTTCAAGAAAGGAAGATATATCAAACTAGCAAAAGTAATAAGAAAGAAAGAAAGAAAACAGAAAAGAAAAAGAGATGGTAAAATGGTCTTATCTCGAATTGGTCATGTACGTGTTATATTTTTTTTAAAGCCTCCAAATAGCGGTGCGAAATATCTCGCTGTGCAAATTGTGCAACTCTTTGTCGTAAAGCTTAGCATTTGATGACTGCTTTTTGATCTGCCATAAGATCTCGTGTGTGAGCTTGTTAAAGTGTTCTAGACATTTGCCTGAGATGGGCTATAGACGGGAGATCAATACGCTTGGTTTTATTTTTAAAAGAACGCTACGCCACTGTTACTTGTATCATAAAGGTACGGTTCAAACGTGAAATGTGGGTCCTTTCTAAATGGTTAATAAAAAGTGGCAAGTACCTATTCTATTCGGTTTTCATCATTTAACGTTTGCTGTTTCTTTTTTCTCCTTCATTTATTTCTATAGTTATTTCATTCCTTTTTAATATACAGTATTCGTTCTCTGTTCATTTCATTTTTCTTTGTTTTTATAGTTTTTCTTTTTTACTTTCTTTCCTGGTTTCATTTCACTTCAAATTTCTTTTTATAAACGTTCAATCTTCCTTTTCTTCAAATTTACACTCAAAACTATATTATGCATATGCACGAGCATACTCGTGGGGTCCGCCGAGTTCGCCCCCCTTAGAAAAAACTCCGTAACTGGACTAATATTTATACACTTTCTTCCAGGGATAAAAATAAGGTGAATCGCGGCAGGATGTCGTTCCCCCACTTCCAAAAAGTATCTATTGTGCCCTTCACTTTCGAAAAAAAAAAAAAAAAATAGAATGGTAAAAGATAGGCAGGCAAGGGGGTCGGCGTGACGTCATGCATCCTCCTACCTTTTCATATCTACTTTTATCTCTGTTTTTAACGTAACTATACTTGTTAAACAGAGAAATGAACGACGTAGCCTAATCGCATTTGATTGCAAATACCACTTCTTGCTATCTATTACCGTTTTTTTCTCTATAGTGATCAACATTAAAACCGGAAGTGGTTAATTTCTGACACTTTAATTTCGTATATCACTTTCATTAATGAAGTCGACTTCTAACGTTTGACTCTCAATTGGTGGTGATCAGTGGCGTATTTACGATTTTGTTTCGGGAGGGGCTTTGCCTGGAAATGTGAAAATTCTGCAAGATATTTCATTTACTTTACTATACTAAGTAAGATTTCGGGGGGGGCTTAAGCCTGGAAGCCACCCCCCTAAATACGCCACTGGTGGTGATACATCAAGTAGTTCTCGGGAATTTTTCTCTCTCCCGGACGGGCAGAGTAAATGTATAAGGGAATTTTTGGTAAACCAAACCCGTTAAAACCCAATTGAGGTCCCGGGTTCGATTCCCGGTGGGAACACTCGGTCGAAAAAAATGGAAGCTTTTTCAGATCTACCATCCTGAGTGAGGTTTCCCTGGGATTTTCCTCATTCTCGCCAGTTAAAGACCGGGATGGTACCTAACATACAGGTCCCAGGTCGCTTCCTTCCTTCCTTCCCTTTCGTCGGATAGTGTGATCGCCGAGGGACGTCATCCCTGATGCATGACGGGTTAACATGGCCATAAATGCCGAAAGCCCAGAAAAGTAAATACTAATCCTAGAAATCAACTCATGTAAATGAACGTCAAATTCATCTTACGGTCTTATACTATTTTTAGCCTGAGGCTGATTGTAGACAGGTATGAGATCAAAAACGGTAAGATATAGCTAGAAATGTTTATATAACTATAAATATTTATCCAGTGTCCCAAGAATAGGTTTCATTTTCACTCTTCACTCTCTATTTAAACCGCAAGTAGTAGAAATCAATCATTTTCGGTTTCCACGTTGAACGCTATAGAACAGTAGGCTTAATAGATAGCGATAAGCGGTTATCTTGTAGTTCATTAAGTATCACTTGAATGATTTCAGCTTCACTCTTTATCTCTACCAAAACTGGAAGTGGCAAAATTTTACTAGAATTTCCGGTTTCAGTATTGATCTTTATAGAACAAGAACTTGAAGAGAGAGCGAGAAATGTTTTCTGAAATGAATTCAGTCTCTCAAGAATAGGTTTCGTCTCCACAACCCCTTTATTCAAACTGCAAATGATTTGACAATGTGATATCCGGCTTCACCTTTGATTGAAATAGAGCAAAAATGGAAATATACTCGTATCTAGGTATATAGGTAATATAGGGAGAAGCAGTATTTTGGTATGGATTCAGTCAGGAGTGATCCCGGAAATTTTTGTTAGGAATGCTCCAAGCTTTGGCGGTGGGGGTATAGTACTATAAGCCACTACGTAGTATTGAACGTGTATTATTCTGCACCGGAAAAGACGATAATTAATTGTAAAATACTTTTACCTATATTTTCAGAGAAAAAAAATGATAGAACAAGATTGTTTTAATAAGGGAAAGAGTACAAATGAAGTGTAAGATTAAATGTTCATCTTACGTCAATCATTTCCCTGTTAAACAAGTATAGTTTTATTGAAAAAGTTTACTAATATGTATGTTAAGAAATTTTCGGGGGTTCTGGACCCGGTGAATTCCCCGTAATTGCAGCCCTGGATTCAGAGTCTAATGAATTCTAACACTTAACTCTTTATTCAAATCGGAAGTGGTACAGTCCGCAGCAAAAAACCTGCAACATGAGCATGTAAGTTTATTGTGAAACTACTAGGGATGGCCAGACGGATCCGGATCTCGGATATCCGGATCCTATAATATCCGGATCCGGATCCTATAAGATCCGGATCTCGGATCCGGATCCGAAATTTCGGATCTTGGATCCGGATCCGGATATCCGGTTCCTGGATCCGGATCCGAAATTTCGAATCTTGGATCCGGATCCGAAGTTTCGGATCTTGGATCCGGATCCGGAATTTCGGATCTTGGATCCGGATCCGGAATTTCGGATCTTGGATCCGGATCCGGAATTTCGGATCTTGGATCCGGATCCGAAGTTTTGTATGTTGAATCCGGATCCGGAATTTTGGATCTTGGATCCGGATCCGAAGTTTCGAATATTGGATCCGGATATTCGGTTCCTCTATCCACACCCGAAATTTCGAAGTTCAGATTCGGACTCCTGATTTGAATATTTTAGGCCTTAGATTGAGACCCAGAACTAAAATATCCATATGTATAAAATTGACTAGGTGAATTTTATCTAACTCAGTGGGAAGACAATTCAATTTAAATGACAAAAGATTACATGAAAATCTCATTTTCACATTTTTCGGGGTTAGACCACTGTTGCGCACACCCCATCATTTAGTCATTAGTATATCTTTAAACGTACTACAAGTATGCCACTTTCATCTCAAGTCAGTAATTGTATAGATCTGCCTTTTGTTATATATTAATCGAGTTAGGATTAAAACTCGATTGTTTGTGAGACCTATGATAATATTTTCAGAATGAGTTATAACGTTGAAAAACTGCATAGTAATGCTGCATATCTTCTTTGTGCCACATTGGAATTTAATGTAGTCTATCTTATACAGTCGACTCTTATGATTAATTCAATGATCTGAACTCCTGCAGCATTACGCTAAAATCATGGATGTCTTTGAATTTTCGTCATTATTTCTATTTTTTATAACGAGCAAAATAAATATCATAAGCGGCATTTTACATAATATATATAGACGCAGTTCAGTCAGTTGATTGCTTAAAGTTTATAGCAAAGCTATTACATTTCTAAGACACTGGCGGCTTTAGGACAAAATCCATGGCTTTCCCATAAAATCTTAAATCTCTATATATAAAAAGAGCAAAGTCCTGAGTGAGTGGGTGATAGATCACCGTACAGGCCAAATCGCTTAAGCTACAAACGTGAAATTTGGACAGTTTATAGGCTTTGTGACGTAGGATACTACTACGGAAGGACTTTGGGAAATTCGACGAGGAAGGGGGGAAATGGGGTGGAAAATAATGATGATTCTTGACGTTAGATACTTCAAATTTGGTATTTGGGTTTCTCATTGAAAATAATTTGATACTTGTTAAAGTGCTTTTTGATATTTAAATTAGAAGGGGCAGGGAAGATGTAGAAAGTAAAAGAACGGGTGGTAATTGCAATTATTGCAATTAGTATAATAATATGCCTATATCTTGGAAACTTAAAGGGTTAGAAACATGGAATTTGGTATTTGGACTTCTCACTTAAAATAATTAGATACGTATTTCAACGTTTTTTTGATATGTGGCCCAGAAGGGAAGAAAAAGGGCGAGAAGAAAATTAAGTGGAGATTAGAATTATTGTATTAATATGTTCAATCATTTAAGGTTAGAGACTTGAAATTTGGTATTTGCATTTCTCATTGAAAATAATTTGACATGTGTTTCAGTGTTTTTTGACGTTTTAGTAAAAAGGAAAAGAGAAGAGATGGAAAGGAAAGAGGGTGGGGATTGTAATTATTATAATAACGTGTCGATATCTGGGAACCTCTGAAGGTTGGGAGCATAGAATTTGGTATTTGAACCTTACATTTGAAATAATTAGGTATGTACTTAAGCGTTTTTTGATGTATGTCTTAGAGGGGAAGAAAAGGGGCGGGGAGAAAATACTTTTACATCTCGGAATCCTGGAATGTTAGAGAAATGAAACTTGTTATTTGAACAAAAATTGGTTATGAAATGAAATCTTTGAGTTTTACGTCCCACGCTTATGCCGGTTAGGCTAAAGGAGACGGTGATTATGAGAAATAAATTAAATGAAGAAAGTGGGAGGAAACGGGAAAACCCCGAGAAAACCCACGAGCACGATGTTTGTCCACCACAAAGTCCACACGGCGCGCGCTGGGATCGAACCAGGGACCCCAAGCACCGGAGGTGAACGCTCTACCACTGAGCCACCGCGCCCCCTTAAAAATTCGTTATGTTTGCAGGCGTATGATGTGCGAGGCCGTAGACCGAGCAAATGTGTGGGCTGGGGGGAAAGCCCCCATGTACTCGCACTGAAATTCGGTATGTCTCGGGATACCGGAATGTTATTACATACAATTTGATATTTGAACTGAGATTCGGTATGGTTGTAGGTTTACGAGGTACGAGGTCATAGGCCGATCAAATGAGATATCAGAGGGTCTAAGGCAGGCCTGCCCATGAATTGGCTCCCGGAGCCGAAGCGTGAGCGACAACGAGCGAAGATAAGAACAGGTGAGCACAGGTGTTGGTAGCTCCGCCCCTTCCACTGCATCCGATAAGTGTTGCCAACCACACATGATGGTAAAAAAACCTACGGCCAAGCCTGGTCACAAATTTGCACGATGTTGAAGCATTGAGCAGACGCAAGCGTGAAATGTGCAGGTGTGCTCTCCCCCTCCCCATTTCGAAAGCAGTGACGCGAAAACACTGCAGGAAATAAAATTGGTACGTTTTTTGATCTAGGAAGACGCATGATAGAGGTTACAGTTAGCGTTGAAGTAACTAACAAATGAAAAAGAAAGAAAGAAAGAAAGAAACGAATATTAAACATGTCAGCTTACAGACGTAAAAACGACTGCAAAAATCGGAAACGAATTGTTTCAGGCCTTTTTTTAGCTTGCTTACACAATTCGTGACATTGCATTACATTAGCACTCGGTCTGTAACTTGTCACTCGCTTCACGTTTGCTAAGTTGTGAACGCCTTTCGTTGCTAGATTGATAGCAGAACGACGGGAGGTTGAAAATAATAATAATAATAATAATAATAATAATAATAATAATAATAATAATGCGTATTATAATTATAATTATTATTATTATTATTATTATTATTATTATTATTATTATTATTATTATTATTAATAGTAGTAGTAGTAGTAGTAGTAGTAGTAGTAGTAGTAGTAGTATTCGGACCAAAGACGGATGAAAATGGGGATTTGAGGAAATTCATAACGAGGAATTGCATAGTTTATACCGCTCACTTAACATTGTTAGGGTCATTAAGTGTAGAAGGCTCAGGTGGCCATTCCGTGTAGCCAGAATGGAAGAAATTAGAAATGCTTTCATAATTTTAACTGAAAACCCAATTGGAAGAAGACCACTAGGAAGACCTAGACGTAGATGGGAAGACAATATTAAGATGGATCTTTCAGAAATAAGAGTACAGAGTAGAAACTGGATCCAGTTGGCTAAGGACAGAAGTTAGTGGAAATATGTTGTAACCGCCGCATTGAACCTTCGGGTTCCATAGGCCATAGAGTTAGTTAGATATTATTATCTAAAAGAAATGTTCAAATGTTGTTAAGAGACAATTACACAGAAGAACTGAGTTCCGACCAAACACTAATTTGCCGGAAGGAAATCCCAGTGCAGTTCAGCCCACTTTAAGCGTTATCCGTGCAATCCACGTTTCATGTTCAAGACCATGGGCGGCGATTAGGGGGGGTAAAGGGGGGCAGTTGCCCCCCACTTTTTTGAAGTGACCTACTAATGAATATAGTTTCATTTGGAAATGTAAAATTTTTGTATGTATTACTGGTTCATAGAAAAAAATAGCTCCATATAATATTTGCCGTTGCGTAAGTTCGTATTGGTTGTCTTCCCGTGGAGTTAAGAAAGCTACAGGAATTGCGTTTCAATTGTCACAGAAAACGGTCCAAAAATTAACTTATTGGAGCCGAACAATTCCAGTGTACTTTCATTTCTTCTTACAAAAGTTCGATATGTTAAGCAGGTTCTTCTAAACTAATTTAGAGAACATTTCGCAAAAAAAAAAAAAAAAAAGTTTTCACAAGTTATTCTTCAATTATACAAATATTGATAGTTACTAAAATGTCTTTTCTTCTTTCTAATAGTATGGAATATCGAATATTCATTACAAAGAGAGTTGATTTTGAGTTTAAGGTCCCTTTCAGCAGCGAAGATTTATGAAACGGGACCTCCAAACCACATGAGCTCCCACCGGGAATCGAACCCAGGCCAAATGATTAAAACAAAAGAGTAATAAGAAACAACTTCTACCTTTTCCATTGTTTTGCAGTGTAATATACGAGTGATGTGGCACGTTTAGAAGTGTACAAGTGTGTATACAATTAAATTTAGTGAATTCGACATAATTCTAAGTTTTAGGATTATTTTGTAAAACTGGAGTGTGGAGTGTTTCTAAGTTTTGTTAAGTTGTGATGTGTTTCAAGAAAGTGAAAACTGCACCTAATCGCAACGAACATGTTTCGGGAAGCTGCAAAAATATTTCTTTAAATGTCGTAGCGTATGCTTGTATCATTTACTGTCTTTCCAAGAGAAATAACATACATTTAATAGAATGTATGGAATTAAAGATTTAAGTTGTTCATTAATCCCTGGTTTAAATATAATTTTACAAAACCGGCCTCATTATGCATTATTATGATTAATATTATCTTTTCTATTTATTTCTTTTGCAAATTGTTAGACCTATTAATCTGATCACACAATTTTCCAGATAGAATTTTAAGATGTTCATGAGCAAGGAATCAAATCTCTTCTTACACCTTCGTTGTTTAAGAGTACAAAGGGATAGTATCTACTTGCGTTGCTCCTGCTAATTTACTTACTAAAATATAAAATACGATATACTATAGGGTATTTTAACTGAAAAAGATAGTATCCTATTTGTTATACAACCTTTCGTCAAATAAAGTGTTAGAAACAACCAGGAAAACTAACATTGATATACAAATATTCGTGTCTTGCCCCCCCCACTTTTAACCTCCAATCGCCGCCACTGTTCAAGACATTGGGAATAATTGTTCGTATCATTCAGTTGGAACGTTCCCTTCCAAGTTTACGCTATTACAGTAGGCCTACAACATCGTGACTTTCAAAACCAGTCAGTAACTATCGAAGAAAGACAAGCATGTAGCTTCAGTCGTTGATATGATTTAACATTCTTTTTCACTTTTAACAAGCCACCGGCAAGCAACCAGCCAGGGACAATATATTTTTCCTTATTAAAAAGACACTCCTTGTTAAAAAAAAAAAAAAAAAAAAAAAAACTAATGGTACCCACTAATGGTCACTCTTAAAAATGGAAAATCTCTTTGGCTCTCTTAATATTTTGTTTGATTCTTTGCGATCAAAGTAACATTAAAAGTGGAAAAAATGAAATGAAATCTTTGGGTTTTACGTCCCACGGTTATACCGGTTAGGCTAAAGGAGACGGTGATGATGAGTAATGAATGAAATGATAGAATGAAGAAAGTGGGAGGAAATGGGAAAACCCCGAGAAAACCCACGCATACGGTGTTTGTCCACCGCAAAGTTCACTTGGCGGGGGCTGGGATCGAACCCGGGACCCCAAGCACCAGATGTGAACGTTCTACCACTGAGCCACCGCGGCCCCACTTTAAAAGTGGAGTAAGAAATACTATTCTTCCTATTGATAGTGTAATAGTGGCTTCTAATCTCCACAACCAACCCCTTGCTAAGCCTATTCGTACACACATACATGCATAAGCTAATTTTCTGGAGATAATACTTAGATAATTACAAACAAGTGCTACAGTATTTTTTTTTCGTATCAACAGATTATCTCTTTTCCTAAAAAGCGAAACAACATACCCACACTCGGATTAAGAACTTGATAATATATATATATTGAAAACTGGTTTTCCATTGGGCAAACTGGCAAATTTTTATAAATGTAAGCGATGGTTTGGTTCCACCACATCCTTCTTTAACAAAAGGAAAGAAAAAAGAAGAAAAGGAACGTACATAGTTTATCATTTGATTGCTGTTACCAGTTTGTGTTGTCTATAGTTAACGGTTACCACATTGTAAAAAACACTATACACTAAATGGCAATCAGTTACCATACATACTTTTTTTTATTTGGTAAGCTAGTGATTACCGCCAAGGTTGACAACACTTCCGCTCTTCTAAGGACAAAACCCGAAGATTCACGAAGCACGAACAATGGTATTTGCTCGTAGAATGCTCGTGAGCGTTCACGAGGAGATTTTCCACTATCTGCTCGCCGTGGCCAGGGCTGGTCTAAGGGCAAATCCCCAGACATTTCTTTTTAAATTGATTATGATTAGAGGCTTTAGTGGTGCGAGGCCCTAGTAACGGGGGTCTAGTGGCGAAGCCCCCAACTAGACGAGGTCTATTAAGTACATAAATGTATTTGCGTAATGACTGGAAATTGCATGTATGCCTGTGGACAAAATTGCATAAGTAGCCACGAGAAATGACAATCCTTTAAGATAAAAATTTTAAAAAGCTACCAAAATGTACTCTTGAATGAGTTGTATATTATGTTTGCGCAGGGCCGAATCCAGAACGGACTCCTGGAGGGGGCAGATGGATTTTTAGGGGGCGGTTGGTGATACTAGCAGTGAAAAATTACTTAGATGATCTGAAATTGCCACAAATTACTACTAAAGTACACTAAAGAAACAAAGGACAAATTTCCATCAGGACGACCGCTTTAAAAAAGATTTACTACCTTTTCGGTCAAGTATTTCTACTAGAATCGAATCTGACAATGAGATTGCTCTCACCTAAGTCGACAGTTTTACTCAATCAAATTTGGAGTAATTGTGACATATTAAGGCACGAAAACCAAATATCAACAGAATGAAGAGAACGCAAGGCTGTCACACGATCAGATAACAAAAGTGTCTTAAAATCTTATTTTAAGCATAGGAATGAAAATTACTTTGTCAATAATTTCGAAAATTTTGCTGATTCGGCACACCCGAACTTTCTGACACGGAGTTTCGAATCCGGATCCAAGATCCGGTTTTTCAGGTCTGGATCCAAGATCCGAAATTTCGGATCCGGATCCAAGATCCGTTTTTTCGGATCCGGATCCAAGATCCGTGTTTTCGGATCCGGATCCAATATCCGAAATCTCGGATCCGGATCCAAGATCCGAAATCTCGGATCCGGATCCAGTGTCCGGATATCCGGATACCGGATATCCGGACCCAAGTGGATCCGGATATCCGGATCCAAAAATATCCGGATCTGGCCATCCCTAGAAACTACGCCTAACTGCGCAGGAAATCAACATAACGACTAAGTGGCACGAATCACGCCAGGAGAAACCTCGTCGTCCTCCCCTGCACACTTATTTTGGAGCAAAAGACTTCGTTGTTTTACAATAAACTTACATGCTCATGTTGCAGTTTTTTTTTGCTGCGGACTGTACAAATCAACAATTTCTAGTTTTCAATGTTGATCACGTTAAAGAAAACGCCAATAGACAGCAAAAAGCAGTTTCTCAAAATGGATTCAGTGTTTCCATCTTTATTTGTATACTAAAACCAGAAATCGTAAAAATTATCACTTCGGTTCCTCAATTGATCTCTATAGAGTAAACACTGACTTTCATGGAACCAGTATCCCTAGAATATGTTTTATCTTCTCCCCTATTCCTCTATCCCTCTATTCTGTCAGAATACTGATCATCATGAAGAAAAACTAGTGATAGATAGCGAGAAGCCATTCTCTTTATTCAGTCCCCAAAAAATATCATCTATTTCCGTCCTTTCTAGGAAATTCGGAAGTTTTGTCATGTTTGTTTTATAACCCACTAATTTTCTGCTTTCTTTGCAAATAAGTTGGAATTTTAATGGTTTGATTTGACTGACCTCTTCAAATCTACGAAGTTAAATCTTCTTTTGTGAAAATTATTTTTGTCATGTAATTTAAATATTTATTAATCAAATTTACTTTTAAGTAGTACTTATATATAATTTTGTAGTGTAAGGCCCCATTGTTACGGTGTTTAAAAAGGCTGAAATTAAATATTTTGTGGTTTATCACTGGGTATCGAACCCCGGACACTATCTGCCAAAGGCACACGCGTTAGTACTAGACCAGCGAGGAGTGCATATAGCTCTACATTGGAACAAGCCTTTGGCGAGTTGGGAACTGCGCCCCGAACCTCCACGTTTGGTCGATCTATGGCCTCACACTTCATATTTCAGCTTTACTTCCGTTCTTTGCAAGGCAAGAATACGTTTATGGCATTAATTCTCTGCGAAAATTTAAAACTCCTTTCCTTTAGAGTACACATTTCAGTCACATGATACAAAACCCATGTCGACCTTGTGTTCAAAAATCCATTTCAAGTGCTTCGTCTGTTTGCCCATGATGATGAAACTGACAACCTAGAAGTCATTTTTATACTATATTGAGAAAAAAAATAGAAATTACTTCCTTCTCTCGTTAAAAGTAGAATGTTCGGAAATACTGGAATATGCCCATTTTGTTTTTAATAAGGAGTTTATACGTATACAAAGTTGCATATCCCTAATATGTCTTTAATTTAGAGGATTTCGAGATATTGCTATCTTATAATAATTGCAATCCTCGCCCTTTTTTCTTCCCTTCTAAAGGAAACATCAAAACATGTTGAAACACATTTTTAATTATTTTAAATTAAAAACCCTAAATACCAATTTCTATCAATTGTAACTTATTACAGTTGTAACTTCCATACTTTTTTCTTCCCACCTCTTTTCGTTCCTTATAGGAAAAAGATTTTTAAAATGTTAAAACACGTCTTTACTTATTTTAAATGAAAAATCTAAATATCAAATTTCATGTTTCTATTCTTAATGGGTTTCGAGATGTGGCCATCCTATTATAACATTTCTAATCGCACCCTTTTTTCTTCCTTTTTCTTCCCTGCTAGGGGAAATACATTTAAAAAAACGCTCAAAGACGTGTATTTTTTTTTTTAATGGGAACTTCACATACCAAATTTCATGTCTCTGCACTTCAGAGATTCGGAGATATGTACATTTTACTATGTCATCCCTATTTCCCTTTTTCCTTGCCAAATTCGCCCCTCCCAAAAACATTTTTATTGAT
This sequence comes from Thermobia domestica, assembly GCF_964235325.1. Taxonomy (NCBI): domain Eukaryota; kingdom Metazoa; phylum Arthropoda; class Insecta; order Zygentoma; family Lepismatidae; genus Thermobia; species Thermobia domestica. The sequence goes on along the minus strand of NC_137463.1, from coordinate 100,001,751 downwards.
ACTTTATGTCACAAATCCTATACACTTTCAAACTTTCAAGTTCCTAGCTTACGCGGTTGGGTTTGCGTGTTGATCAGTCGATCACTCACTCAGGACTTCTTATTTATATACAGATAACTGAGTTTATTTCGAAGAAAATATAATACTAACTTCCCATATAATGTTAGGTTTTTAGAAAAATGAAAAAGGCTTTTTGACGCCTTCAATGAATGGAAAGACTTGATCTGGTTTTAAACATTACTGTTAACGCTTTATACTTACGAAGTTCCAGGTTCAAATCTGAAGATCAGCTAGACTAATGGATGCTTTTTAAGTTCTTTCTTGTAGCACTAGGAGAATGATGCAAACATAGCTTTAAATGTGTAAGACTGGCACCTGGGCATCTTCGTTTCTAAAATGTTTTCTCCCACTAACATTAATATGCTTTTATTGTCAATACTTCCATAATAAAATTATTTTAGGAACTGTATCTGAAACTCACAAGCAAATAAAGAAATTTAGTGCCAAATTAATTTTGTTTGTTTCTCAGAAATGAAACGATGAAGAAAGAAAAAACAACTTGGATATACTATCATCAGAAATGAAACGATCAAGAAAGAAAAAAAACTTATATATATAATTATCAGAAATGAAACGATCAAAATAGATAAACAACTTGTATATATTTTTTTAAAAAAAGTTTTCACTATTTTTAATACAGAGGGTTCTTTTCTGCTTTGTAATACTCCTCCACTGACTGATTTAGTATATTTGTCCCTTTGTGTCGTTAAACGAAGCATTTTTTAAAGAAGTTGGAACATGATATTGAGCATAGTTCAGTATGGCTTCTACATCCATATATTTGTTCTTTGTAAGGCTTCTCCCCTAAAAGGAAAAGGAGCGCTACAGGTTAATGAAATGGCGTTCGGTCCTGGAAGGGGGCAAGGGAGGTGAGAATGCTTGAAACGTTCCTTACGGAATCAATATTCGCTAACATTTTCCTCCAAGTCATTCGTGGAAGGAAAGAATTAAGAACCATCATTTTTTGTATTCAGGAGCAAGAATTAACAATCAAAAGCAAAATATTTTATTTCTTGTGTAGGAAGCAGCATTAGTGCATTAGTATGGATTGTAAAAGAAGTATGTTAATAATAGCAGTATACAGTATTGCATGTATGAAACGTGTATTTCAATCAATGTGTTACCTCACTCAAGTTACACATGTATACATATTTAGTTAGATCGTAATTAATTAATTTAATAGCTTGCAACATCGTGAATTTCTTGCCACGTTGTCAATGCCAAATGGTAGGTAATTAGTGCCCTGCATAATTTTTATTAATTATTACCCTGAGCATAAGGAAATACGGTGCGAAGATATCGTTTTAAGATTATATACAATCAAACGTAATACCAGGAATATGGTTATTTCCATACAATGAACAGTGAATTTCTATTATCAACATCAATCGTATTGATCGCATTGCAATTCCTTGAAAAAGTACACTCATGTCCAAAATTATTGTCGCATGTCTTGAAATATGTTGTTGTAGGAATATAATTTGATAAAGAATTCGCCCGGTATTTCTTATAATGTTAGTATGTGTATAATCGGCAAAGACATGTATGTGGCAAATTTCATGTCAAAAGAGCAGTAAATAAAAACAATAAAACGAAAATAAAACTCTCTTGTCCATTTAGCAACATTTTGTTTTACTCATTCTAATTTTCGTATTTATAATTATTTTCCTATAAAATTTACCACAAACGTACATTTCCCGATTATACACATAGTATAGGTATTAAAAATACCCTGCAAAATCATTACCAAATCATATTCTTAGAAGAAGACAGCTATAGACATGCGACAATCATTTTGGACATGAGTAGAAAAATATATCTATGTTCCGTACAGGACGCCAAAATTGAATCAAGTGCATTTTTATCCGAAGTTGGCAGACTTTCTATTATATTATTATCATTAAATATTCTGCCTTTGGGCAGGTCCTGGGAATAATGAGTTTATATATATATATATATATATATATATATATATATATATATATATATATATATATATATATATATATATATATATATATACAGGGGCGGATCCAGGATATGATCAAGGGAAGGGCTGAACCATATTTTGCCGTTTTCTCCAGTGTAAAGCAGGATTGAAGCCCATTTTATCCAGTGTATATCTGAGCGTCAAGGAGGGGCTATAGCCCCCTTGGATCCGCCACTGTATATAATATATATATATATAATATTTTTTTTCAATATTAGATTTGGGCCTGGAAATGTTTCTTCTACGTTTCTCGACCTTCAGCTGCTTCTTTTAACTCCGAATATTTTAAATTATGCTTTTCAAGTCATGGATCAGTTGTGTTCTTCATATTCCTCGCTTTCCTTCCAACTTTCCTTCTTTGGGGGTATGAAGAAGACAATTTCTTCGCAAGATGTGTCCAATCCAATTGGCCTTCCTACGAAGGATGCTGCCGAGAAGTGTCCTCTTCTCTCCTATCCGTTTAAAACACCTTCGTTTGTTACTCTCTGTTCATTTTATGTTCTCCATTTTCCTCCAACATCATCTTTCGAAGCTCTCTAAATATTTCTTCTCTAACTTCGTAATGTCCATTGGACTGAACCTTACAGTCCAATGCTCCATAGAGACTTACTCTTACCAATGTTGTTGTCTACTGTCTTCTATTAATGTAGTTTCAGTTGTTTTGAATTTCTGTTTTAGTTTTCAGTCATAAAGCAGTTTATGACTGAGCAAATCTTATTGTGAAGATATTTTATCAAAGTGGCCGGCAAGGTCATATGATGTGATTTCGTACGGGTATTTGTGAAAATGTATTTCTTCTTACGGGGCTTTGTGAAATCCTGTAATTTCCTTCTATGAGAGTTTGTGAAATCATACATGCACTCCTTTATTTATTTATTTATTTATTTATTTATTTATTTAACTGGAGACGGAAAATCATATGCGTAATTGGAGTCCTCCCAATAATCATCTGCGGAGTGTTATCAATAAATTTTGTGCGTTGTATAAATGCATGGGAACTCACTGAAGGTAGACATATACCTAACATTGTATTTCATATGTAACTGGGAGGCGTTACTAATTAGTAGAGACCGGATGTTAGGCAAAATGCCTATTCTTTAATATTAAAGATATGATCAAAAATAACGTTTTAAAGTTTATATGGAGGGTTATAGTTTCGATTTAAGCCAATTTTATTTTACCTATTTTGCCTATTTCGACCTTTATTGCCTAAATAATTGCTTTAGTGCCTAATATTGCCTATTCTATGGATTTTCTTCAAAATAAGCCTTCATTGGGAAAATATATAATTTACGTAACATAATACACACATATTTACTTATATTATGTGTTTGTAAACACAAGCTCGTGGTACGTTTCAATATATATACAGGATGAACTTCAAAGATGTTTACATACTTCGGGAGGTGATTCGTGACATGAAAAGATGATTAAAGTCCTCTTGAATTTCACGAATCATCATTCTGAAATGAGCGGGGTCGGCGCGCGAACACATACGCATGCGCAGTAAATGCTTTATGTCCAAGTGCTGGTGTGGTTGAAATAAGACTACATCTGTTGTTAAATATTATATATATTGCGTTTAGTATCACAAAATGCTGGATAAATTCAAATATCTTTTTTCGAAATTATTATTTTAGTAGGGATTATATTGGGGTAGAATACTAGTGTAGTGAGACCAACAACCAATCACTGGTCATCGACCCACTGGTAGTCAGTTGGGTTTGTTTACATCTATTTTTTTCTAAGGCTGGAAAGAGATTACATTCGCTACTAGAGCGCGCAATTCTTGTCTGTGCTTATTACCGCGAGCGACGGTAGGAGAGAAGGAAGGATGACGATAATTTTTGAAAAATCCGGAACTTAAAGAGATTTACATGTTTTATAATCTTTACGTCCCGAAAAAGAATTATCGAACGGTCCATCCGTCCATTCTGATTTATATACACACGCCTAGGAGCCATACCATTCAACAACTTATTCAAACAGAAATTGGAATTGAAATATTGAATAATCTCTAGAAGGCGTTTCGATATTTTTCCTGTACCTCAAAATATGTAAATGTAGTCGAAGAACTTGAAGTTTAAAATATATAAAACTATAATCATTCCAGTTCTTCTGTATGGTTGCGAAACTTGGTCGCTAACTCTGAGGGAAAAACAGACTGAAAGTATTTGAGAACAAGATCCTGAAACGAATATTCGAACCCAAGTGGAACGGGAATGGACAATGGCGGAAACTTCATGACGAGGAACTACATAATTGATACTTTTTACCAAACATTGTTAGAGTCATCAAATCTAGGTCTGGAGAGGTCATGTAGCCAGAATGGAAGTAAGTACGAACGCTTTCAAAGTTTTAACTGGAAATCCAGTCGGGAAATGACCATTAGGAAGACCTAGGCGCAGATGGGAGGACAATATTAAGATTGATCTTGCAGAAATAATAATACGAAGTAGAAACTTTATCTAGTTGGCTAAGGCTAGAAATCAATGGAGAGCTTTCGTGAATGCAGCATTGGACCTCCGGGTTCCAGAGGCCATAGAGTTAGTTAATTTACTACCGGGTAAAAATTAAAATTTGGAATTTGCTCCAAAACTACTATAACGATTTTGTTTATCATTCATAAATAATCATATCGTCAACAACCCTACAAAACTGCGTAAGTCACTTCTTCTGAAAAAATCAACAAGGGGTAATTTATTCACTTTTTCGGGGGGGGAGGGGAGGAATCTTCGAAGTTCTCGGGAAAAGCCTAATAGTATTGTATCCATATTTCGTACATACATGACATAATTTAATTTTAAAAATGGGGCGAGGAAGTTCAGTGCGATAGTCCGTATCTTTTTATTTACTAAAGATTCCAATTACATTTGTAAAGAGAATTTTTAAATATAATAAGCTACGGGGAGATCCATCCTTCTTCCTAGTATATAAAATTCTTCATTTTTTCAATAACCTTTTGTCAGCGAAGTTCATGACGTGCTTAAACGAAATGATCAAAACTTGATCCTTTTGAACTCTGTTTGTGTATTCTGTAGCTGTTCAGTTGCCTCGTATTATGTTAGCTTCTTCGTCGTCATTTGTTATTCGAACGCGAGACGTGAGACGAATCACATTCGAACTGCACGGAATTCACTAGCGTTATTTTTTGCATACATAAATGTGTACTTACCGTTTCTCTGTTCTTTAAAGACAATGGAAAGTTTAACTCCGTGTCACGTTTAGAAAGCAGCAAAACGAACGTTACATTTAACGTGATGTGCAGCGCGACGTTGTCACTAATAGTTGTTACACTGGCAGAAATATGTTTTAAGGGAGAGGAAAAACAAACGACTCAAATAGCAGTAAGTGACTCAATAATAATGAGGATAATAATAATATTCAATGCAACTGATCCGTTTTCAACATTATTTTTCAGGATTTTTCCTTCTTGCTGGCAATCAGCAAAATCACACCTAGTGCTCTCAACGGGTCGGATCGGGTCGGGTTGAAGACCGACCCGAACCGTGATCCGACCTCATTGACCTGACTCGACAATCCGACCCGAGCTGACCCGGTTGACCCGACCCGACAACCCTACCCGAATAACCCGACCCGAGCTGACCCGACTGACCCGACACGACAACCCGACCCGAGTAGCCTGACCCGACAACCCGACCCGAGTTCAACCGACTGACTCGACCCGACAACCCGACCCGAGCTGACCCGTTCCGTTTGAGAGCACTATGGTCACGACGCTGGGTGAACGCCAAAATGCACTCCCATTGGGAATTAAACCCGGACCACGTGTACCGAAGTCTTACACGTTAACCACTAGCTAGATCAAGCGGGGGATTTGTATATGCATCTTAATGAATGTTTGGCACTTTTGAGGTTTGGTTATTTCTTTTTATAGCTGATACCAATGTCCGACGTGGGAGAAATGTATTTTTTTTTTTTTTTTTTTGCTTTAGTTCTATGTGACGAAATTTTTCTTCAAGGTCAGTGTTCTCACCTGCTTGGACGGCAGGGGGTCTTCTCGGAAGGCAGTAGCAAGAGTCTCTTGTGGAAACAAAAGGAAATCGTTTAACTAAAATGATAAGGGTTGAGGAAACAGGAGAACACCTGCGATTTTTTCCAACCCTTCAACTTTTATTCCAAAATAGGTTCTTATGATTCCGGGACCCGTGCCACTTTGATTTTTGTTTCTCGGTAATTAAAACGTATTTTACAGTATATATAGTTACACGTAAGAAGATACATAATATGAATTTTGTAATTTAAAATTTAAAAATACAGTATGATATTTAATTATGAAGTACTAGTTTTATTTCATCATTTTCAGCCCAAATATGAAATTCAAACAATTCGCTCCCTGGGTCTTGGTCATCAATACTGCGTCTTATTCTTTGCCTTGCAGTCAAGTCTTGGTCCTGCATTTCGTAGTCTTGGTGGTCTTTCATGCTATATAAGAGCCAAGAATGCTCGCCTCATCGGCACAAATGAAGACCAAGTATGATTTTGATTATGGTCTTTCATATTATACGGAAAGCAAGAAAATACGCTTATCGCTACTTGGTGATCACCAAAACAAGGCCAAGAGCAAGATTACTATGCAATTCGTCTTGCATATCCAATCTTTATCTTGTTCTTGTATCGATGTCCTTGGGCTTGGTGAAATAAAATGAAATATTCAGTTTAAGGTCCCTCGATTCTGCACCGAGGCTAAGGAATACGGTGACCATGAGAAATGAATGAAATGGTGGAATGAAGAAAGTGGGAGGAAACAGGAGAACCCCGAGAAAACCCACTACACGGCGTTTCTCCACCACAAAGCCTACTTAGCACAAGCTGGGATCGAACCATGGACACCATGCACCAGAGATGAATTCTCTACCACTGATCTCCCGCAGCCCTGCTTGGGCTTGGTCGTCCATATCCAATCTTTCTTATGGCCTTGCTTAAACAACTTGTAGTTTTGTTCTAAATCCAGACTCCATATTGGCGTAGATATTATTTGGTCTAGGAATTAATTCGTGCGGGTGGACAAGAGATGGCGCAACGAACGGAGCGTCCCACAGTTCCGTGTATCCACACATGTGTTGCAAACCCCTGTCATCGCGTATCGTTCGTAGTATAGGGCAGTGGATTAAAGCGTCAACAACACCAGTTTCTAGTTAAGTGAATATGGCGCAATTTGTGCCTGATAAAGTGTTTTTGCGGGGTGTCCTGCTGCATTACTTTAACATGCAGAAAAGTGCGACTGAAAGTCATCGTATTTTGGTGGAAGTGTATGGTGACCATGCTCTAGCTGAGCGAACGTGTCAGAAGTGGTTTGCACGCTTTAGAAGTGGTGATTTCGGCTTGGCAGACCAAGAGCGAGCTGGACAGCCAAAAAAATTTCAAGACGAAGAATTGACAGCATTGCTCGAGCAGGATTCGTGTCAAACGCAGGAACAACTTGCAGCAGCATTAGGCGTTGATCAAACAACAGTCTCCAAACGCTTGAAAGCCATGGGAATGATTCAAAAGATGTCACATTGGGTTCCACATGAATTGAAAGACAGAGACGTTGAAAGACGAAAAACCATTTGCGAATTGCTGCTTCAACGACAGAGCAGAAAGGGGTTTCTGCATCGAATTATTACGGGTGATGAGAAGTGGATCCATTACGAGAACCCTAAACGAAAAAAGGCCTGGGTGAAACCAGGTGAACCAGGTCCATCACAACCAAAACGAGATATTCACTGTGCAAAGGTTATGCTGTGCATATGGTGGGATATGAAAGGTGTGGTGTACTATGAGCTGCTGCAACCGGGTGAAACTATGAATGGAGAACGTTATCGACGACAATTAATGCGTTTGAAGCAAGCTCTGGCCAGAACTCGACCAGAATGGGAGAACAGACATGATAAACTTATTGTTCAACATGATAACGCTCGCCCACATGTCGCAAAACCGGTCAAAACCTATTTAGAAAATGTCGGATGGGAAGTTTTACCCCACCCGCCGTATTCACCAGACGTTGCTCCTTCGGACTACTACTTGTTCGATTGCATGAACAACGATTTGATTGGACAGCGGTTTACTTCTTCAGAAGATATCGAAACATGGGTCTCTGACTGGATCGCTTCCAAGGATGAGGACTTCTTTCGCCACGGAATCCGTACATTGCCTGACAGATGGGCGAAAGTGGTGGCTAGCGATGGACAATATTTTTCTTAAGGTATTTATGTATTTTGTGTTTGTACTACAGCTTCAATGTGTGCGTACCAACCGCACGAATTAATTCCTAGACCAAATAATATTACAGTCGATTGGTAAAATCAATATTCCACATTTAAAAATTAAAGTACACACAAGTACAAAAATAAGCATTTATCATAAAAACACTAGCTGCAAGTGTTCAAAATAGATTTATGGTTTCTATGAAATCAATTAAAAATTGCTATTTTTAATTAGGCAGCTATGAAAAACAGCAGCTTTCGACTCCAGCCGAGTTTAAGCTCAACCTAAACTCAGTTGACCAAAGTGAACTGACCCGACAACCCGACCCGAGCTGACCCGATTGACCCGACCCGAGCGGACCCGATCCGACATCCCGACCCGAGTTGACCTGACCCGACCCGACCCGACCCGACCCGTAACCCGACCCGTTTGAGAGCACTAATCGCACCACAAATACACGGAATTCTTCACACAGGTCAATGAATAACAACTGTAATCCACCGAAAAATAGTGGCAATAAATGCTTTGACGTAATGTTGCGAAACTTACCCTATCGCAAGAAGTTTCACCGAGAAAGAATAAGGTTGTCATTTTCTAACAGTCCTTCTTACTTTCAAAAGTAACATTATTTCAGGTTTTTCGATGCTCTTTTATTTGAGTACAAATAAATCTTACAATCGTACTTGCGTCATCCTTCTCTTGCCAGCTGCACATACGGTTCCACGAACTTATATTAATATATTGAAGTACAAGGACCATAGAGTTAGCATTTATTTACACTTAAAAATGCTTTTGAAGTATCTACACAAAGCAAAGTCACTTGTGTTATAATCTTCCAGTAGTTCTGTAGATGGAGGCAACAACCACATTTTAACGAAATATTGAATTACATGCACTTATCTAACTGTAGTAAATAACTTCATCTTTTCTGATAGAACAGCTCACAATTTGCTGCTTGCTCCGCGGTTATGGCGTATTTTACATATTCCTGTTTTATTATGTTCTAAAACTGAAACAGAGTTTACAATCTTGTCTTTTTTTTTTTTCACCTACAAGAAAGTGGTATGAATGATAAGAGATGTTTTCGTTCTTGTAAAGAGGTACAAATGGAGCCATAGAAAATACCCTGCCCGAAAAAATTTTCTTGTATATACAATGAACTGATAAATGACGTCAAACTGATAGTGGGGAGACAAGTTCGGTGGTCAATTTGTCAAAGGGGTTATCTCATTTACTACTGCAGTCATTTCTTGCAAAAGTACACTTATTGATACTTAAAACACTTTGCTTCATTCCGAACAAAACGCGGTATGAACTATGATCCTGGGGTAAATAGTCTTGGTGCTAAAATTCATTTACTATTTTTTCCCGACCCATTTTTTCCTAATAATTACTAATCTATTGTTATTCAATAAACTCTACTGTCAAGACTCTTCATCGTAGGATCATAGTTAGTACCTCATTGTGTTCGTAATGAAGCAATGTTTCCAACTGTACCACGTAAATTTCCTTATTATTTACCAGAAGTGGAAAAATTCCGCTCAAATTGTGAAAAAGTATTTGTCAGGAAAAAATTACTTTCGGGAATTTGTTTCCCCAGGTACATGCTAGTGCCATGTGATTGGTAAAGTTTGAAACGTTGTTTCATTACAAACAAAATGAGGTACGAACCATGATTCTACGACAAATAGGGATGACACTGTAGTTACTTTACTAAACACATTGACTAAAAATGGGTAATAGGAGAAAAAATCAGAATTTTTTTGAAACATCTCTATTTATCCTACGATCATGGTTCGTACCTCATTTTGTTCGGAGTGATGCTAGGTTTCAAACGGTACCACTCATATGTTCCTATCATGTAGCTGAAAGGAGGAATTCCCCAAAAAGGGAAAAATCTAAAAAAAAAACTTTAGGCGGGATATTCCCGCTTGTGGTACATAATAGGGAAATTTGATTGATATAGTTGGAAACATTCCTTTATTACGAACGCAACGAGGTACGGACAATGATCCTAGGATTAATAGCGATGTGTCAGGATTTAAAAAAAAAAAAACTCTAAAACGTACCTTTTTTTTAGTTCGTTCATGTTTCTGACGTCATTGCCCCCGGGCAGTACGCCTGACTGCAAAATACCCATGAAACATATTCTTTGATGCTTTCTCGCTTGAATGAATGCAAAAAATAAAACTCGGTGTGAAAAGCTTTACTAGGGATTAATAAGGCAAATTCCGAAGGTCGACGCCATGGTACATATCTGTACCAAAAGTTCCCAAAGGGTTAGAAATTGTCTGTTACTTCTATTCATTCCACATAAGCTCAAGCTCATAGACAATCGAAACAAATTTTTAGTTCCGCCCTTTTTGCCTTTACAGAAAGAGAAAACGAGTCGCTGACGGCAGGGAGGGGAAACTTTTTATAAGAAAAATGATCGTGTGAAATCTAAATTTTAATTTCAATTTGCTTTGACTTGATATTACTTGATGTTTCTTTTGCCACTAACAATCTCTGCTGCAAAGAATAATTATATTTAAATTTCATTTTTAAAATAAGTATTGTTATTAATGATTTTATTTTAGTCGTCTTTCTAAATTGAATTGCTAGAAATTCTATGAATCATACGATGTTGTATGAATACTTTATACTAAGTACCTTTTGAATTTCCAATTTTGTCTTCGCTTGACATTCGTCCATCATCTCATAGCCCTTTCTACTAAGTTGAATTAAATTTACAACCAAATTAAAACGCGTGTTTATTTATCTGACTAATACACAGTGGCGGCTAATGCAAGTGTTGCAGCGTTGCGCAACGACCAAAGTATTACAAGAAAAAATATTATTAGCAGTAGTAGTAAAGAACAGAAAACAAATACTTTCCAATACTCACTTATATACTTTAAATAACCTATTTGTTACTTCTACAACTGTTCATTTCGTTAATTCATTTTAAAACGCGAAAAACAATCCGCCACAGAGTCTCTAATTTGTTGCAGCCAGCATACAACGACCAGATTTCTACAGCGCGGCAATTGGAGCGAATGCATCGTAAGTCTCCTTTCCATTAAAGGCTCTGGTCGTTGCAGTGCTTCTGAAACACGGTACGGTTTCCAGTGAACGAGAATGTTTCCCGCGTTAAATAAGATTTCTGAATTTTATTTCACTAGCGATTAACAAATTGAATTTATTTTTATGCATTCATATTTTTAAATTACGGGTCTATACTGAAGCAAACCAATATAATGACAATTTTAAAAAAAAAGTGACTGCAGAATTACAAAATAAGAAAATATGTAGTAGAGCACAAAACAGATGAAAGTAAACACGCATTTACAAGTTAATTCTTAGCTTATATAGATAATGAATGCTTCTTGTACAGTAATTTGTGAACCAAATATTAATAAATCAATATATGGAATTCCAGCTCTGCGGATAGTATTTTAGTACACATATAGGCCTATTTCTTTTATAAAATAAGTGTATTCTATACTCTTGATAACTTTCCACATAAAACTATATGATGGAAAACGCCACATTGGATTTGGGACTAGTTAATAATGGCCACAAGGAGGTCCACCGGGTCCGGAACTCTCCAAAATTTCGAAACTCTACAATATTTGTAGACTTTCATAACGAACTGCATTTGTTTAATAAGATAAATGATTGATTAGGTTAAATATTTTATTTTACGCCTCATCATGTACAATTTCTTTTCTTATAAAAATAATAGTTCTATCATTTTTTCTAAGAATATAGGTTACAGTAATTAAGGATTACTTATCGTCTTTTCGGGTGCAGAATAAGACAGGTTCGATATTCCATAGACGTATTGGGCCCCTCAAATACTTTGAATCCTCCCAGCAAACATTTCTGGATATAGAACTGGAAATGTTTGTTTTGGCGTTTTTCGACTTTTAGCTGCTGTTAGGTAAACATGCTGATACTACATCTGGTGGGTTTCAAAGTTTGCTTTCCAGAACGTATGACATTGATAAGCATTATTTCGCCTCATGTGGAAGTATATTCTGTTTATTGTGCATTGCTTACAACTAAGACAGATGACTTGTAATATAGTCTTTCTTTTACGCACGTGTGTATGTGGGTTTATATGTGACATTCGCAATTCATATACCTCTTTTGTATCAGCGGTTTTGGTTTTTAGTTATTAGATTACTAATAAAACTCCAACTGACCAAAGCAGTATATTTATATTTTAAAATTACATGCGTGTTACATAAAATTATATACACAAATATATAATTTTAAAATATATATACTGCGTTGGTCAGTTGGAGTTTCATTAGTAATCTTGGGCTGTCAGTGCATCATTCTGATATGACCATAGATCTCCTTCCCATTTCCTTGCTTTTCTGTACATATCTGTTTACATACAAGTGAAGTACAGGACGATTCACAAAGGGAGTGATTTGCTACAGACAAAGGATATGACAAAGTTTGTCCTCTAAAAGTTGCATGACATTTAATGTCCTTTCGAACGATTCCAACAGTTATACCACTTTCCACTGCAAATTTTGAATTTGCCTCCCGTTGGAGGTATTCACGAGACGCCACTGGTCTCGCTACTATTTTTATTGCATTCTACACATACGATTTGGTAATGCAATTTTTTTTGAATATAATATGTTGAGTCGTTCAGACGAAAAAGACCAGATGGAATGACTTTAGTGCCCTGGCAAAAAGGGAAAGCACTAGTTTGGGACTTCACCTGCACAGGTACTTATGCTCCCTCCAATCTTCCACATTCATCATCACGCGCAGGTCTCGTAGCTGCTCGTAAGGAGACCGACAAGAGGAATAAATATATTAATCTCGTTGACAAATATTGGTTTGTTCCAATTGCCATCCAGTCAAGTGGTACTTGGGGTCAAGAAGGAGCTAATTTTATCAAGGAAATCGGCCATCGTATTTCACTTATATCAAGAGATAAACGATCTAAATCTTTCCTTATTCAACGGATCAGTGTCACAGTTCAACGTGGGAACGTGTCAGCCATTTTGGGTACGTTACCCATAGGTAAAGAATTAGGAGATCTTTCTCATATAAGGAAGAAAATAACGATTTGGTTTCTGAGTACCAACGACGGAAAGATATTTTAAACAATATGCACTTAAGAATTTATCTCACCATAACTGTCATCGTCATTGAAAGACACATTTTTATTTTCACGTTTACTATCCCAATTTGATTCTAATGTATATCTTTCTTTTGCCATAATTTCTTGTTCTTTTAGAATTTCTTGTTATTTTGTCACAATTTCGTCTTATCTTGATAGTATTTCCTTTTCTATTAATTCTGTTAAAAGCTTATGATCATTATGAACTAGTTTAAGTTGATCGTATATTTTGTCTTTTAGTTTATTCGTTTCTGTGGAAAATTATAATGTTTTTTCTTAACACTACAGTACTCGCATGAAATTGTTGAAACATGAGTGCTCGCGCGGATTACGATTGTAGTCCATTTGATAAATATATATATATATCTTAGTGGTTATTCAATTGGTATTTTTTTACATTATTTTTGTGGGTTTTCACAAGCAATAAAGAACACATTTCAGTGCAAACATTTTGTTTTTTAATGCACAAAAAGATTAGAAGCCAAAACTTTAGAATGCGTATGCATTTTTCTATATTTTTGTAAATGTTCGTTTATTTTCTTGCTTTTTGATTAAAAATTGAAATAAAAGAGGAAATTTGCATTTAAGGTGCTAAAGACTGTTATAAAAAATAAAAAAAGAAGTTGTTAAATTGTTTGCAAGCTTAACGTTTACACTTGGAAACAAAGTCAAAAGTAGGCAAAATTTTGGGTGTTTCACTGATAAGAGTCAGTGCAAAGAATGTGTTTGTAGTCAGAGCAGATCGACTTACTGCACCTGAAACATCTTTTTCGGGTACTCTTGATTCTTCATCTTCCACAAAGAGGTTTGATAAGTTCCATAGCCACAGATTGCAGGAAATCTCTACGGTTGATCATAGTATCATTGTTATTTGCTTTGAAAACAATGAGAGCGTTTACTTCAACAACGTTAACACGTGGAAGAAGAGTGAGTGGCCATCTTTGCGAATTCCTGGCTGTATCACACTGGCGACACAATTTGTGCAATATGTCTACTCCAAATTTAGTGTTGTTCTATGGAGTAATAACTATGCAGTGTAGGTATAATGTTATGACGCTGTGTTCGCGTATTTCTTTGGTGCACTGGACCAATATACCATCTGGTAATTCTGACCTTTCCAATGTAAAATTCTCCGTGAAACCTGTCTTCCTGGATAACACCGTTCCTTTCTTCATCTTCTACTTCTTCCAAATCGTAATTACCACTTTCTTCAGAGTCACTACTCGACAACATCGTCCTCTATTTCATCTTAGTGTTCTATACCCAAAACACTTTCGTCGTCACTTTTAGTTTCTGTTAGCCACTGTCGTATCTGTTCTTGCTCTGACATTTTAAACTAACATATATTTCACATATATTTGAGCGAATAATGTGAAATAATACATTCAAAACGAGAACAGTTTAAACGTTAGCCAGAAAACAAACTATCACGTCAGTACTCGCAAGGATTACAATAGTAGTCCATGCGAAAATAACAATCCGTATAACATCAGTGCGTTGACTTTGGGTGCTATCACTCGACTAATGGTGTTCTAGAAATGGGGGAGGAAGGTAGAAGACCGCTCAAGGTCACAAGTGTTGCCAACCCTCAGATACCAGAAAACTGAAACACACTGGACTACAATAGTAATCCGCGCGAGCAATGTAGTGTTTAAAAAATTGTATATATAAGAAAGTTTTTTTTTTATTTTCTTTAAAATTTTCATAACACTTTTTTCATTAAAATAAGATTAAAATAAAACTCAAAAAGTGATTTACTTACGTTACGCATGCGGTTTTGCTATACGAATTCATAGTGTAAGTAATAGTAGTATTAGTAGCAGTAATAGTTGTAGTAGTAGTAGGGATGGGTTAGTAACCTCACAGGGCTTGTTTTATTCCATCTTGACCCCCATGATATAAATTTAACCTCAACTGCATCTTCAATCATTTTTCTTCAGTTTCAACAAAGTGACAGTTTTCTTCTATTACTATAATACACAATACATGCACCAGAAGGTTTGGATAATCGGAAACTGCAACCAATCAGAAACATTTATTTAGTTCCTATGGCTAAGATCGAACGTGAAAAATATGCCAGTACGTCATGCTAATTGTTAATAACAAACAGTCGCGTTAATAGATATCGCTGCGTGCCTGTCTGACGCAAAATGGACGTCGCTAATCTGTAGGCAATTTACAGATATAAAACTATTGTGACGACTTAATTGCAACTTAAAATACGATTTATTTATATATTTCTGTATGATGAGTAGTGTTATGATTACATCTTGAAAATGTGTGCACCATCCTGATTCGAGATTAAACAACTTTCGGATGCGACTTAACGTGCCAGCCACCTTTATGGGATTATTCAGAGGAGCTCATAGTGACTTCAAATCATAGAAACATTATTCACGATGTAATTGAACGCAATAGTTACTTCGCCTATACCGAGAACGATATATTAGCTATGGTAATGGATGAATGAAGCATATCCGTGAACTCAGCTTCCTAAATACCATGCTGACGCGAAAAAGTTACGGTAAATCCTTTCCGATATGCCAGTTTGATATTCTGAAGCTAACTAAAGCTTTCATCAGATGAGTATTGATTGGGTCGATGTATACCGGTATCAGCCATCAGCTACGCTTCATCTTGGCGAGTATGATTTGCAAATTGGACATTATCAACGTTAAAATTGGACATTATCACATATTCATCTCATTCTGGGGATGCAGAAAGACACGTGAAACTGGTCAGTGAAGCCTGATCATCGATGTATGTATGGCCAGGAAGAAGAGACACTTTCGTCAGAACTCCAATAACCTCCCAAAAGATCTAAGAATATGAATGTAAGAAGGATTTCTTACCCTCCAGTGCGCCATCTGTGCAGCTTTTACATGTACAGCCAGCCAAAGGCTTGGGCACAACAACTAGTATAATTAAATGCCAAAGTACTTGCGATATGTATGATTGTGTGATCAAGTTTGCAGTTAATTGATCTAATGATTTGCGAGGATGGTTATGGCAACATATGTATTAAGTTATAATACGGTATTTGGAATAAACAAAGTCAGTTTTAGGTAAGAGTTATGACTGCAGTTACGTAGGGCCAGGAATGATAGGATTTTGATTGCGTCTACATTGATTTATATCGATGACTTTTCAGAACCCAACTTCGTCATTGTAACTGCTGCACCCGTATATTGCATTGAATTCTTCGATTATCTTACCTTATTTTTTTTATCACACCAAAATGAGAAAAGCTTGTAACAGACATAATCATACTAATTACGGATAAAAAAACGAACTCAATTTAAATCTTTGTCAAGAATTCGAACAGCTTTGACAACTTTAAGTGATTGAAAAATAGTCTATCTGTACTTCAAAATATTTCAATTATTTGTTTAAAAACGATTCTGCAGTACTGCTAAGCTCTTCATAATTTAATATCACTTTTTTGTTTTCGAAAATCAATTGATAATTAAGAGTTCTTTAAAAAAGGTAAGTGCTGTGCTCTTGCGTGTCCATTTCATTGATATTGTATTAAATTCACGGCCAGTCTTTTCAATAGTGGAACGAATGCGTTATGTACTTTTTATTTACAAGCGAAAATTAATATTGGCGTTGTTTGGAATATTGTATTGTTTGAAAAGAATTTAAAAATACACTTTTTCCTGTTACTATTGAATAATGGCTTTTATTTAACAATTCATTTGTAATTATTCACATCGTAACGAATTGATCTCAGCCATAAATGACTTCCTGAAACGCGAATCTAAATTGTATTATGCGGTGTGACTATCCCAGATTTATTGGCGTTTGATCTGTTTCCACATCAGTGTCATTTATGAACTGCTCTCCAACTAGTAAATTCAATATACACATTGTTATCAAAATAATGGATATGCCGTAAGAAAACGCGATTTAACTGATTAAAACGGTGTAAAGCAACCGTTAGATACAGAACAGCTTTGATTCGTTGTGGAAAGGAGATATACAAATCGTGAATGATTTACAGAGGGATATTATACAGTTTTTCATCCTTCAACGAGAATGGAGGAGGAGATCTACTTCGAAATCTGAGTTCCATAAGTTTTCAATGTTGAGGTCTGGGGATTTGGCAAGCCAAAGAAGTGTTATAGTTCAACTCTGTGTACATGAAACCACGTCTCAGTAGCTTCACAAGTGTGAATTGAAGCATTACCATCCTGGAAAATTTCATCATTGGTCAAAAACAATACTTGGACCATATGATGCAGCTAGTCACCTAAAATACGGTATTACGTCACTGGGATTTAATGCGTCTTGTGAGCGTAATTACTAAATCCCATAGAATACCACGAAATTGCGGCCCACAGCATCATAGAGTCCCTGACATACACTGCTCCACAAAACTTAAGCAACCCGAGAGAACGTGGTATAAGTGACGTGTGGAGCCCATTCAACACTGGTTAGTGACATGCACATACACAGAGACACACAAGCAAGGCGAGCACCCACTCTATATCATAATCAGTACCGTTGCAAGCGCGGTGAACAAATTATGCCACGAGGCGTACACCACAGCCCAGTAGTGTCCGAGGCTCCAAGCATTGAGTTAGTGGTTCTTGTGTGGGGTACACACCTTGCAATGGCTGGTAGACGACATTTGAGTGTCTTTGACCGCGGGCGAATAATTGGTCGGTTGGAATTGGTCCGATCGCAAGTGGAAATGGCGCAGGAATTTAACGTGAACAAAAAATTGGGTCGAGGCTGTGGAGTCGCTTCCAAAATGGAGGTGAAGTCAATAGACGTCATGGAAGAGGCCGTCCGATGAAGACGTCGGCCGTCGATGACCGATTTCTCACAATTGCTGACAAACGTAACCGTCAAGCTTCGTGCTCTCAACTGGCCAATGAGTTGTTTCAGGCTACAGGACAACGCGTGAGTCGTGAAACTGTTCGTTGGCGGCTCAATAGAGCAGGACTGTATGCAAGAAGGCCTGTGCTGTGTGTGCCATTGAAACTGGAGCACAAACGTGCGCGTTACACATGGTGTCAGGAACATGTTGCGTGGGGGGAACACCAGTGGGGGCGTGTCATGTTCTCCGATGAGTCGAGGTTCAGCCTGTCGTCTTATTCTGGTCAAACTTTAGTGTGGAGAGAGCCAGGAACACGCTATCATCCAAACTTCATTGCTAAATGGCCGTCCTATGGCGGTGGTTCCATTATGGTGTGGAGTGGAATTATGCTGGATGGGAAAACGGACCTCCATATTGTGTAGCATGGCACTTTGACAGCACAACGGTACCGGGATGAAATTCTCAATACACATGTGCGCAATTTCCGCGGAGCATTTGGCCCAGACTTCCTATTCATGGATGACAATGCCCGCCCACACCGTGCACATCTTGTGTCCGAGTATCTGGAGTGCAAAAACATTACGCGTATTGCATGGCCTGCATATTCGCCGGATTTGAAACCCATCGAGCATGTGTGGGATGCTCTTAGGCGGGGAATAGCGCAGCGCAGTCTACCAGCACGCACTCTCCCTGACCTGCAAACAGCTCTCCTCGAGGAGTGGCGCCATCTGCCGGAAGACTTGATCAACACTATGATTTGCAGCATGGAGGCCAGATGTCGTGCCTGTATAGCTGTTCGTGGTGGTCACACGCCATATTGACTGCCTATGTCCTCGCACAATCCAGCTTCACCTGTTGAGGTATCGTTGTGCTGAACTTTTTGGTCACTCTGTACATCCTAACTGTATTGTTCGTCTTCACTTGTGCTGCATTGTGCATCTGGACCCTCTGGTTGTTCATTATACTAGGTTCAGTGTTCGTGTCGTTGTATTTTCTGCCACTTTCTTCGAGTTGCTTAAGTTTTGTGGAGCAGTGTATTTCACGGTAGGGAGGATACAGTTCGGAGCATAATCTTTTTTAGGCGTTCCAGCCCGCATACAACGAAAGTACAGGAGAACAATATGCATGGAGTTCGATTAATTTACAAAAGGGGTGTGAGATAAAAAAAGATGGTGACCTGGAGATCTTTACTGTGAAATGTAACAGTGAGACGTAATTTACTTTGTTTATGCCGTTTTGTACGAGTTATCTGTACCTTGTAACAAACAGTTTGTGATTTTTTTTTTTTTTTTTTGTATATTCGATGTACTGTACTTAGGTATTGTTTTTCACTTTTTTCATCGGATAAATAGACATTATCCTCACTTTTTCTGTTACTACTAGCTGAACCTGCGCTCTCTACACAGCGCATCATTCGCATATGAGCATAAATCTCCTTATCATTCCTTACAACATCTGTACATGTCCCTTTACAGACACGAGTGAAAGACGTATTGATTAAAAAAAAGCCAAGGGGTATCATAAAGGGGAGACTTTTTTCGGTTATTTTTCTCAATATCTTGCACTGTTTGCAAGATTTGAGCCTGCTTCCGGTTGGAGTTTCTAATTCATGTGAGACCAGTGTTTTTTTTTTCTTCTTGCATGCAGTATGTAATAAGCAAATACATTACATACACAATTAATTATGTCAGTTATATATGGTGTTCATTGGGCAAAACACTCCCCCCCCAAAAAAAAAAAGAAAGAAAAAGGTTCTTCTTAGACTGGAGAAATGATTATCCTTCCTTTTCCATTATTATTTGGCCATGAAACAAACGCCTGAGACATATACAACCCCTTTATACAACAGTGTAGTGTTGGAATGTATAATGCTTAGGATGTGATGTTTTAGTTTTTTTTTTTAATTTCAACACTTCCAATGTACCCGTTAAAATGTAATAAAGAAATAGTGGCCACATTTTTTAAATATTCAATTAGAACTGGACAATCTACATGAAATTTGCAATCGATCAGTTAAAACGTCACCTTTCTAGAGCCTGTAGTTTCCGAGATCTTATTGTGCCACAAACATATAAACGTAATTCAAAAGAGCTCCAAAGATGGCAGCACAATTCATTTGCATTTATTTCGGAGAAGGCTTATTAAAGCCAAAGGCCTTTGAACAATAATTTAAAATGATAAACTTTGTGAAAAATATTGAAGTAATTTATTTAAAGTACACTCTTTTAAAAATATTTGTCTTTGTTATAAACGTGAAATCAGAAATAACCGTAAATCAAAGGTTTGAAAGCTAAGGTTATACGTTAGAGAGCTCGGTCCCTCTTAATTGGTACTTTAATAGATAGATAGTTCCGGGTTCAATTTCCCAGTCGGTAAGTACTCTAGCCCATCCCATTTTGTGTATGCTTGAATGGTTTTCAAACTCCCATTGACTTGGTTTCCTTTTAAGGTTAAACTATGCAATGCAACTTACCATTCTTGTTCCTTGGGTTGCCTAACATCCCCATTAGATCCTAAAAATGAATACACATTTGTTCTTTGGGTTTTGGAGTTGTTTAAATCTAGACTTGCAGTTAAGAAAACTATGATACTGTGAACGGAGCAATATACTACTTCTACTCAAATAGAAACACTGTCCTAGGCGATAAAATATTCTGTTTGAGGTGTCTAATGTAAGTTGTTTGCAATGTTGAAACTTTAGGTTTCATTCTATATTGTGAAACTACAGTAGACTTCCAAACAAAAAGGAGATGAATATTGAAACCGGAAGTTGTAGATTTATCATTTCCGGGTTTCAATAGGTTGGAGATGGAACCTGCTTTTAAGTCGCTGAATCTACATCGAGAACCACTCTTTTTAAGCTATCTCTTGTATATAAGTGGTTGCTGCTTTGTAGAAATCAATCTTGAAACAGGAAATTATAAAGAGTAAATTTGTATTATTTACAATATAAATCTACCATAAGTTCCGGTTTCAAGTATTGCTTACAGTGTTTCCGTAGAGGGATAAAGAAGTAGGTGAAACCTACTTTTGCAATTGTGAATTCCATATCAAAAAACATTTCTCGCTTTCTCTTATCTGTTTTTTGGCTTGTGAATTCCCCATCAAATATAATTTCTTGCTATTTATTAACCTTTTTTTATTTTTTTTTAGTTTGTAAATCCCCCATTAAAACCATTTCTCGTTATCTGTTATCCATTTTTTGGCTTGAGAATTCCCCCATCAAATACAATTTTTTGCTATTTATTATCCGTGTTTTGGTTTGTGAATTCCACATCAGAAAGCATTTCTCGCTATCTTTTATGTGTTTTTTGGCTTGTGAATTCCACATCAAATACAATTTTTTGCTATTTATTATCCGTGTTTTGGTTTGTGAATCCCACATCAGAAAGCATTTCTCGCTATCTCTTATCCATTTTTTTGGTTTGTGAATTCCACGTCCAAAAAAAAAAAAAAAAAAATGCTTACTATTTCTTGTACGCTTTTTGGTTTTACTATTTCTTGTACGCTTCTTGGTTTATGGAAATCTACATAGAAGCGGGAAGTAGTTACAGATTTCTGCTACTTCCGGTTTTACTAGAGAAATAAACTCTGGTAAAGACGATAAAAAGATTACATCTAAAAGTTCCCGTTTTGTCCAATAGATGCCAATCACTGGAGGATGTTTGCTGTCATCGAACGGTGAGATGTGTAACTTCTAGAAATATAAATTTTTGTTTCAATAGTAGAAAACGGGATATAAATAGCTACTGTTAAAAATCATCGTTACCCGTGACGATTTTAACGGATTGACTGTATTAATGAACTCGGCCGAAACCATTTATCATAACAGCTCTTTTTGTGGGCCTAAACAGCTCCAACGCCTGAATTAGGTCCAGTATAACGACGAACACGTGGTTGGGGCGCTGTGTCGCCCTGTCTCTCTAACACGCGTATCAGGAACTTTCTAGACCTAATGGCCGTCACGTCTTTTATTCACGTTACTTCCCAGTTTGCTTCATGCCACTGGGTAGACGTCGAATATTGGGAAGCACCGGTCGGGAATCGAATCCGGGACCATGGGAATGTGAATCCAACGCTCTAACCAGTAGACCAAGATGTTCCCTCTTTCAAGAGTTACCATGGGGAGTAATGGAGGTACGTACACAAAATACTAACATTACAATCTTAAACGTATGGGCCAGAGTATGGGCGGAAATTTACGACATTATTTTACGGACCGAAAATCACGTCAATATTTGGCTGGCTCTGTAAGATCCACTAGGTGAAACTAATAAGGGTGAAGATGAAACCTAGTATTTGGACGCTCGATCAATTTCAGGAATTTACTCCTCTCTATCTGTTACAGTTTCTACTATAATTTAATACTTACCAACACTGAAACCGGAAATGGCTTATTCGTACCACTTCCGGTTTGAGTATAGAGTTACGGAAGGAAATGAAACAGTCTTGGAACGCTGAATCCGTATCGAAAAAACTATTTCTTTCTCTCTTTTTACCGTTTTTGCTCCGAAATCTCTCAACAGAGACGAACGGTCAGAACATTTCTACATACACTGTAACACTTCCCGATACTTGTACGTAACATGGTTTTCTGAAGTCTGAAAATGCAGTGGTATTGGTATATTGAGAGCCTAGCACTTATAGTAGAAGTTCCTTTGGAACAGAAAACTTTTCCTTCCTTTACTGTTGTATCGTGTCAGTATGTTTGAAATAGAAACTTGAGAATATGTTAAAAATAACAACATCCTTCTTGAATTGTAAAGACCACTATTCGTAAATGCTGTATAAATACTTGCAACCTAAGTTATGAAGTGTGATTTTAACTTATATAGTATCTAAATAATTGAAGTATTTTATTTAGTCTGTATTTAGATTAGTATAAAGAATTACTCCATGGGGCAAAATATGACTATTATGTTTTCAGTACCTCATTATTGATTTTTTTTTTTTTTTTTTTTACTAAAATGATTTTATCGTTGAACTTAGTTGTGCCAACCTGGGAAAAAATTCAGTTTCGTTTGTTTTTTACATTGTTTTTTTTTTAAAAAAATAGGGATTATGTTCAAATTGGCAAGAAATAGGGTTTTCTCGTATACTGTATATAACTTAATATTCGCCTATATAGGTCTAATATAAATGTATGCCTATATATATATATATATATATATATATATATATATATATATATATATATATATATATATATATATATATATAAAATATGAACGCAAGCAAGAACTCTGTACAACTGGGAAGTAAACATAATAAGTCATAAATAAGCGTGAAATCATGGAAATCAGTGTTAATTATGAAATTTAGGCTGACTTTCTTTTGTTGCTGTTATCTCGGAAATTGTACGCCAGTGCACAAGTTGAATATGAAGTGACTTATTAATGGTGATGTCAATATAAAACATTATAAAATCCCATCTCAAAGACGCAAAAGTTCCGTTTTTCTTTTGAAGCGTTCAGGTTATACTAATTACAAAAGATTATAATATACTAAATTATAAACTATATGGAACTACTATATATTATTTAGTTTTCCAATATTTGTTTGAATTATCCATAAATTTCGATGTTTCATTTTTGCAAAATAGTTTATGAATAGTTAGTGTTTTTAGTGTTAGTGTTTTTCCTATTAGAAAATAAGCATATTTTATGTTAGAAATGCAAAGTCTTCATAACACCTTTAAGCTATCACCTTCTACTGAGTGTAATGACACTAGAAAATCTTTATTTTCCACACATTTCATGTCAAGTGTTTTAGAACTTAACTGTTCCTTGCTTAGTGTTTTACTTTGATTTTCCTTTCATTCAAAAAAAAAAAAAGTTTGTTTTACCCCATCAACCTACGATTTGCTGTTTAATTTCTTTCGAAATTACCACTTTTCTGTCGTTCTTTGATTTCCCTTTCATCTTTTTTTCTTCAAAATACAGTAATTATTAAGTGTTTTATAGTGCTTATGGGAAAAAGAGAGACAGGAGATGAATGGCTGTTTCTTCATATAACTATCAACTTTACACTGAGGTTTGTAGGACTCCGAACACGCTTTAAATTTATATTAGGGATGACCAATTCCGGAATTTTTATTTTCCGCAATTCAATATGTAAAATCGGAAAAAGTCCCGAATTCAGAAAAATTCCGGATTTCAGAAAAATCCGGATTTCGGAGGATTAAAAATATCCGGAATTTGAGAAAATTCCGAAATTTAAAAAATTCCGGAAATTAGAAAAATTCTGAAATTTTTCCAAATTCTGGATTTTTTCCGAAATCCGGAAAGTGAAATTTCTGATTCCGGAAAATAATTTTTTCTGAACCCTATTTCGGAAAATTTTGGCAATCCCTAATTTATACTATAATTGAAATACCTGTTTCTTCGCACAGGGAGAATAAGTTTGTGGAAAGTATTTGAACACACTTCCTTCCTATAATATGCATTTCAATGAAAGTGCATTGATAGTAATCGTGTTTCGCCATTTTTACAACACTTCCCACTTGAACTCGACTGCACAAACTCCCAGCCATAGTTCGTGATCTTATACCTGCATATTTAAAACAAATCATAATTGCAGTTGGTTATAATTCGATATGTTGAATATAATCAAATGGCGTTAGTCCTAGAAGTAAAGTTTAAGAATATTAAAAAAGTAAAAGAAAATTGGTTGCAATGCAATTCAGATAAGCAAAATGAACTCATTGTAGTCAAATTTTACTCCCTATGTTAGCATTGGAATGCCGTTGCTGGGGGTGTTTCCTCCCTCTGTGGATTCCTATGGGAGAAACTAATGTGATAAAAATCTTAGGCCAGGATCAACTCATGTACCAAAAATCATCAAAATCGGTAGAAGAGTCTAAAAGGAGTTGGCCCAATAACATTGTTACTTAATTTTTATTTATATATTTGATATAGACTGCGAATCAATTTTACCGAACTGATAAACGACACTTAATGTAAATTCAGCTCCCGCTCTCAGCTTCCGAGAGAATACATAAAAATCCGAGTTATCGAGTTTTTTCGAGTAACCAAGGTGGACACAGCAAAAATTCGAGGTTCAGCATTTCCTCATTAAAGGTGACTATATAAGCTCTGTAACTCAAATTTTCATTCCTTCAACCTCTATAGTTCGAAGTTGTGAAAGTTCCAAGGAAGGAGAAGAAGAACTATTGACCTAGAAACAGGTGGGGGATGTAATGGGCTTTCATGTCTAGACATGAGTGAAACTTAATTACAATATACATTAATAACAATGACAGAATTAGCAACAATGACAATTACGTAAAAGAATAGGCTAACGCTTGGAGTTATCGAGGTCACATCAAGAGAACTGTAGAGCTTCGCAGATACGGAAGTTTGAGTTAACTAGACTTTTTAAATATGATTATGGAACCCCCCACTTATCGAGATTGTAATTTTAAAATATTCGACTTCCAGAGGTTAATTTAACATTGAGCATTGATTGTTATCCCGAATTCAAGGGAATGTGAAAAAAAATCGAGCTGAGCTGAGCTGATTTTGAGTTTAACGAAATCAGCTCAGCTCAGCTCGAATTTTTTTTCACATTCCCTTGAACTCGGGAGTTATCAAGGAATTTGAGTTATCGAGATCCAACTGTTTATGCTTAGCCAGAACTTTTCATGTGGCTAATGTTGCACAGGAGACGTGAAGTGTATTTTCAAATTCGAGAAAAGACGAGACATTTCTCTAATCTCGTGAACAACTCTAATGGATCTCAAACACTGCTTTCGTAGTATAAAAAATTGATAAAGTGATTGCACGAACAACGTGAAGAGCGTTCATCAACGTTTAAAAATATCCAAGTCATTACACAACAACACTACTTCAACAATACAATTATACTCCAACAATAAAAATCAATTAAATGTTATTATATCACACCCTTTGTGGACTTCTAGTGACGAGGAAGGATGCTGATAGCTCGGAGATAAATTAAGAAGGAAATCAGGGCATTACATAAATTTACACAACAAAACAAAGAAAGTTTTCCGAAAATCAAGACGAAAATTTCACAGAAAAATTACGAAGAACAGAACTTTTCATATGAGTGTGCACAAAGTAATAAAATCAATTTTTTTCATATGGGTGTGACCAAGAGAAATTACAACAAAACGTTTCATATGGGGGTGCCAAAAGGTACAGTACTTAAAATACAACTTTTCATAAAAGTGTGCGCAAAGATTATTAAATCAGAACTTATCACATGAGTGTGCACAAAGTAATAAAAATCAGTTTTTCATATGAGTGTGCATAGAGGCAACTAAAACAGAACTTTACATATGGGTGTACTTAAAGATAATGAAAACTCACTCACCCTTTCATTATAACAATCTCACGTAGCGTGGTCTAGTGACTAGCGTGTGTGCCTTGGTCGCACGTGCTCCCAGATTTGATTCCCGGAGGGAGAGTACAGAAATTTAATTTAACAGTCATGGTAATTTTTGTCATCCGTCTCCTTAAACCTAAAGAAAAAACATGGAATGTTAAACTAAAAAAATAACATTTTAACACTCTCACGAGCTCAGTTTATTGGGTTCTAACATGTAAGTGAACTAAAAATCAGACAAAATGTTATTTTAAGGAATTGAAGAATTACAGAAAATAGAATTTTACCTAGAATCATGACAAGTGAAAAAGAAACTCAAACCATTTTCTTAGAATGTGTACAGGTACACTCCATAGCTACGCCTATGCAAATATACACTGTAATATTAAGAGGTTCGACCTCCTTAATTTATGTCTTCTGCTGTTCAGTTGAGTTTACTTCGATTCGAGCAAGAGCCTCTACGCCAGAAATTCACATATGACTGTTAAAGGAAAACTGCCTATTAAGTAATCATTTTCCTACATTGAGATATATTCCAATCACACAGTCGAGTTAATTACTGATAAGCTGTTACAGAAAACATCTAATTAATTCAGAGTCACTCCGTCCGTAGTTTGTGCACTAAAAATAAATGTGTATTTGTAGGGATAATTTGGATATGTTTTTAAAATCTGAAAATTCACAAGACAGAATCCAGAAAGATGTTAGTTTATTTTCCCATCAAAAAAAGCCGATTTATCCGAGCACTTGGATCTCAATTTGAAAGTAATGTACCGACTTAAATGGAAGGATAAATCTAATTATTAGCTACTAGTATAAGGATACGGGAGTTTAATAGCTTCGCTTCAGGTGTACACATGTGTGCATATATGTAGTACTTTATTTCTCGGTAATACTTGCTGGATCTGCATAAAATTTGGTGGGCAAGTAGTCCATCATCTAGAAAACAAAGCACACTATATTTGGTGATATAACTTGGTCACGGACAGACTCGGCTTGATAACAGTCTTTGTTCCACAGCTTTGCGCGCCGGGTACTTCTGAGTTCAGTTCACCTCGGCTTGTACAGCATAGAGATGGCCAGTTCCGGAATTTTTACTTTCCGGGGAAAAAATCCGGAATTCGGAATTTTTCCGGAATCCGGAAAGTGAATTCTGAATTTTTCCGTAATCCGATTCAAGAAAATAAATTTTCCGTATCCTGGAACAATTTGGCCATCCCTAGTACAGTATTTCTATAAATTTTTCAAACTTTCTATTTTAATGGCAGACAGAAAACCGTTATCCTCGTTTTCCATGAACTGAAAATTTTTTACCACTGAAGATGTCTCGAGGAGATCAAATACAGAGAAGAGCATGTTAGCAATCACTACTTTGCAATCAGTGAAACAGTCAACTGCAAGTTGCAGAAATGAAAAGTACTTCTGTCCCAAGTGGAATTCACAAAATACAGAAAGTAATAGCAATGGGGGGCCTCTGTGGAGGAAATATCTAAATACAGAAGTTATGAGTGGCTCAGAAGGGAATTTCAGAAGTAGAGCTGAGAGCTTCGGGAGAGAGAGAGACTTCATCTGCACAACTGCTTCTTCCGCATTAATTGAGAGAGGTTTTCCCCATCTTTCTCTCCCTTGAGGCCTATTCCCCCTGCCCCCCTCTCGTGGTGTAACGGCTGTTATGTGCACCTGCGCGTCTTTTCTCATTTTTCCTCAGCTACCATAGTAAAGTGGATGGATTCAACGAAAAATGTATTCTTAGATTTCTCTTTTTAGGTTTTCCGTCCGCTCAGGCGAGTGGTTCCCAAACTAGGGGGCGTGAAGAGCGAGCAAGGTGCGCGCAAGCTATGTCAAAAATAAAATATGAAATTATGAATAATACACAACTTGTAATAAGCATTTACACTTTAACTTTAGAAACTTCAAAATGCTGCTTGTTGAACTATCTAGGTAAATGATTACGCAATTTTTTTTAATACAAAATTATCAAAAATTAGTACAAAATGCCGTTTCAGTGTATGAGAAGAACGTCACAAATGTATTAAGTAAGGGCAAAGGAAAACAAACCGTCTCAGTGCGATGGTTGACGTTGCTTTTCCTTCATAAGTTTCTCGATATTCGGTGATAAGTTCGACAAATTATACCTAAGATCACTTTCCACTTTCAAACGGTTGCATTACTTTGATTTTATTGTAGTCAATGTCCAAAATTCTGATTCACAGAGGTAAGTTGTCGAGAATTGAACAAAGAACCTTTAAGGCTTCTTTTGCTAGTGAGTAAACAGGCAAGAAACAAACCCAAAATTCTTCCAAAGACGTTGACTGAAACAGTTGACCTGAATCGCTCCTCAATTCAAATGCTTCCTTCTGAATTTCATATAGAAGTAAATCCACAGCAATGGTGGAAGATGTTTCCGCTAATTTGCACTGCCAGTCTTCTTCACACAAGTCAGAAAAAAAAAATAGCATATATTAATCCTAGACAGAGTCTACATGTGAGTTGATAGTATCTCTTCACATGGTTAAATCACATTCTTTATTGTCAAGAAGTTCGTTTAATCGAGGAAAAGATAACAAATTGAACATAAAAGCATTCAGATCGTGTTTCCATAGTAGAATCTTTTCCATGAAAGCTTTTATCATGTCATAAGAAGTTAGTATGTTCGTGTTCTCCCTTGCAGACTGAAACTGAAATTATTTTATATATATATGAAGTTAACAAGATATGAAAGAGAAAATACAAATATGTCACCAGTAAAAGAAGTATAAAATTAATCTTCGACACTTAGGAGAAATATTTCCACAATTAACTTTAAACTCCTACAGCCTACTTAACATAATACCTTTCGACAACCAACGAACTTCGATATGAAAAAGTAAAGTTTTATGTTTAGCACTGAGGTCACACAAAGCCTCAAAGAGATGAGTATTCAGAGCACTTGACTTTACAAAATTAACAACTTTAATAGCTAATGATAATGCCTGCTTCAGGTTTTCTGATAGTGTTTGCAGCTAAAGTTTGCTTGTGAATTAAGCAGTCGAACCAATAATTGTAGGATTTCTGTCCTTTGCCAGATTTATAAATCCAGTCCACGAACCTAACATTGCTGGAGCTCCATCAGTACATATTCCTATAACTCTGCCCTTAGTCAATTCCTTTTCAACAAAAACATTACTAATAGCAGAAAAAAACATCAAAACTTTTGGAAAATGTCTCCAAACTTTGTGAAAACAATATTTCCTCCATTAACATCTTTTCATTTACGAACCGAGAGTACACTATTAATTGACAACACTGAGTTATGTCCGTGGAATCAGCACACTGTGTGGAAAAAATTGATCTCTTTATCTTTTCAATTACTTAACCTCTTGAGTTCAAGGGTATTTCATTAATTCTACATTTCACAGTATTGTCTGAAAGCAATATTCTGTCATTTTTTTTTCTGGATTTCTTTCCCAAGTACAATTTTGGTTGCCTTAAGTATGCAAAGTTTGATAAGAGTCTCACCAATAATATGAAGTTCATTATCTTCGGCAATTTAAAGAGAAAGTTCATATGATGCTTCCACCACTCATTTTGCTCATGAAAGATTCCACAGGAGTCCAACTTCATACGCTTCAGTGAGTTTCTTTTCACAATAATAATAATAATAATAATAATAATAATAATAATAATAATAAAATCTTTAGATGTCTTTGAGGGCTGAATGTACTGTTGACAAATGTCATTCTAATCGGATGGGAAGAACAGCATCATTGCTAAGGATTGCATGGCACACAATACACTGCGATAGTTGGCTACCATCTTCTTCAATGAACGTAAAACCATACCTGATGTAATCTTCATTTTCAATACCATCTTTAAACTACAGAGGTTGTTCAGCCTACGTTTGGCCGATTTCGTTCCTTCCCCCTCCCGGGCAGAATGGACTCACCCTACCTGGCTCGTGGCGTCCTGCAGTGTTGTGCAGTGGCTTCCTTGGAACGGAGTTGTTTTTCCGCGCGGACGACAATAACGCAGAAATCGGGACCATTGTTTTGAGTGTAGTGTTAAATTTGTTTCCAAGTGTGTGGGTTTCCGCTCTGTAACCAAAATGCCGCCCAAACTAAGCCGGTTTTGAGAAGGCTATGTTGCGGCTCTTTATGACGCCCACTTTTGTGTTTCTGTCATTAGAAAACAGTGCAAGAAGAATGGTTGCAATATCAGTTTAAGTGGAATAAAAAATGTTATTAAAAAGTACAAGGGCAACGGAGCTCCACCATTTGGATCACCAACGAAGTTGCCTGGGAAGCGGGAATGCACCAAGGCCACTTCCACTATGCAGGGGAAACTTCGCTTTCCACTATGCAGGGGAAACTTCGCAATGCAAGAAAATTCGCCAACACAAAAGTGTATGGCTAATCGTCTTGACGTGTCTTTGGAGACTGTGAGCCTTACGTTACACCATCAACTGAAGCTGGAAAAAGCCATGAAAGCTCGCGGCCATCTTCTCACGGATGCCCACCAAAAGGAACGAAAGTGTAACGCTCGGAAGCTGTACGAACGGCATCTGGCAAAACAAAGGTGGTTGTGCGTCGTATCGCTCGATGAAGCATGGATTTACTTTTCCGACTGCGGCAAACTGAGAGCCATCATGTACAGAAAGAAAGGCGCCAAGAACTACAGAAGGTGGGTCCGTGTTTGTAAAGAATTCTTTCCAAAAGGGTTCATGGTCGTTACTGGCTACTGTTACCGAGGTAAACTGAAGATTCGTAGGGTGGCGAAGAACTGCAAAACAAATTCGCAGTATTTTCAGAAGCAGATCATGCGGCCGATCTACGAGCATGAGATTCCAACAATGTACGGAAATAACGCCAATCTGGTGTGCATTCACATGGACAAGGCCTCATCACATACCTGATGATCGTCCCTACAGGGAGATGGAGGAGGCAAGTGGTATACATGATACCTTTCAATGAGGTACCTGTTAAATCTCCAGATGCAAGTCCTATGGGCTATTGTGGATTTGGATTGCTGAAGTGGGCTTCGGGAAAACGGCGTGTATTAACTGTGGAAGGACTTTTGAAATTTGTGCAAAGAAAATGGGACAAGATTCCCCTCCCAGTTCTTCAGAGAAGCCTATTACAGTGGAAATTATGCTGTCGGGCTATTGTTAGGAACGAAGGGAAACACATCGAGCACTTACGGACCTGGGCCATGGATTCTTCTAAATTTTTAGGTAAGTCGAAATTGGCCAAATGTAGACTGAACAACCTCTGTAGAAACTACCATATTATTTCCCACACACAGTGATACTACGAAGTCAATACAACATTCACAACACCACATACACTTGTTAATTAGTCAACATTACTCACATACAATAAGAAAGAAAAAAACAGTTGTAAATTAGATTCACCGTGATTCTTCTGCAAGAAAGGACAACATATGAAAACTAGCAGTTGTTGTGATCTGCCTATGGTGCAGGAGTTTTGGCATACCCTGTATATTTATGCATTATGGAAGTTACCTCCGTTGAGTGTTAATTTAGATATAACGATAGATGTTCTTTTGTTTGTACTTTTTTTAAAAAAAATAAAAATATAAGCGTTCTATTACATTGTGTTGAAATTTGGACACTGGATGATATATGAGACGAAAAGTAAGACACTTTGAAAACCTCGAAAAAGCTCAGTGAAAAATATTTTAATTTTGTACCAGGCCGTTTATAACTTTCATACATACCCTGTTTAATGGGGAAAAATCGTTTTAATCATTTTTATTAAAGGGTGTGTCATGTTCTAATATAGAGAATGTGATAGATTGTATTTTTGTTTTATTTTTGCATTTTATGTTTATTTTGAGTTTATAAACAAAGCAAGTTTTA
This sequence comes from Thermobia domestica, assembly GCF_964235325.1. Lineage (NCBI taxonomy): Eukaryota > Metazoa > Arthropoda > Insecta > Zygentoma > Lepismatidae > Thermobia > Thermobia domestica. Next base: position 99,969,329 of record NC_137463.1, on the reverse strand, counting down.
ACTTTTTTCGTTATCACAAAAAAAAGACAGAAAAAGGAAGAAATATAAATGTTTAAACAAACAGTGTTATTTCTATGCTTCTATTGAATTGCATGTACTTAAAAAACAATGTGTAGTTGATCAGTAATGTAAACAGACTAGTTTTTAAAAAATGGCAAAGATAGCATATAGAGCAGTGGTACCCAACCTAAGGGTGAGGGAATGGGTTGAAGAGCGAACAAAAGGGGGCACAAGCTAGTGACAGAAATAAACTGAAATTATAAACATGGCACTACTTGTAATAACTAAGGATTGGATTTTAAGGTGGAAAGTTACGGCCGGGAAAAGACACTGAAAAAGTATTCTAGAAGATGAAAGAAAAAAAAAAAAAGATGCTGATAATATTCATTTATTTACTGTAGGTGTAAAACAATGACATGGACAATATTTATTCAACAATAACAGAAAATTGACTTACTTTCAGAAACAAAATGCATTTGTGTAGAAGCAAAATAGTGGCATGTACATTAGCAAAAAAATAACTTTACAGAAACAAACTGTATTTATTTAGGCTCAAAAACAGACATGAACATTCTTTGTTCAACAACAGTAGAAGAAATACCCTTACAGAAAGAAATAAAGCTAGATTACTACGTTCTAAGAAATTTGTCTAATTTGATTCGAGCTGTGTGTGCGAGTATGTGCGGTGGAATTTCTCTAAACATCAACGGAAACCAAATGGAGCGTATTAGGGATGGCCAATTACGGAATTTTTACCTTCCGGAATTCGGAAAGTAAAATCGGACAAATTCCAATGTCGGAAAAAATTCCGGAACTTTTCTAAATTCCGGAGTTTTTCCGAATTCCGGAATATTTCCGAAATCCGGAAGGTGAAATTTCCGATTCTGGAAAATTTTGGCCATCCATAGAACATATGTAGGTATATATCTTGGGATATGGACAAAATTTCGCGGCCGAAACATCGCCGCTCAAAATCTCGCGTGGCCAAAACCTCGCCGCCCAAAATCTCGCGGGACAAAATCTCGCCACCCAAAACATCGCGTGGCCGAAACCTCGCCGCCAAAACCTCGTGGGCCAAAATCTCGCCTGCAGCTTAATAAAAATTCAGTGTAGTATAACAATATCTGCTGCTTTTCCTATAAGTAAAAAGAAAAAAAGGAAGGAAGAGCTTGGTGTTGTGAGAGTAGGGGCGCCGAATTCTACTTCGCCCCGGGTGACGAAATCTGTAGCTACGGCTCTGTATATATATATATATCCCACTCCCTTTCCCCTTTATTGTGCCGACAAAGGGAGGATAAAGATACTGAAGAATCAAATAGATTAAAAGGATGAGAAATGTGTTAATCACACGAGAAAGGAGCAACAAATTGTATCAACTTGGCTTCTTCATTTCATACCCCTGAAATCCATATCTTGAACTCTGGGTACGAAAACAGCTACATTTTTGGAAAGATGCTGCATCTTAAAATCTCTCTAGTAATAACCATTTACGATTTAGCATTAGCAAACCTTCATAGATGCTACATGCTTGACTTGGGCGTGGGAGACCCAATTGCGATTCCTGGTGGGGCGTGTAGTTTGGATCCCACGTTAAGCTGTAGGTCTACGTCTTACATAGCTTCGCTGCTGAAAGGGAGGTTAAACCCCAACTCAACCAAGCTTGAGATTTTTATAACGGATTGTTAATTCGACCCATTTATATAATATAAAGAGGTAAATCGTTATTACTAGAGAATAGATTTTAAGGTGCAGCATCATCCCAAAACATAGCAGCTTTCGTACCGAGTGTTCCAGATATGATATGTATTTCGGGGCATGACCTGTAGCGAAATTTACATTATCTGTTCCACATTTTTCGAATCTTTTTTCATGCAATTATCACATTTCCCCTTTTTTTCCACCCTAAATACGTAGTAATTATGCAAACTAAAATTCTTTACAAAATTTTCAAACATTGAGTACAAAATGCTATTTCAGTGTACGAAACTGTTTTCAGAAACTTACCAATTAAGAACAAATTATTATTACTATCATTATTATTACAAAGTGCTTTTTTAGTAATTTCATTTTACAAAATGACGTTCACTTCAGGCGTTAGGAACAGTTGTTAGTATAAAAATCCGATAGTTTGAAAATCACAATCGATAAAACTTAATTAAGACCATCTCGTAATCCTAAATTCATTTCTCATTGTATTTTCATACTTTTCACCAAGTGGCATTGGAGTCATGTAATATTTCAACCTCCCCATGTCAAGCAGTAAAACTTGGTTTGGTGTATCTATTAAATAGAAAGTACCTGAGTCTAAGGAGAACGAAGTCGCCTAACGGCCCTGAGCTTACGTAAATAATAAATTCCGTTATTCATAACCTTCGTGTTGTATAAAGAAGTTATGCAAATAAATAATTTAATTTATAGTAACAAGTATTACGTCACTAATTTCGTGTGAACTTTTCAACATTCTTCTCGCCAGAAAGAGTTAAAAACAGGATAATCATAAGGTAAAAAGTGGGTTCTGGTAAGTGAATAAAAAAAAAAAAAAAAAAACGCTTACTGTCTTACAGAAGTGAAACCTGCGACTAGAGGAAGAGTAACTGCCTCAGTGTGACATGCGTTGCGATAGTACAGACTGTCTTCAGTCCATCTTGACAAGAATCTCCAATTGATCCTCAATTCTATATTTTTCCGCAGCGCCAGACTAATCGTACTGAAAAATACAACATTCTTCCATGAGCACTTCCTTGATCATGGCTAGGATAGGCCTTATAATGTTTTCTCATAATTATAAGCCATGGAGTCATACTACGGAATATGATACGTGGATGCACTTAAGAATCACCATGTATATAGGATGAGAAAGTATGAAATTTGATGGTAGGCTTATACTACGACATTCACTTTTGAAAGTTTCGCATTAATTTAAAACGGAGTTTATAAGTTTCTAAGAAATTAGTAAATTGAAATATGCAAGTATTAGAAGAAGTTACTCTGAGTGGAAAGAAATATAACGAATCCATAAATATGGGGTTTAAACTGTATTAAACAAAAATCCCTCCTGTGTAGAAACGGAAAGCAATTCTCAGAATCAATATATTGACTTTTATCTGTATCCATAATGCAATACATGCTTCATTTCTTTACAAAATTCCTGTTTAGTTTTTAAAGCTTGGATACACCTGTAGATTTTATCAATGTATTATAGAACAATTTTACTGTACACAAGGAATACCTTAATGAAATGTAGCCGTATAAGAGGCTAATACACTCCCAAACTCTTTGTTCAATTTCTAACATTAAACATGTAATCTTCAACAAGAACATCTGCTGGTTCATTATTATTATTATTATTATTATTATTATTATTATTATTATTATTATTATTATTATTATTATTATTATTATTATTATTATTATTATTATTATTATTTCATTTTGATTAATGATTTTGTTTTCACGTAGAGTCCAAACTGTTCAACTCGGTGATTTCCATAGGCCTAGTTGAGGAAAATAAAGCAATAAAATAAAGTTAACAGACCGTAAACAAAATTCTAATAAGCATTCTTTTTCGGAAATCATATTACTGCTGTTCATATTTCATAATATTTTCGATGTTTTGATAAATCGAATATTTGAAAATCGATTTTTCAGTTTCCGGAATCTATTTTCGGTTTCCGAAACAGAAATAGATTTTCGGTTTTTGAAATCAAACCTCTGTTATAAAAATCGAAATTTAATTTCAGTTTTGAAATAATAAAATTATTTCAAATCTCAACTACCACTAATGATTTTCGTCGTCTATCGATGACAAAAATATCTTCATACAAATAAGGGTACTTAGGCAATAAGGAATCGAAAGAAAGGAAACTGTATTCCATTTCTTTCAAATTACCTCCTCCCTCTTCGAAATATTTCCTATATATAGCAAGTGCTCGAAACGAGAAATGCCAAACGCTAACACCGGTGGTCTGTGTATTTTGCATATGATTTTTCGAATGTACTGTCCAATTCAACACGTCACATGTACAGTCTTACTATGAAAGATGCCGGTATGAAAATTAAATGGAAAGAGAAAAAATGAAATGAAATTTTTGAGTTTTACGTCCCACGATTATGCCGGTTAGGCTAAAGGAGACAGTGATTATGAGAAATGAATGAAATGGTGGAATGAAGAAAGTGGGAGGAAACGGGAGAACCCCGAGGAAACCCACGCACACGGTGTTTGTCCACCACAAAGTTCACTTGGCGGGAGCAGGGTTTGAACCCGCGACCCCATGCACCAGAGGTGAACGCTCTACCACAAAAAATGGAAAGAGAGGAAGCGTTGGAATATATCATAGCCGGGTATACGATCGATTTCAAGCATTGCATAAGATATAAACGCCATAGTAAATCTCTTCGGGGCTCCGGCACAGGAAGGTATTTTGACCCCTCTCCAGTCAGCTGGTTGGCCACAGTGAAGAACTATATTCGTATAACCTCACCCAATCATAGAGTTGTTTAGAAGAATAATAGTTCAAACTTGATTTTGTCAGAAGCCATAACAATGAACCTCTCTTGAAGTGATTTATATATGGTTCTGTGAGATCTTCTTTCCTCAGGACCTCTAGCTTTCTTCTTGTGAGAGTCACGAAGGATATAGGTCAGTCTACTAGATCTTATGATTTCAACGAAGACATGTTACTCATGAAGTAGGAAATTTATCCACTGATACTTTAATGTGCTATATTGATTATTAGCTTTGTCATCGTTTCAGTGGCCTCTTTGCTACTTTGAAACCAAGGGTCCAACCTAAGCTGTCTGTCTATAAGTTATTGTGTAGTAGGGCTATACAATGGGATGCGAGCTATGTTAATTGTTTTAACATCTAAATGAGTTTTACTTTTTAAGACATTACTTATATGTTAACAATGGGGAAGGAAATCAAATCAAGTTGTAGGTACAAATATCACGCAAATTGAATAATAGAGTAATTTAGATCTTCGATAATACGAAGTATAGGCTTCAAACAGTGGCTGTCGCTAACGCTCTCGCCTTTGGTGCGAGCGGTCCCGCGTTCGATTCCCGGTGGGGTAAGTTGGTCGAAAAAGTGTAACACGTGTTTTCAGGCCAGCCACCCTGAATGAAGTTTCCCTGGGTTTTCCTTATTCACATCAGGAAAATGCCGGGGTGGTACCTAACTTATAGGTCCCAGGCCGCTTCCTTCCTTTCCCAATCCTTTCTTCCTTCCCTTTCCCCGGATAGTGTGCTCGCCGAGGGACGTCATCCGTCAAATCGCGACGGGCTAAATGGTCTTAGATGCTAAAAACCCAGTGGCTGCGAGGCAGGCCGGGTCTCCTGCTTCATTGCATTGCATCACTTGATCCACCGATTGTTACAGCTCTGAACATACTTCTACTTCCGGATGTTCAGAATGAACGATAGAAAGAACGAAAGGAAATACAAAGTGGCTAAAATTATTTTTCTTCTTGAATCATGTTATCGTCATCGGGAATCCAACGGAAGTCCGCGTTGGACATCAAACACACTCGCGCTAGCCACTAGACCAGTGGGGAGTGCCATTTTGGTGTATGTTTTAGATAATGCAAATGCGTTTACGCATAACATGTGTAAGAACAATTTAATTCTGTTCAAGCAAACCAAATTTACTGTATTGTAATTTTGTGTCTTCATATCAGTATACATGTGGTGTACAATAACTGCATAGATATGTTCTATAGTCTTTTTTTTTTAAAAAAAAATTATTCTTTCTATATTCGTATAACATAGTTCATCTAAAAACAATCGAAGTGAAATGATCTAATCGTTAACTTAAATTACAGCTGGGATCTTTTTAAAAATAATTTTGCCATATTTTACATATAAAACAGAATATTCTTACAAACAGTGCCGTAGCTAGGGTTGTATTTATCCAAAGATAACACTGACCAAATAGAGATGTTTGAAAGAATAAATTCTCATGCGGAGTTTTCGAAAAAATGAGGAAGATAATTTTTTATGGCGTTAAAAGTTAATGGCGTTTATTGCCATTAATACTCAATAATTGAGCTCCCTCGTGGCTAAACAGTTAGCATACGCGCCTTTAGCGTGGGAGATTCGGGTTCGATTCCCGGAGGGAGCTCGTGTGGTTCGGATTCCACGTTAATCAATAGGTCCACGTCTCATATAGCCTCGCTGCTGAAAGGGACGCTAAATTAAAATCAACTCAATACTCAATAGTTGTGTAGTCTGCTGGAACAGATTGTTCATTTATTTAATAATAATAATAATAATAATAATAATAATAATAATAATAATAATAATAATAGCCAGATTATATGTATTGTTCTTTCTCTTCGGTGAGAATACTCGGTCGAAAAAATGTAGAAGTTTTTCAGGCCAGCCATCCTGTCAGGATTTCCTTTTTTTTTTTTTTTCATTCACACCAGGCAAACCTAATATATACCGGTACGTCCCAGGCCACTTCCTTCCTTCCCCATTCCTTTTTCCTTTCTTTTCTTCGGATAGTGTGATCGCCGAGGGACGTCATCTCATACGTGACGGGCTAATATAGTCATAGATGCCGAAAGCCCAGAAATCTAATTCCTAATCCTAATCCTGTTCTTTCTCTTCTTTTATCGGTATCACATAAACTCCTAACAGGTATTGTAACTTACAGCATCCAGAAGCAATTCAACTTTTAATTAAACACAAACAATTGCTAGACACATGTTTGATTGTAATTAGGAAACCTCTTCGGAAGCGAGTCGAGTCGAGTCGAGTCAAATCTGGTGTATAGTTTCGAGTACTCTCTTCAAGTATCTTACATAGACAATATAATTATTATCAATGGTACTACTACTACTACAATTTCTTCTTCTTCTTCTTCTTCTTCTTCTTCTTTATTATTATTATTATTATTATTATTATTATTATTATTATTATTATTATTATTATTATAACAACACTGTGTATAAACATGAAAGATAGGCTGTTTGTTTATATCAACTAAAAAACTAGTTGATTGCCAACATCGTTAGTCGCGAAGTCTAGGAGTCAAGGACATTGTTCACGAGCTTCTGAATTTGGGTTGAGGGTCTAGGTTGAGTATTCGGGCTCGAGCCAAACGTTGTTAAAAGTTGTAGGGCACTGGCCAAATATCTTCAAAACTGCTCGGTCCGGGTTTAGAATTGTCAACGACTCGAGCAGATCGGCTCACAGCTCATTCACTATCGACTCAAACCGAGAAGTGAGCTGAGCCAACAACTCACCCAACCGAGTCGGCTAGAGCCTTTCGCTCAGTTGAGTTGAACCGAGCAGATGGCTTATCCCAACCAAGCCAGCTCGAGCCGATGGTTCATCCCAAGCGAGCCGGCTCGAGCCATGGGCTTAGTTAAGCCGAGCCGAGCTAAGGTTGTTATAAAAAATCTCTTGTAGTCTCGCTATCGAGACGAGACGAGATGCGAGCAGTGTCCCCTCTCGTGAGCAACACTAAAAGTATTCCATATTACTGCTTAGCTTACATTTCTCATGGCTTTCGGTTTCCAGTGTAATCAGCCCATGATTTCAAAACGAGTTAAAACGAGCGAGCCACTCATCAAACTCGACTCGACTCGAAACTCGACGCCAAAAACAGTGAATCGGTTCGGAACTCGACTCGAGAATATTACTTTTGACTCGACTCGCATTCGAGTCGAGTTTTAGCTTGACTCGTGCCCATCCCTATGCGTTAGAAAAAATGGTTGCTTATTATTATTCTGCTAAACTAATTATATAATAATTACAGTGTTGCTATGTAAAATTAAAAATACAGAATATACAGAAACATTACACTACAACTGACGAAATGAGAACACATACCATCAACATTATATCAATAAAGTAGGCCTGCTCATCAGAACACCGTTTATTCATATTAAACCCTTACTGAATGTCGTTCATTATGGCACCCTAATTGTTGATAAATATTTCCCGCCGGGGCACCACTTTACTTTTAAATTCTGTTCAGCAGTGGCGTACTTACAATTTTGTTTCTGTGGGGATTTGCCTGAAAATGTGAAAATTCTGCAAGATATTTTATATACTTTACTATAGTAAGTAAGATTTCGGGAGGGGGCTTATGCCCGGAAGCCCCAGCCCTAAATACGCCACTGCTGTTCACCATCATCTTCAGCTTTTAAGAAAAAGTATTCTTTCAAATGTTCGAATGATAAAATATTTTCGTTCTCAATCTAACAACACCATTCAAAGTAAAATAGACTACCAGTACCATTGCACTCGTAGTTCACTCACTGAATGTATTGATTTGGAGCTGTCAAAATCTAAGACAAAATCTTTCAGGTGCTTGCAATCAGTACACGTGATTTCCCTGAGGCTGTCCTCATCTTCCAAAAGCAGCAAGTGGCACTATATTTTATGTAAATAAACAAATCAAATTGTATCTATGAATGTATTTGCAAGCCTACCAACGTAAAGTTCGTAAGGCGAAACGGGAAAATGCACATCGAGATTTCCCGTTACGCCTTGCATTAAGATGAAAAGTGATAACAAGTTTTACATGCTAATTTCATTGGTAGAGGTCATAAGGCGAAACGGGAAAAGGCGAACAGTGCAGGAATTGTCGGTCACTGACATCGTTCATGCTCCATTGTTCCATTCTGAGAAATTCACTTACAGGAAAGAAACATTTGTTTCCGAAAAAAAAAAAAAAACATATATTCTAGTTACTCATCCGAAATGTAACGCGAAAAAGTAACGCAAACTAGGTACGTTACTTAAAAATTTGTAACGCGTTACCGTTACAGTTACTTTGGAAAAAATGTAATGCGTTACTAGGAAACGTTACTTAAAAAGTAACACGTTACTTGCGTTACGTTACTTCCCAAGACTGCCTTAGAGTCATTCTATTTCAAATCAACCAATGATGAAAAATTCATGATCTCAGATTTTGATATTTTTTGTATATTGAAAAACATGTTTGAGAATAATTATTTCCCAAAATAAAACTTTTCCAGCCCTTATAGTTATTTAAATAATTAGTGATTAATTACTCAAGTAGCTTCAAGGTCACGACTCAAACACGGCTGTTTTTGCATTTTATTGTTTATTTCAATAACCATAAGAACTATGGAGTTAAAAATTTTAATCTGCATGTAATTTTGCCTATATATTTCAAATCTGCAATCAAAACAACTAATGAATATTGTATAGGTGTAGAGTTATAGCAGCATTTAGGTCCCAAGTTCAGGCCCCGGAATGAGCATGTGGTGAAAGTTGTACAAATGTGAAATTTTAGCACAAGGTGAAGAAATACCTATACTGAACCAAATTTGGTTTTGGGTATTGAACCTAAGGGCCAAAATAAAACATCTAATATGTAGTAAAATTTTCAGTAGTAATGAATCTCCAAGGGATTAATACATTCTTCAAATGGCTATTTCAGGCTAATGAACCACGGAAATCACCCAGAAGAGCCTTGGAAGGTAATCGCGTAATCAGTGACCATTTGAAATATGACAGTGTGGCTGTACATGAATTCTTAGCAGTGTTCTTGCAAACTTAAAAACGGAGCTACCATTCCTTAAACATGCCATATATTTCAGTGATGTCTCTGGGACTTAATATAAAAATTGTAAAAATTTCAAGAACATTTGTATGCGTAAATCAGATTTTGGTCTTATATGTAAGTGGCATTTCTTTGCCACTTCACATTGTAAAAATGTTTGCGATGGCATAGGTGGAACGACAAAGCCATTAGTTACTCGTGCAAGTTTACAGAGTACAACTGCGAACTAAATATTAAATGCACAACAATTTCATGAAGGGGCTGTGGACAATATCACATCCATTCGATTTTTTTTTTTTTTTTTGTATTAAATGAAGATGTTCAGCAGGATCGCACGACTCAAGAAAATAGGTTTATCTCTGTGGAAACAATACGTGGAACAAGAAATAATCATGCTTTCATTCCTAATAGTGAAATAAGTTTAAAAATTAGACTAATTTCCTCTACATCTATGGAAAAGCTACATAGAGTTTGGGTAGATACAAAAGCACAAACAAAAGACATCAGAAGTAAAAGTCTTGGATCCAGGAAAAAAATCTAGCGTGTGTCTATCACTGCAAATGGTGGATTGGGATGGTGCTGGAATATTCTGAGGGATATCAGGACTACAGCACAAAGTTCTTACACTCTGCGAGGCTCGATTCTACTTTTCACTGGTCTCGAAGCGACGATATCGTATAGATGCCAGCTGGCCACGTTCTTATTGATGCAATAAATCACATTTCTATCACATAGTGTGTCAGATGAGACTGTTAATAAAAATCAACGATTTATTCAAGAATTTCAGTAAACATTGATACATTGCACAATACTGATTTTAGTAGATAAAGCAACTGTTATTTTTTGCTATAATTGCAGGCAGGGACACTCGAAATTTTCTAGGGGGGATCATTCCATGATTGCTATATTGCGTCTGGTATTTAATATATGTGGTTTGCTATATTACATATACATTTTTGTGAGCCCCTGCCCTCCTTCGAGTGCCCATGATTGTAGGCTACTGTATGGAATAGTTGTAATAAAAGTTATACAGTATCAAATAGCCTATATCATTATTTCAGAAGCTCGTTAAGAGGCAAAAGACACATTCAGATTTTGGGGGGGCCTTAGGGTCAAATACCCAAAACCAAATTTGGTTCACACAAAATATAGGTATTTCTTCACCTTGTGCTAAAATTTCACACATATACAACTTTCACCAAATGCTCATTCCGGGGTCTAAACTTGGGACCTAAATGCTGCTATAAACTCTTCACCTACACAATATTCATTAGTTTTGATTGCAGATTTGAAATATATAGGCAAAATTAGATGGGGATGAAATTTTTAGCTTCGTAGCTCTTATGGTTATTGAAATAAACAATAAAACACAAAAACAGCTGTTTGAGAGTCGTGACCTTGAAGCTAATTGCGTAATTAATTACTAGTTACCTACGAGGACTGGAAAAGTTTTATTTTGGGAAATAACTATTCTCAAATATGTCTTTCAATGTACAAAAAATTATCAAAATCTTAGACCATATGAAATTTTAAAATGCTTATACTTTGGTCGATTTGAGATAGAATGGACTCCTTAGAGGACGCCAGTTCAATTCTCTAGTAGAGGTAAAAATACACTTGATACCTTTTTTGCTTCACGGCCCACCATGTTCTACCGCGATGGAATACACGGCCTTCCAGAACGTCGGCAGAAGGTGGTCGATGCTGATGGGGATTATTTTTGATCTAGGTACGTCTTAGGTGACATATTGATGTTCGAAAGTGGTAGGTGGAAAAGCGACCAAACTTTCTTGGTTACATTTATACTTTAAAAAAAAAAGAAAGAAACAACAAAATATGTTATATTAATATCTCGTTACTTTGCTTGAAGTGGCAACTAATTAATTTGTAAAGAATGAAAAATCACAGTTCATTAATGTAATTAGCACTTATCTTGACAACTGTTGATGTATGTTTTATTAATTATCGCGTAGATGATCATGTAATCAACAGGCATTGCTAAATGAGTTTTCCTCTCCAATTCAGAGTTTCATGTTACTAATAACTGGTGTTATGCCTTTTGTTGCTAGGCAATCGTGACATAGCGCCTACATCTTCACGCCCAACGAACGAATAAACCAACATAAAAGCTGACCACATGTGTGAAGTATGTATAAAGAACAATGTATACAAGGGTTAAATTGTATTGATTGTTTGTATCCAATTTTATGGAAAAATATTGCACACGTGTTTCCTTTTCATATTTGTTTGTTTTGCTTTGCTTCTGTTTATAACAAATCAACAGGCAGCGGCGCTCCCAAATCGTTTTTACACATTAAAGAGAAACTGTTATTAACACACGAAGGTTCTCTCTCCACTGTAACCTGTTTTGTTTCTTTTTTCCTCTTTAGAGCCGAGTAGATGAGTGACTGTCTGTCTGTCTGTCTTCCGTTGAGTGACAGGCGAGTTTTGTAACTCTTCACTAATCTAAATTGGTACGAGTATAAGTGTTGCGTTCGTTGTTTCAACATATTAAAGAAAGAAAGGGGAAGGGAGCGAATAAATAAACTAGAAATGTGGAATGAAGTATATGAGAAATGTTCGGGAAAAGTGTTAAACTTTTCTGTGTGTCATGTAAACAATAAATCAAGTGTACAAAGCATGGAAGCAACAGTTTTTTCTCTGTACACAATTTTGTAACCCACACAGAGTATCCGAGAAGTCCCCATATCCTTAAATTTGAAATGAAATGAAATCTTTAAGTTTTACGTCCCACGGTTATGCCGGTTAGGCTAAAGGAGACGGTGATGATGAGAGATGAGTGAAATGGTGGAATGAAGAAAGTGGGAGGAAACGGGAGAACCCCGAGAAAACCCACGAGCACGGTGTTTGTCCACCACAAAGTTCACTTGGCGGGGGTTGGGATCGAACCCGGGACCCCAAGCACCAGAGGTGAACGCTCTACCACTAAGCCACCGCGCCCCCTATCCTTAAATTTGAGTATTAAATACAACGATGTCAGTGTAATTTGTGTTATAGTATTGGTAACAATGTTTTAATGTCACAGACGTCACTGTCTGGTATCCTTGCGTTCAAAGTCACGTGCAACATTTTAGTTGTGAACGCATGGCTTATGTGAGTGGTTGCAGTTACATAGTTGAAGATCGTTTTGAGGAACACGCAAAGATTTCCTACGGTGCCCAGACCTTACAACACCAGACAGCATATTGTAGGGAATAATCAAGCCATATGTCTCTCACCGTAGGTACAGGCCTGATGAAGAATTGCACGAAAGTGTGGAGGATGCTTTTCGAACGATAATTTCTTAAATGCTCTGCAACATGTCAATGGGGGCTTGGAAAGGCATACATCTGTATGTACAACACGATGGAGCACCTACAGATCCACTGGATACATAATTGCATATGCAAGTACTCAATTATAGTATGTACTAATTAAATAAACTAAAGTTACACTGACAGCGCTCTCCGTGATACTCAAACGTAGGTTTAGCTCATGTGTGTCGGATTCCACGTTAATCAGTAGGTCCATGTCTCATATAGCCTCGCTGCTGAAGGGTACGTCAAACTCAAATTCAACTCAACTCAAACGTAAGGTTACGGGAACTTCTTGGACCCTGTATAGTACGCAACTATAATTTCCAACTGACGATCTATGACGTAGGAGCGCCGTTTTACCGTCTGAAAAAAGCAGAGGAACAGAATAAAGAACAGAAGAAAGGGATAAAGTAGGAGAATGAAAGAAGCAAGCATTGGCAATATACGCGCAGTTATGCATTCACGAGTAGTATGTCTGGAAAAACGTCGACTGTGCTATCGTTGTTCTTTACTTGCCTGTTACCCACCTTTCGTCGACGTCGGGTTAGCTGGCAGCTCCTTCCCTTTCTTTGTCACTTGATTTAGAAGGTGAACAGCAAACGGTGACCTCACACAGCATTTAGTTGGATATCACTAACCTACAATATTACAATGTTCTGTATGGTAAAATCTTAAATAACGGACACGGGATTTGAACCCATCACGTTTTATTATAAAAATTAAAATCTTATAATTTTTTTTTACAAAGTTCTTGTAAGTCTCTAAATGTTTTCAGAGTTCAGTGAAAATCCTCGGCACACGAAAGGGGCCTCTGAATAAAGGTTCAATTGTCCTTAGCTCGTAATGGTCTCAGACAGGTATTGAGAATAACTCATTCGCTCATAGCAGCCTCAGGAGTGGGCGATTAAAGGATATCTCCTTTGTTTATAGTAGCCTCGGAAGATAATTAAAGGAATTCTCCGTAGCTCATAGCAGTCCCGGGAAAAGATGATTAAAAAACATCTCCTTTGCACATAACAGCCTTGGGAGATAGTTAAAGGAATTCTCCTTTGCTCATAGCAGCTTCAAATGGTTTTAAATGAATTCTCTATAATCCATGGCGACCCTAGGAGAAGGTGTTAATGGATGAGTGGTCAGCGTTAAACTGATAGCTTCCTCTTCTTGAGGTCTTCTTTTATAGGCATCTTCTTGAAGGGACTATCCATGAGGGGAAGGTCGGCCTTCTTCGTAGTTTTTTCCGATTCCTCTTCGTGTTTTCCTGGTGGTCTTTTCCGTTGTCTGCTACGTATTGTTTATTGTTCGTAGGAACAACATGTGGTTGCTGTGCGTAAGGGTATGAAACCGTACAGTATAAATGTCCCTTAGTTATAGTATCACATTTATGCGAATGTAGTAGCATTTACTACTTTACACCGATCTGATCTACTCCATTAGAAAGATGGGCGCGGTGGCTCAGTGGTAGAGCGTTCACCTCTGGTGCTTGGGGTCCCGGGTTCGATCCCAGCCCCCGCCAAGTGAACTTTGTGGTGGACAAACACCGTGTGCGTGGGTTTTCTCGGGGTTCTCCCACTTTCTTCATTCCACCATTTCACTCATCTCTCATCATCACCGTCTCCTTTAGCCTAACCGGCATAACCGTGGGACGTAAAACTTAAAGATTTCATTTCATTTTTTTCCATTAGAAAGATAAGTTATTGTAATGCTTTACAATTCCTTTATGATACTACAGGTTCATGGGGCCATAGTCTCAAAAATGATGAGCCAGCACCAGGTGACATATCAGCTCTCTTCCGTGATCACTCTGTTCGCCAGATCTGCGTCATACATTTTTGGGGGCACTGGGTGTTCGATGAAGACACTGCTTACATACTACCGTTACAGGTGTATGTCCAGGTTCTTCATGGCCTGATAACGTACACTATAAAGCTATAACGTTAGATATGCATGGTCGGCCATGGCAGTAATTTGATTACCTTATGAATGTGTCGCACGTGTCCAAAGGTGCACACATGAGAGTTTGTGAATAACGTAACTCAAACATAGACAGCTGCTCTTCCTAATGATATAGCCTTGAATATTTCAAGAAGAATATAGGAAATTATTATGAGATTGATGGTAGGACAACTTATTTCTCATCGTAATTGTTCTACCATCATTGTGTTTCAATAATTGAAAAAAAAATGTTGGTTATATAATGGTTAAAGTACAGGGTTTCCCATTTACAACGTAATTAGATGGGGGGGGGGGGTCTAAATTTTGAACTGGAAATGGTACATGTATAATCCTTACACCAAATTTCAACCTTGTTCATGCTGATATTTTTTGAACCTAGAAACAACAAATGGAATTAATTAGTGTACATGCAGTGTTGCTGGATATATTTTTTTCTTTTACAAAGCTTGCAAAATGGTATGGTAAAATCAATTAATGTCGTGATATTGACAAATTTATTTAGTTTTTGGAAGTAATGAAAAAATCATTGTTTTTTTTTTTTTTTTTTTTTTTTTTTTTTTTTTTTTAGATCAAACATGTATATTGATCATTCTTGAATATAGGAATCATAATTAGTTAAATATATCAAAAAAGTTAAATGTACACGAAACTTAATATGTAACAAAGTAATTGTGTGGTAATGTCATATGTCAAGTAAACTCGTGAGAGTATCTTGGTAATCCTGTTTCCTGAAATAACGTATTTCAATATTTAAACTGAATCACTTTCATTGTTATGCTTCTCATGCATAAACACAAGTTTATTGTTACTTGTGTTTACACACTTATCATGATACCAGAGATCACAAAAAATATACGGAATATATTTGGACCCATTCTGTTTTTTCATACTGTTACCACACGTGACACCCATGTATGGGTATGTCAATGGTAATTTCTACCTTGAGTAGATGGAGCAGCTCAGTATCTGAAGTGTTGGACAAAGAATTTTTGTTCATTTTCACGGATAGCTAGTAAATAAATGCTTATTTAACGGCTTACTAACGAAATCGTTGATTTCTTAAATGTACACTGTGTATTGGCAACACTACTGTTGTTTTACTGCAACATATGTATTTTGTTACCCTCTATCACATGCAATTACTGGGAACAAGAAAAATACATTGAGACATTTTAGTAAAATTAGTGTTACATACTCTTGGCAAGCATCTCTCGCCGATTGAATACAGGCGTGTCTGGTTGATGGTTGCATAAAGTTTCTCACATCAACGAACTCCGCGAGTTATAGTTGATGGATAAGCTGTAGCATCGTGTCGAAGACTCATGGCTTGTCATACTCCAGAACATGCAAGGGCTCACCCTCTCCATGCCTCGCCGTGTTGCAGCCGTTCTCACCGCCTATAATGAACCCACAGGTTTACTGACCGTCCCCACTGCGTCACGCGTTGCACAGAGCATTAAGAGTTAACTTAAGACTAATTATTTGCTACATGCACTATACCATTAGGTCTCTGTCTGCCAACTTTGGCGCTGCTGTCTTATCTTCTTGGTGTTGCATTTTAATTGCGAGCACTATATTAATATAATCATATACACTTTTCGACACTTCTTGAAATAATCAAGCGTCCGGAAACTTAAAGTGCATCCTTCTACAAGTTACTCGAAACTTACTAGGAAAATAATTTTAAGTTCTGCCCCAGGCAAAACTGAAGAGAAGATTAAAGAGAAGTTGCTTTGCTCAAATCCAGGATTAGGAAAGGTCGAGTCAACCAACCAGTATGTGTGAAATTAGTTGTCATTGTCTGATGAATGTTCCGAACATTGTGTTGTGCAAACGTCCAATCACGCCAATTGATGATGAGAGGTCAATTTCGAGTTATAAAATTGTTTTAATAGGGACAAGATAACCTTCAGAAATTCCTGGTAATGTATTATGGGAATTCATTCTTCATAACAATTAATAAACTGTTTATTAAGTGTATATTATTTTGGTTATAGTGCATATGTTTTCTAACCTTTTATCTATTGCATATTTTCAGATTTTTAGTGCATATAAATCCTGGCCCTACAAATTACGGAAGAATTTGCAAATATTCTCTCTCATATGGCTTGAAAATATTCACAATAGAAGAGTATACCGTACTTTATTATTATGAAGTATTCTGCCTATTGGCAGGCACGTATTGGAAAATAGAAGACTCTTTCTCTTAGGTTAAGGTCTGTTTCTTCCACCTTTCTCGATCTTGAGCTTCCTTCTGTAACTCTCAATATCTTTTCTATTTTTGAAATAATCGATAAGTTGTGTTCTGCTTCTTCCTACTACTCGTTTCTCTTCAATCTTATCCTTATGGCGATATGAAGAAAATTTCTTCTCAAGATGTGTCTAATCCAATTTATCTTTCTACTAGATAAGAGCGTCCGCATCTCTCCTACTCGTTTTAAAACATTTTCATTTGTTACTCTGCTTGTCCATTTTATCTTCTCCATCTTCCTCCAACACCACATTTCGAGGCTCTTTAAATATTCTTTTTCTCTAAAGTCCGTAATGTCAAAGTCTCTGAACCATGTAATCCCATGCTCTATATATAGCATTTGACTAGCTTCTTCCTTAGTTCAGTTAGGAATGATTTTTTCTTGTTGAATGCTTCTTTTCCTACAGCAGTTCTTGACCTGTTGTATTTAGTGTAGTAAATGTCTCATCAAAATACTTCCCAGATATTTGAAGTGATGGATCTTTTTAAGCTCTCTTTGTTGTACTCTTATCCTTAAGGGCGAGTTTCCACGGGACGTTCTCATGACTTTCGACTTTTCGATGTTGATTCCCATGTAGTGTGCATCAATAATACATAATACATACTGTAGAATAAATTTATTTTAAATGTTTTGGTTGATTGATTTAATTTTTAATGTTCCGTTCCGCACCGAGGTAAATGAACTATAGCTCATCGTAGGATTCGAACCATATCAGCTCCCATTGGGAATCGAACCGGGGTCTCACGTGCCAAATTTAAATATTTATATAATAATGGATTTAATATATCAAAACAGTTTATAGGTTGCCTATTTTTTACGTAAGGACCTACAGGAAATAAACATTTGAAATAAGCAGTTACATAAATAGTTTATTACTATCGGCAATTGCAGGCGCGACTGCCATTATTCATTAATAATTCCAGCACTGGAATCCTTGGAGGTGTGTACGTCAGAAATAGATTAATTTCCTGTTTCAAGAATTCAAGTTGAACTCAAATCTCAGGCATAACCGTGGGATGTAAAACTTAGATTTCAATTAATTACATTTTCGAATCTCATGCACCATCGATTCTAATGGGCATCATATATTTGGATACTAGCGTCAGTTACCTGCTTCACTGGTTAAAATAAGAACAATTAATAATATGTTCCGTTAGTCAGTCACTTTTTATTATAACTGAAGCTTTTTCTGATATCGGTCATTTTCGATTATTTTTATATATCTCCTCCTTTTCCTTCCCTAAGTAGCGGGACTGAATTTGAATTTAAACAGCATCGGAAGTGTTACTGTAAATCTCAGCGACCCTGAAAACTATGGTTTCGACACTAATATCGATCATTTTATATATCTACCCCTTCCCTTAAGTTGCACAGTCATTGAAATGATAAAACCCATTCCAGGCCCGAACCTTATCTACGTGGCAGATTTGATCGAGATCGGTCTCGTGGTTCACGAGTTGTTAAGTTTTATTTATTTTTATACATATCGCCCCCTTCCCTACGTTGTACAGTCAAAGTGAAATGATAAAAAACATTCTAGGCCCAAACCTCAGCTATGTTGAAAATTTGTACGAGATCGGTCGGGTGGTTCAAGAGGTATGAAATCACATAGTCATTTATAATATAGATTATATCTGGACAAGCGTATAATTCGCGTAAAAATGGTATTTGTATAAATTAATATGTTGATTCTATGCGTCGTTGCATTTCAATATTTTACAACAGTGTACCCTCTTCAGATGCAAGGGGTATTCAATATATTAAAAGTACAGTAGGACGTCGATAATCCGAACGTCAAAAATCCGAACGCGATCCTTAGAAGTTTCTTACATTCTGTCTTAGCGCTAGTGATAAATAAACAATAGGATTGTCCGTCGGCATTGTGTGAAGTCAGTGTTTTTTCAACAAAGCTCATTCATATTTAATTGCTTGTCATACATATTTTTATTTTCCTTTACGACTATACAAGTTAAATTTTAAGTGTGAGTTACAAGATCAGTGTAATTTAGTGTACGAGCGGGTTCTTCAGAAACATTAAATATAAGTAGCCTTACGTACCTTATTGTAATTACTGTACATACTGTATAACCACTGTATCGATAAAAGAGCATACCGTACAGTATATTTAAGGTTAAATGGCATTTTCTTGGTCATTTTCGAAAATCCGAACTACCTGTGGTCCCAATTAGTTCCTACTGTACTTATTTTATAGATCATTATTTATTTCCGAATTGGAAACCATACTGGCTAATTGTATAGCGGTTATCTCTGATGCGAAGAGTCTCTGGTTTGAATTCAGGCAATGTGGGTTTGCGGTAGACAGCATCATATCTGTGGGGATTACTGAACGTTTTCGTGTTTTCTTCCAGTATCCTTATTTCACGTAGTCTTTTACTTCCTCCTGACAATTTTATTCAAAAGGGGGTAACGGACAGACGGTTTAAGATAAATATTTAATTTTCATTTGTGCCAAAAATTACTATACAGGCCGCTAGCCAGCACAAAAATGTAGGGATGCCCGGTTGAAGTCAGGGGAAGCCCGATCCAACCATATTATACAGTAGTTCATTTGCAAGGCTGCCGTGAATTTTTTTTTGGGGGGGTGGGTACAGTAAAAATATAGGAGGCCGGGCTCCTCTACATTCCCCTGGATACGGGCCTGTTACTATACTAACAAAGAAATATTTAAGTGATAAAACACATTTCCGATATAGATCACCAAGTATTATGTGGACCATTCAATAGGTTTGTATATTTCCGGATGAGAATAACTTCAGTGTAAGTAATCTACTGGAAACGTAATACATTGCATTTATTTTCTTAGGCTGGATGGGGAAGTATTAAAACAATGCAATGTCAGATATTTCCGGTTGACATGACAACTCATTAGTCACCACTAAAGTTGCTGATGTTGAAACAATAACAATGTTTAGGATGAAACGTGACACAGTCATGGCGCAGCGGAAATAACATGACGCGACACTCATCATTTTCAGTTTATATGTAAATCAAATTTATAGTGTACAAAATGACACTTACGACGCTTGATCTTACTTTACAAATATAACGCACGAAAATAGCACCGACGTTGTAGCGATAAGGATAAAATATGGTATTTAGTAAGAAATGCTTAAGTTGAAAGAACAAGCTGTTACTTACAGAGAGCAAAAGTAAGAATAATTTGTTTGTTGCAGAGATACCAACCTCAGAGAACAAAATTATTGATTTTCGTATTTAAAATTATCGCATATTATAAAAAAATATCGTATCTTCGTCAAGCACGTGATAATGGTAGAAACAAGTACTGTATACTGTAATATTACTAACAATAGCAATAATATATAATAAACTTATCTGGTAATCTGTCACTGCCCCTACCATTTTTTATCCTTATTAACACTGCTCTGAACAACAATATTTCCACCTTGTAAATGTAATTGGATTTAAAGAATGGATTCAGGGTTACCATTTGCTAATTGTCAAATTGTTATTGATTTATTTTAGCGGGAATGACTTTTAAATTCTTGTGTGTGTGTGTGTCTGTCTGTCTTTTAATAATTATTTAATCCACACCTAATATTTATTTACACATTTAAAAACTGCAAAAAAATGTATGTTCTAAAATTATCGTATTTTTGGAAGGGCATTATCGTATATAACATTAAGGCTTAAATTATCGTATATTACGGTAAATTATCGTATGGTTAGCAAGCCTGGATGGTTGTCAAGAAAACAGGCGTTAAGCTCGAGATTAAAATGATGAAATCATAGAAGGAATGGCATATAATGCTGCAAACATTTTAAAATATTTATTGTATATGAATTACTTTTAAAAGAATTTTCTTACTACAAATGTAAAACATTATACAAAGAATTAATATTACGAATAATAACGAAACAAAATTTAAAGAAGAAAGAAAACGAATTACGTGACGTGAAGTTAATGGAGAATTATTTTTGGAAGTGACAAAGGAACTACTAACAAACAAGTTACTTATATGCCTACTCCATTGACAATCCACTGGCGGGCCGAGAGCGGGCCGCCAGCGGGCCTCGGGCCAGTATCGACAGCGGAAAACGAACGGACTGTTCTTCGCACTTCGCATTACAGCGATAATAACATAATCGGTTAAATTAGTTTCTTTCAAAATTGACCAGAGTGCTATTATCGTTTCGCTGCTTTCAATACATGAACCACTTCTATCTGTTCTATATGAAAATTCATTTGTCCTCGTCTCGCTGTCAGGATAAGTTCGTAATTGTCGACTGTATAATTATCACGAAATTATCCGAGTCACGAAATTGCCCACGTTTCCCCTACGAAAATGTAGAGTGTATGTTCCAGCATAAGTCTAGCACGACTAGAGCAATTTTTACCATTTTGGTACACACATGACTTAAGCCTGAAAAAGAAAATACTAACGGATAACATATCCCTAGCAAGCCCAAAAACGCCCTAGGAACGAAATGTATAAATAATCGGAAACGACCAACATTAATGTCGAATTTATAGGTTTCTAGGTCGCTGAGTTTTCTCAATCTGTGGGATTAATAGTGACACTGATGATGCTATTGAAGTTTAGTCCCCCACTGACATGGGGTGGGAGAGGTGGAAAATGTTCAAAATTACCGAAATTAGTGTCGAATCCATAGATTTCGGGTCTCTGATTGCTGACAGTTCCGATTACATGTAAGCCCAAGTTTAGACAAGAATGGGCATGCTACCTGGCCCGAGAATTGATAGAAGCAACGCCAAAACTGTTGTTCGTACATCAACTAAACTTGGTACAATGTGTAAAAAATTGATTAAATTAACATGATAACTTACTATATAATAGTGATTAATGATGATCTAATAAATTTCTTAGAAATACTTTACAGAATTAAATATTTTCTTGGCCCATCAGTGTCAGTAATTGTTAGATTCTTCAGTTCTGTTTTCCGTTCCATGAAAAACCCCAGATTTGGTGTAATTTGGAAGAGGTGGGTGGGGCAACTTCAGTTACATGTTTACTATAGCGCAACGTGTACTAATAGGGAAAACTTTTTATCAGAACGGATCGCCTCGTTTCGCGTAATGTTGACCAGCAATGCCCCCCGATTTCATGCAACTCAACTCCTTGTGACTTTTCTTTCGGGTACTCTTAAATTACACTAGCCTGCAGTCTTTGTTTTCCAACACTTGATGATGGATTCCTATGTATTTTGGTGCGCTTAATTAAAAAAAAAATCCTTAGTTTGTTTCCATCACGTCAGACTTGTTTGTAAATGTCAATATACCAAATGTACTATATATCGCAAAAGATCACAAATATGCGACTTAATAACATAGTTTATTCATCGATATTGTCTTAAATTACTACACATGACCCATTGATGGTTGTCATATTTAATTTTCTGAAGTAAAAATGGTAAATTCTCGTAACGTTCTGGTAAGTGTATAGAATCCCCTATGGGTATTGACATATGTTTCCGTTGTGAAGTAGACCAACTGTCAGGCTTTGTTTCGACGAATCGATGAATCAGTGCTTTCGTACGGAGTGTTAAATGTCTGAAACAGTCCACACACATCATTGCAGAGTACTAAGTCTCCTTCTCCCGACAAGTGTGGAAGAAATTCTTGTTCTCTGTGCCTGAACCAGGACAACGAAGTGGCAGATGCGAGCAAATTATTTTCTTTCAGCTTGGAACCAAGCAATTCTGCCGCCTCTTTGGCGAGATGTAAGTCGCGAATCACATCGTTCAGTTCCGATTATGTAAATGGTTGTGATGCAGACGTGCCACGTTCGTAAACTTCGTCGTTTTCCTCGGTGTCTTCACGTCCTTCACTTTCGGAACCATCTACGTCAGGTAAATGTTCTGGTTGCATAGGCACAGGCAGGTCTGGACCATGAGGAACAGGACGTGACGCGGATGACACATTTGGAAAGACGATGTTCTTTTTAGTCTTGATAGTGAAGTTGTAAACGCTGGTAAAACAAACGTAACAATCAGCACTGTGATTTCGTGGCTCGCGCCAGACCATCAGAACGCCAAATCTAAAAGCCTGTTGTTCGCCGTTGACTACCGTCTCAGTTCTTCAACACATAGTGGTGTGCCTAAGTTTTGCTATTATGTCCTACTTGTACACCGAAATACATGAGATACACTTGCTTCACGAACGTTGTTATCTGTCGTTTTTGCCTTGCCAACATGAACTCACCACAAAAGTGACAAAAGGAATCTGCAGACGTTTAACAACCTCTTGACGCCATGTCAAACTTTATGTTTGCTGCTCCGCCAACACACACACGTTTGATCACGGAGGATATGTACGAACGGTTGCACCAGCACTAACAGTCGCAGTATATACTACGTTTAACGACGCAAGTGCTGAAATCTGCCGGTTTATATCGCCAATGATTTGTTTTCATCATAAAGAAACAGATGGCAGCAATTCCTATGTGCTGACATATGTCCGTACGTCTTACATTTGTGATGTTTTTAAACATATAACACATTGTGACACATTGCGATTTGCAAAAAATTCTTTCTTGATGGACGCAACTACGGTCATTTTTGGATTAAGCGCACCAAGATACATAGGAATCCGTCATCCAATGTTAAAAAAGATGACACAAGAGAAATAATGCAGGCCTGTGTTATTGGTGTATGTCAATAAAGCCCGTTCCATCCGTGAATTAGAGGAGGAACTTGGACGAGTCGTAGGCTAAATCCAAGTGGAGGCTAATCAGACAGTCAGCGAATTTCACGAACAGAATTATTGGATGCCAGCGCATCAGAGGAGGCCGAATACCCGACGTCATTCACCATACCTGAAATCGGAATGTGTGATGAATGTTTATGAATTTTTTTAGTATGTTTCGAAAAAAAATAAAGTTCATAATTTGATGTAACAAAACCGGCGCGCTTTTTGAATAACCCTATAGTTGGATTATGTTCCATACAATCTACCTCGATCAGAATTAGTAGCTAGATATAACTCATCACCCCACTACAAATTAATATTTTCACAAGCTTCTAATTTTCTTGGTCTACTCGGGGTCTTGTTACTCGATCAGTGGTAGAGCGTTCACTTGTGGGGCGGGAGGCCTCTGGTTTGCGGTGGACATCATGTCGGTAGGTTTTCTTCGAATCCTCTAGTTTCCACCTACATTCTCATTCTACCGGTTCTTTCATAACCAGTTTTCCATTATTCGTTCGTTTTCCTTAGCCTAAAGGACATAAAGGCGTAGGATATTAAAGATTTTCCTTGGTCTACTCGAAAGCTTTCTCCCCTGGGCCTTTGTGAATAACACTCTGTGCATCCTTCTTCCTGTACCATTCTATGAACATGACTTTTCTCCATTTAAGAGAAGTGGGCGTGTGGAGAATAAATCCAACATTAATGTAACTTTTTAAGATAAGAGTGGAGATAATCCACTATGGCTGCCAACTTGCTATTTGTTTTACAAAAAATGAAAAAAAAATGCTGATGTAAAATAAATATGAAAAATCAATACGTATGAAAGATACGATCAATTTGATTTAAAAAATAATAGAATGCAAATGCGTGTTCTGTGTTGTGGGAGTGGGTTCATGGAGTATGAACGTGTATAAGAGCTTAAAGTGTTTTACATTTCGGGTTAATCGGTGAATGAGTGTTCGAATGAATGTAAGAAGTGATCGTTCGTAAAACAGACCTTGGCAGTCCCGAAGGGAGTTTTAGTAGAGAGTCATTTCATTTTTTGAATTGTAGTTTTTAAACACCTGACATAAATAAATTGAAAGCAAAGAAGATCAAGTCATGAATGATTCGTAGACAAAAGATAAGTGTCGATAAATTATGTAAAAGAGAAACAGCTTACAAAAGAGAATTTTAATTCCCTACTCCTCATGTGGGCACGTTCATCTCCTATAAATATAATACGACAAGCGTACTCCTTCCTATACACACTCTTCTTAATCGCTCCACATGTGGGAGGGAGTACAGAGTATGTGAAGGTTTTGACCTGTGAGTGTGTGTGTGTGAGGAAGAGCAGACGAGAGAACGCAGAGATTAACAAGAGAGGTTTAAATGTTGAATACGTAGCTTTAAGTTATAACACTTATAAAAACACAAATGGCTTTCCAATAATTCTGAAGAAGAAGAAGAAGAAAAAGAACAAAAAAAAAAAACTACTTCTGTACTTCAATTGTACGGACGTGTAACTAACTGTTGGTTGCGCAGTGCGGAGATTCTGGTAGGCGAAGACCGCGGCTGTACGATCAATGGACCTGCTTCCACGGATTATACCATTCTTCACGACTTTTCTACACTTTTTTTTGTTCCTATTCAAATATATATACTTTTACAAAACCTTTCTTCGATCTTTTGCCCTCTGCCTGATCCGTTAACGAGCTAAAAAAGAAAAAGTTACATTCTTTTATTTTTCGAATGTCTCGTTTCTCATAATATTTTTCGATAATAAATTAGTTCGAATTGAGTTTGGGTTCATAGGGTTTGTAACGTGGATGTTCTTGGATTTCCAACTACTTTAAAATCGCAGATTGCTGTATTATTCGTGTAGGAGATCCACCTTAAATAAAAAAAAAAAAAAAAGTACGATAAAGAGAGAGAGACCATCAGCGGCGACTCTTGAGGGGAGTCACGTTCATAGAAATAGAAATTTTATCCCTATAAACTTAGGGAAGAAAACTTCCCTTTATATTATGTATCTATATACAAGAATTAGTACAGTAGATAAAAAAATCTTCCCTTAATTTGTAGCGATATTCTTAATTTTTTAAAACCGATGTAATTTCCCTCAAGAGCCGTCACAGATAGTGATGATGAAGATAATTCAAATATAACTTGTTAAATTTGCAACCTGTTTTGTTTGGTCGCATATCTGTGAAACGTTGCCAATATCGCAACATGTTTATTTTTATTTAAGATTAATATTTTCTCAGGAACTAAGAATTGTAAGAACTTCATTGCGTAAAATATATTTTTTATATATTGAATGTACAAAGGAAAGTATTGCGTATGAAGTATTTATTATTTAATCGTTCCAGCTATAAAAATAATACAAAGTAAAAGGCCTGGTGGTATCTTCCAGGGAAAACGAACCAAATATAAAAGAATAACTTATTTGTGTCTGCAGAACTATTTGGATCTGTAGAAAATAGTTAAATGTTTTTTTTTTTCTTTGTAGATACGACACTAAGACAAACACATAATGCACTGTAAAAACACTGAATATAAAATGTCCAAACGTAAGAGATACTAGTGATGAGCGCAAGAGTCTTGGTCTTGCAGTTTTGCAAGAGTCTTGTATGCAAGACCAAGACCAAGACCAGGAATCCCGATGCAAGACCAAACCAAGACTAAGGGGTGCAAGACCAAGAGGAAGACCAAGACTCTTGCGCAAGAGTCTTGCACAAATACTGTCTCAGTGGTGGAGCGCTCACTTCCGGTGCATGGGGTCCCTGGTCACGGCCTTCTCAATCACAAGGCCATGGGGCTACATTTAGGTTCAGCCGTGACGTCACAACGAGTAGGTACATACAAAAAACGACAGATTCCTGTGCATGGGTGAATGACACCTGTGTGTGGTTAGTTAAACAGTGAGCGCGTCTTTTAAAAGTGTATGTGATGGTGTTAAGTGAGTTCTTATTTTTAGTGTTTATTTGTGTTTGTTCTAAGTGTTTTAAGGGTTTTATAATTCGGAAGCAATAGTGCCTTTTATATGTTGTGTCCGAATTGTAAATGTAATTACGAAAACGGTCCAAAAGTTTCCAGTTGAAAACAATAAACGACAAAAATTGTTCCGTAAAATGTACAAGAAAAAAAAAAACCTTCATAGTTACCCAATCCAGTAGGGTAAGGCTGTATTTTTTTCAAGATATTTATTTTCTTATTTACTTAATTTTTGAGTAAGATATTGACTTCCTTCTTTGCAGCAGTATTCACATTCAAATACAGAACTTTCAGATTCTTTGTACGTTTAAAATAGATATTATTTGAAAAAAAATCTCGGTTCAAATTTAATAATTCAGGAACTATCCTATATATATTAATATCATATAGTCTTCTCTGGAAATAAGCACCAGTACGATGTATTTACATATTCCTCAGATTCAATTATTATAATAATTATAATATTTAAGAACCAGATCTATAAATTAGTACTCTGAATCGGTACTTTTTAAAAAATAGATTGTTATATTCCCGTTTCACCTCAAAGGCTCTATGCCATATGTATTTATAGTTTAATTATCGAATTTGTCTATTGTATCAGTGGCAAAAACGCCAACCGTGTAGCTCTGAGGGTGCTCACATGTATCAACAGTGCCTACAGTTTTTAAAAAAAGTATTTAAAAAAAAGCATGGTAACTCATTTTATATATATATGTTTGGGCATTCACAATTGACAGACAGCTGCAATATTTGTTTATCCTACATTAATTATAAAAAGAAGCAACAGCATCAAATATGAATAAGAAGCCTGTATTTTTTTCGAAACAAGCTCCAATAATCTATATGGTTAAGAGGATCAGAGAGTTGAAATGTGATCAATTAGATACTTCATTTCTGGAACGAATTCAGGGTGCGAAATCCTGAGAGGACGGAAGAAATTTACCTCCATTTAATATTTTTGGTTTAATTTCCACATCCATTAACAAGTTATTGAGGTAAATAAAATGACACAATTCTTAGTAATTCATATGCAATTAACGAGTGAACTAGTGATATGGGAAGTCTGTGGCGTACGCAAAATTTCAAGAAGGAAAGGTTTCAAACATTTAATCTCGTATTCTTTCATGATAACTGATTTTATATATATATATATATATATATATATATATATATATATATATATATATCCTAACATAGTAAAATTTATTTTTCCTTAATATCTTACTTACGGGAGGAGTTAAACCCCAAAAACCCCTTACATAAAACAGTGTGGAAAGACAAATAACTAGTTATTATGATCTGACAACTTTGTATACATAATTCCACATTATTTAATAATCACGAATGTTCATATATGTGACCTTTGCCAAAGGATTCCAATGGGAAGTTTTTTTTTTTAAAGTCCTACACACAATTTGATTAGTCATGTGGTTCGGATTCCACGTTAATCAGTAGGTCCACGTCTCATATAGCCTCGCTGCTGAACGGGACGCTAAACTAAAATCAAACAAAAAAAAAAACAATTTGATTAGGATGATTTGACACTGTCCGTGCAAATTAAGTGTTGGTTACATAATGTAATTTTATTAACTTTTGCGATTTCAGTTATTATTCTTCCTAGTTGGTTCAGTGGCTAGCGCATGAGCCTTTCGTGCGTGCGGTCTCGGATTCGAATTCCACTTTCAACTGTAGATATACTGTCTGCATCTCATATAGCGTTGGTGCTTAAGAAGTACGGTAAAACTTTGATTTGATTTGATATTTTGTTTGATTTGATTTCATGTCTCTCCCAGTTACTGTACATAACCAATTACAGAGGGCTGATTTCAAAACAGATTTGAAGTCCTCTCACCAATTATCTTCAAGCAAGGGAACTTAGAAGATTATTTCTTTTGTAACAAGACCAGAAATTACTTTACGAGACGAGATGAGAAAAATTCTTTTTTTTTTTTAGAGAATCAAGACGAGACGAGAAATAGTTCTTCGTAAATCGAGACGAGACGAGACGAGAATCCTACAAAAATTGAGAAAGGTTTTCTACTCTCGTGGTCAACGAAGAGTATAATATAACAACATTTTATTGAAGTATATTGTGTAATCACTTGCATATCTTCAAATGTTGATGAATGCTCTTCATTTTGTTTGTACAATCACTGTAATAATTTATGAATTTTTACTATGAATCGTGTAATACTAAAACACTGAGATCTAATACTTCGGTGAACCAGTGTTGCCCGGGAGACTTGACCAAATATCTTGTCTCGAAAATGAGATTAGGATTGTCATGTCTGTAGGCTCGTCTCTAATTTGAACATACATTTATCGTCTTGTTTCCAAGAAACTTCTGTATCGTGGATAACATTACTTTTGAGCTTTACTGAATTTCTAAGTCACCTTTCATGTCACTTGTTAAATTGAGTTTATCTTTTAAATATAATGTCGTCCTAATCAGATTGTTTTTTTTTTTTTTTTTTTTTTTTTTGTTTCGTCTCGCAAACGCGAGGACTGTATCTTGCAATACGCCGAAAACAAGCAGAAGTGGTAAACACGTTTGATCACCGTACCTCCTGGGTGACGTGGAAAATGGTGAATAAATAATAATAATAATAATAATAATAATAATAATAATAAAGGAAGAAGAATTAGTCGGAGTACTCGTGATTAACTATTTGTTAATCGACTTTTATTTCCTTGATATAACAACAATCATTTGCAACAGGTTCATGGTGCCTCAGTGGTAGAGCACTCAAGTCTGGTTCGATCCCAAATCTCTCGAAGTGAGCTTTGTAGTGGACAAATATCACATGGATGAGTTTCTTGGAGTTCTCCCATTTTCTTTACCCACCATTTCGTTCATTATCATCATCACCGCCTCCATTAGCCTAGGATAATAAGTTTTTTAAAAAAATAAACTAATCCCTAGCAAGCACAAACCACACCTAAAAAGTAAAAGAAAGCAACATATGCGTGCACGCTTGTAATACATTTAAATGTATTTCTAATTGCCAAGTATGCTCTCGAAAGATTTTCATGAACATTTTCTCTATGCGCTCTAACATGATACAAAGATTTTGGAAGAATCTATAGTTTTACATGTTTCTAACCTATTATTCTGTTGAAATTTCTATGTCAGAATAGCTATAATATTTGAGAATGATTTTCTTATATGATCAAAGTTCTACGTCTCTTCCTCTTCGTAGCTTTTCTTAGCACTCAATCTGTATATATATATATATATATATATATATATATATATATATATATATATATATATATATATATATATATATATATATATATATATATATATATAATATGTAAAATATCAAAAACAGCATTTTTGTAAAACAACTTGCTTTTGGCTCGTGTAGAGTTTCCCAATTCTGCCCAACTCACTGCGCTTCCCTGTCCCTACTTTGTGTGACGTTACTCGCAACGACGAAGGCCTTCTGTCTTTCGAGGGTCTCGCCCTGGTTCGATCCCAGTTTGCGCCATGTGAGCTTTTTTAGTGGACAAACTCCATGTGCGTGGGTTTTCTTGGGGTTTTCCTCTTTCCTTCTACTTTTTCATTCCACGATTTCATTCTTTTCTCATCATCACGATTTCCTTTAGCCTCGGTGCATAATTGTTGGACGTTAAACTAGATATTTAATTTCATTTCAAAACATATTCCTGGTGTTCTTCCAGATCTAAAGAGAAATGTAGTATTGAACATCGGTAATTCGGTACACCATAGATGCCGACTACATGGGTATAGTCTTGGCTCCGAGGCTCAAGCATCAGTCAGTAATTTTTAATGTGTGCCCATAAAATTAATATCGAAATACCATTTTCATGTCATTGACAAAAACTTAGTGCATGTGGCCGGAAGTTTGATTTCTTGGGCGAAAGATTATATGTTGAATAATTGTTTATCAATATAACTTTAGCCTCCTTAGGTACACTGAGAAAAATACGTTATCCGGACAGCGGTATATTGTACAAATATCCTTATGTTCACTACAGAAATTAGTATGGAGCATACGTTATCCATATAGTAAATGAGGAGATGAGGTAGAAATGTGAAACTTTGCAAACAGAGAGGTACTAATACGAGAAGAAAATGATTACACTTACAGGTCGACGTGACATGTGACGTGACGTGCGCAGCAGGATGCAGAACCTCCTGGATCTAGTAGCTAGTAGAGCCTCTACGGACGGCCAGAGCTGCTGCAACACGTCGAGGCATGGCGAAAATAAGCCTATCGATGTCTGCCTAAGGTATGGCGTCCTAAGCGCCTTCCACTCGGCGCCAAAACTACTCAATATTAGGTGGAGGAAACCTGTGTTGAGCCAACCGATGACCCACCATGGATCATATATGCTCAATCGGCGAGAGATCTGTCGAACGTGCGGGCCACGGAAACAGGGGCACATGCTTGGCTTCCAGGACTGCAAGGACATTCCTTCCAGCATGAGGTCACGCGTTATCCTCTTGAAAAATGACGTTATGCAGTCCATAAATTAATGGGACAGCAACAGGGGTGAGCACCTCTGTGATACACAGTTGGCTGTTCAATATCGCTGGAATGTGCACAAGACGCGAACGAACACCTAAGGCGACGGCACTCCATATCATGATGCCCAGTGAAGGGCTTGTGTGACGATGCATGAAGCAGGTGTTATAAAGCCCAGTGCCACACTGCAACCAGACACGTATACGTCCATTATAATGCTGTAGACAGAACCGGGATTCATCGGAGAAGAGTACTGCATTCCATTCCATACGCCATGCACGATGGTGCTCGTACCATGTCTGGCGCTCACGCTTATGTTGTACTCGCAGAGGTATCCGCACCAATGGATGCGAGAAAAGTTTCTCCGCTCCGAACTACACAGCACGGTTCGTGGGGACACTGGACGTCGTAGAATCCCCCTAGTTGCAGCGTAAGCTGTCTTGATGTGGCCGTACAGTCTGTTAGGGCCATACGTACCAGGCGTCTGCCCCCGCGGTTCGTCGTCTGACGTGGGTGTTGAACACCTCCACGTCGCTCTGTTGTGCTTTCCTGTACCCACTGGTTCTAGACACGTGCCACAGTAGACGGATTCCGTCCTTCTTTGGCTCCGATTTCTCGGTACGGTAAACCACAATAACGGTATGCAACAATTCGACCCCAATCGAACTGCGAAACATGCTGAAAGCGAAACCGTATTTGACGACGAGGCATTGCTGACCGTTTTTGACACACTACACTCACGACCGCGCATATTCACTGCACCTCTGCACATCACTGGTCTGCTCCAGGTACTTTAGTCCAAATGGCAGGCGTACCTGACGCACGATGATCTTGGCCTCCTAATCATTTCCATCTACAATCATCTCCTACACACTGTGCAAATTTTGTGCTTTTGCGATAACTCCTGTGTGCTGCAATATTAATGGCGATCAGTTTACATACTGCCCTCTTTCTCGCTTATAGGTTATACCATGCCATTGCAGGATGTCAGAAATCTAACATATATTACATATTTCAGCTACATGTTACATACGTTCATCTGTATCTGAGATCCTGACAGCCTATGTACAGTTCTTTCGTCCGTACGTAAAGTACGTATAAAACATACTTTTTCACTTATACATTTGCTGTACGTTAAGTCCAAAAACCACAGGATTTGCACATGTAACCTACGTTTTTACGTACATGACATACGTTTATTTCTCAGTGTATACGGCGCGTCGAGGATTGAGTCAGATGACATTATACAGCAATAAATAATCCATACTCACAAGTGAGAGTAATTTTGTACAGTTATTTCAAATAACTTGGAGTTTGATACCGTTATTTAGTATTTCTAATATAAAGTATTTAGCTATACAGGGTGTTTCAAAACAACACCGACAACGTTTGGGAGGTGATTCCTGACACCAAGATAGGACAAAAAGTATAGACCAACCTGGATGCACAAATGCTTCCTTACGGAGTTATAGGCTGCCGAAAGCATGAAAAAAATGAACTTTAAAGGTCCATAGCTCCACTACTATGGGACCTACCGTTGTCGGGTCAAGATTTCACTTAAGAACTAGTATATGCCCTATCCAAATATTCAAGTTTCACAAACCAAAACTACTCACACAAAAGTTTTTATAGAAGGAGTTTGCCTACGGGAATATAACTTGAAGTACTCACCAACTACTTCTATAAAAATTGTTGCGGAACTACCTTGGGATTCTGAAACTTGGATATTTGGAAAGAGCACATACTAGTTCCTAAGTGAGGTCTTGACCTGACTACGGTAGGTCCCATAGTTTTGGAGTTATGGATCTTTAAAGTTAATTTTACATGTTTTCGGCAGCATATAACTCCGAAAGGAAACATTTGTGCACTCATGTTGGTCTTTACTTTTATTCTTATCTTTCTGTCAGGAATCACCTCCCAAACGTTGTCGGTGGTTTTGAAACACGCTGTATAAATTGAGTTTATACAAAAACAGACAGTTAAGTCGTTTTCAGTTTTCACTGAAATTATTCTAAAATATTAAGAAGTTTGATTATAATCATTATTCTTTTAATTTTTCACTTATTTCTGGACAATATTGCTAAACGTATAATCATCATCATAGTTATTCTGCCATTATTGCTGCAACTGAGAAGCTTCGATGTACGGTAGTCCCCAGTGAGTCTCTTCTTCTTGACGTAGCATTTTCTGTTTTAATACCTTCCTTCAACTATCTCCTCACTCTCCCTCTCTTTCCTTCCACTATACTCTCTGGCACGTTCCTCATAATACAGTTCCTCCTCAGCTAATGTAACAACCAATTTCTCTTCCTACTCTTAATTACATCTAAGATTCTTCTTTCCTTCCCTACTACTACTATTTCTAACACCCTCTCATTCGTTTTCCGTTCAATCCAGCTAATCCTCTCCTTTTTCTTCATGCCCACGTTTTGAAAGCCTTCATTTTTTTCTTTCATCGCTTTTGCGTGATGTCCACGTTTCTGCCCTATAGAGTACATATTGAAATCAGTAAAACAAAATCTTAATATTTAATTGAAAGTTTGTCCAATACAAAGATTAGCTAATCGTGGTTGAAAAGAAAAAAATCTGACGCCTTTAGAATGTAAAAACAATTTTGTAATTCATGGTATTTCAATAATCTGTGCCGTCTTGATTTTCTTTCATGCGTCTCAGGGTAGCCTCTCCAGTTTAGGAACCAGTGGGGTATTGGATCTGTTAAAAATATAAAAAGATCACGAAACGATGTGATTTATCCTATAAGTAGTGAAACGTGGGCGCCCATTCGAAAATAATAATAATAAAATAAAATAAAATAAAATAAAATAAAGGTTATCGTCTATCGTATATTTTTTTCGACTCCTGGTTTGAGCAGCTGATATGTTAATGGTAACATACGAGCCATCCAAGCACGTGGATTTTTGTTTCTTGTATTCCTTCTTTTATTCTAAGACCTGCAAGTTTTTCTTATTATTTTGCATGTATCCACTTATCCAGTACTACTTGGGACGTACACAGCCGTTCTGAGAGTCCTGACTCCTCTTCCAGAAATCCTGACTTCTCTGCAAATTTTGTATAATTTTCAATGTGATTTTACAAATTTTTATATATTCTCGTATTAGGTTTGAGGAAAGCTTTGAATGTCCCTGAAATAAATTCCTACATAAGTGCATAAGTACTACGCTCTTCTTGTTTCTTTTTCTTTTTTCTTTCTTTCTTTCTTCTTCTTTTTTTGCTTCAAACAATTTTTCTAGATCTTGTGCAGCAATTCGGTATCCATTATTACTATTGGTATTCCTTCTTTTATCTTATGTTCTCGGCAAAATTATATTTTGTTTTTTATAATTTTACTCCTCATGCAATGTCTGTGGTTTGTTATATTTGGTATTGTGATATGTATTCGATGTACCTTCTTTTCTTTTTTTATTATTAGCGTGATGTGCAGCCTGCTACATAATATACTTCTTTGTTGATTAATATTGTTTTGCGTCAGTAAAATTTATATTTTGTCTATTTCTAGTCTGGTTTCCGGTTTATATTTATAATAAAGTACTGTAATACTTCTGGTATAGTTTTTTTTGTTCCATTCCTGCTCCTCTATATAATTTTTACGACATCATTTGTCTTTCACTATATCCCGTTTGTATTATCCTTGTGCATCCACATGTAACTTGCTTTGTTTCTTCATATGTTACATATCTTCTACATTTGTTCTCTTGCGTTGTGTGCTATTTTTCAGCATGTTTTTTGTTGTGTTTTGTATTTATTATCTGGTCTTGTATTTCTTTCAGTAACTCTTCTGTCTGTAGATATGTCTTCCACTTTCATCCAATGGAATGTCGTCTCTCTGTCTGCAAGTTCTGGTAGATTCGTGGGAATTGTCCATCAACTATTATTATTATTATTATTATTATTATTATTATTATTATTATTATAGTTGTAATATTATTTTCGTAACTGGCTTTAACGTTGTAGCCAGCTAAGTTTCTCAATTCTTTGCAATATCCACATTTGAAATGCTTCAAATCGTACACAATTTCTTCAAAGCACCCACAGTCCCAGTACTATGACTAATTTGAAGACGTTGCTGAGCGTTCCTATTAATTGCTTTGAACTTCTTCTCTCCTCCATATTTTTAATAATCATTAACTCTTTACTATTTGTCACAGCGCATTGTAGCTACAGGACCTGTTCGGTTGTTACTTGTTGAAGATTGACAAAGTAATTTATATATGCTCCTACCTCAAAGTCAGTTTGGAGCTTTTGTTGGTATCACAAATTTCTACACGGAATAACCAATGGTAACTACTTTTAGATACCATTTATTCTTTTTTATTGTTGTTATTATTATTATTTGCACTTCCACTTGTTAATAACACAATAAATAACGCTAGAGGTTTCCCTATACGGTACTCTTTCTTTGAGGGTCCTGGTTTGAACTTCGAGGATTGCCATCCTAACAAGTTTTTCCTCCTCTATTTTCCTTAGTTCTACTAACAAGACAGGTACCTCGGTGTAACACACCAATTGTGATAAGATTACACAGACAGAACATGGAAAAAGAAGCGATACGAATTTTTTATATCGGCCAACAAGCGCATTGAAAGGGTTTAATAGGGACATAAAAATGGGGTCAAAATAAGAGTATGTGGGATATAGCGAGAACGAGAAGGGATATCGGAAAAGGTTAAATGTACGAAATACTACTCATAATCGACGCAAGACGATGCAGTAGAACACATCCATGTGAAGAAACAGAACTTCCGGAAATGGACCAATCACGTGTATAGCTTGGCTCACGAATCTCTGTGCGGTTGACGGCAAAAAAGAATTAGAATCGCGGCAGAGATTCTTGAGCTAAGCTCTACAACATTGTCTCAATGTGTTACAGAAATAAGTGAAAAGGGTGATAAGGAGTAGGAAGAAAGAATAAACGAAAACAGAAAATACGTGTTTTTGCTTTGGGTGCATGTTATTCGTATGCAAAAGAGACGCAGATTCATCTCAATGCATGAAGATGGAGAACACGCCGGAAGGATGCAAACGCCGTTCGTATAGACAGCCAGCGAGACAGTATTGTGCAGTGGGTTGCATATATCGCGTAATGAAAACGAAAAAAAAAAATACATAGCACAGTAGAATGTAATAGCAGGTGGTCAATATACGTAAGATAAACAGCAACGATAATATTAGTACCACGCATGAGTATCATTAAATCATTAGGAAAATACGCGTACAACATAACAGTAATAGTAACATTTTTGTTTTTGTGTTACTACTGCCTACACACATTTTCGTTTTCAATATCCATCTCATCGTTGTTCCCATTATGCGCTTGTTGGCCGATATAAAAAAATACGTGTCGCTTCTTTTTCCATGTTCTCTATGTCTGGGCAATCTTATCACATTCGGCGTGTTACACCTGGGTACTCTGCCTTGTAAGTGAAAGTGATTTTATGGTATCTCTGACTGTATGCTTTGACCGACTTCCTTCTAGCTACTTTGTTATTGTTGTTATCATTGATTGCCATTTATGATCATTTGATTTTCAAAAGAAAAAAGAAACTAAAATATGTATCGTACACGATTTATGGAATTCATTAGATCTTAATCAAGATTGACATTACGTTAGGCTTTTGGCCTCATTTGGTAACGGTCTTCACAAAATTTACGAATCGCAAAGAAACGCAATAATGCAATAAGTAAGAATAAAAGTGCAATGGTGAACTGTCGCAAAGTTAAAGCAAATATTTCCCCATTCACTCAAACCGGTACGGAATGAAGTTCCTTGACTTACTCACCAGGCATATGAAATATTACTGTGACCTTTGGTTTCTGAGTGATGAGCCACCAAAATTCGGGTTTGGACTTTGTTAGATTTTCACTCAAAAAATTACAAATTGCGTTTCAGAAGAAGAATGAAGGGAAATTCGTGGGACAAACGTGTTAAAATATTAACTTGAGGTTGTACCTTAAGTAAATACAATCTGAGTTACGAGTATAAAGAGAATATGCTCAAGTCAATGAAGGAAATTTTTACCCCATAATTTGGAAACTATTAGTTCCAGTATAAAATGGTCTTAAATCAACTTTGTTAAATAAACAAGTTAGCAGTGTCATGTGTACAACTTCGGAATAAGTTCAGGTACGGCGTGATATTTTCTTCAAATATTGAAACGGGAACTTGTTGAAGATTTACACCACTTGTAGTCACAGTAGAGATATTAGAGATCATCTTGGGATGCTTAATTGATTTCGGAAAACAGCTTCTCGCTATCTATTATAGTTTTTTAATACTATAGCATTGTGTTAAAACAGGAAGTGGTTTATTTCTGTCACTTCCGGTTTGAATAGAAGATTAAGAGAGAAGATGATATCTATTCTTAGAACAGTACATCGATTCCAGAAAACCACTTCTCGCTATTCCTGATCTTTTTGCATATTAGTAGGAGATCAATATTGAAACTGTAAGTTATAGTCGATTTCTGTCACTTTCGGTTTTAGTAGAGATTTTTTCAGTTTTACGTCCCCCTATTATGCCGGTTTGACTAAAGGAGCGTAGAGTTTTAAGGATAGAGATAATATGTAACTCAAATAGATAGAAGTTACATTTTTCCAAAGGAGCTACCTCCAAGGGACCCATAACGTATTCTAGTGTCTAAGAACTTCATTGTAATTTTTTCAAATCAAATTTTAACCTTCCGTTGAATGAGTTTTTCGATACCGTATAATAGAGGTTGTTCGCCACGATTATTTTTGAGATTTAATAACTAGAGTAAAATGTGGTTTTAAGTTTAAGTTAATATCGTATTTCGTTTTAAAGTTCAGCAGTAATATAATTTACAATACTCGCCACATTGTGCATTAACAGCTTATTTTTTAAGGTTAAATTTTGTGAGTTACCGATAACGTCTAAAGAAGAAGCAGTTCGCAATTCATATTTCACCTTTCATATTAGTACTTTTAGATGTCAGACTGTCAGAAAATTAAAACTAAATTTGACCAGAACTGACTGCAAAATGCTCCATACCTTTTTATAATCTTTCGTTAAACCACCCCCTTTCTCTCTCTTTGTTTTTCCTTTTTCCTTCTAAACCAGTAATTTCCAACCAGCCAATGCACGACACAGGAGCGTCCATTTACAATCTTAGAAAGTGAAATTAAATGAAATATTTAAATTTAACGTACAACGATTATGCCCTTTAGGCTAAGGGAGACGGATGATTAAGGTAAGCGAATGATGATGATGGAATACTCGGTGAAATGAGAGTGTGGGAGGAATCGCGGGTACCTCGAAGAAAATCCACGAATACGAGGTTCTTACAATCTGAGAGAAACAAATAGAAACACAATAAACAAAGGAAGGGAGTGGATAATGTAGGAGAATGGAATAAAACGAGTATTGTCACTTTTGTACGCATAATCATAGGTTCACGAGTAGTATCCCGGCAAAATCATAGACTATGTTATCAATAATTTTGTTTGCCTGTCATCACTGTCTTTTATTAACGTCAGGTTCCGTGTCAGCTCCTTTCTTCTCTGTGTAATTTACTGAGAAGGGGAGCAGCAAAGTATGTCGTTACAGAGGATTTAATAACTGTGTAGTTCACTGAGAAAGAGAGCAGCAAACGACGTCGTTAGAGAACATTTAACAACTATATAGTAGGGTGTATCGAAAAATCGTTTTTCTCGATATCTTCTTACCTTAATGGCCATTTTTGACCAAATTTGGTTAATAAAACACAGAAAGAATTTCACATCCATACCTCAATTTTTGAGGTGCCACCATCGGCGTGATTTTTTTAAAATTGTGAAATCGTTATTTTTTTGAAGACAATAAGTGAAATAGTTATAACTTTATATACTATTTCCCAATTCCGTAGTATTGTTCTCCAGACAGTCCCAATATAATGTAAAAAAGATGTCAAAAGTCAAGCCTCTACTTCAGTTTTTTGAGTTGTTGCCATCCCTCTGAACTGTGGGGGAAGGGGGGAACTCAATGACCTTGTATATTAATATATAGTTCAAAAAATTCCGCAAAAAATATTTAAACATGTTAGTGATTTTTTTTTTGTTAGGTATCAGACACAATTGAGTCAAAAATCAATAAGAGTAAATATATTTAAGCTTTTTTACATTTGGAAAACATATAACATTTTAAAAATTGCAGAAAACTTGCTGAGATACAACATTATAGTTCCTGCAGCTCTTAGCTTATTTCCCAGTAAATTTATTACATTGGATATAACCCAGAACTCACTGCAACGAGGTGCTACAGTTCGAGTTCCGCCCTCCCTCCCACTCCTGGATTTATCTTTAATTTTGTATTTGCAGATTACAGGTTCTCAAACGGTGTTGCTTATTTCCGCTCAGTTATTCATTTTTAATTTGTATTCTGATTTCTTTGTGAACTGTAGTATCCGCTACCGAGATTTTAAAGTTGCCAAAATAACTTCATGGCGAGCGTCTGCACCACACACAGAACTGACTGCTTCTGTCACTAATTTCATTATGCGCTCTACTGCTTGAGTGTGACAAGGAAAACTTCTTATTTCTTCACTTGAAATTTTTATGTTATGTTGTAGCTCATCTCTGCGTAGGTGTTGGTGTTTGTGGTGGCTCCGTCAAGACACACTCAGACCAGTTTATCATGTCAATGTAGGTTTTTGCGTCTAATTTGACCTCAGCAATTTTGAATTACGTCACACTGACAGATATGGATAATGTTCTTGCTTTCAAAATTCTTCTCCAACCGAGCCTTTTCATATTTGCGTCTGTGTCTGATATTGCCAGAAGTAAATTCTCTGGATGACTAAACCATGCATTTCGCATTATCACTGGATCTATGATTGATTTAGTATTTGAATACATAGATATAGAAAACAACATAAGTTTCCATAAATGTTTAGCTCCTTGTGTGCACGATAGTTCGCTTTTAATATAGAACCAAACAGGAGCATAAACATTCATTACAGGAGCATAACCATAATCTTGAGCTCTGTTGACGGATTTTCTGTTCCGATGTAAAGGCACAAAATTGTACTAGCAGTTGTCACCCATCTCGCCTGATGTAGCTTTCCAGGATTTTGACTAGCCAAACTTACAGAACGATGGCCCAACGAAACAGCTTGACAAATACTCACAAGGAACGGACATGAACCTGTCATCCGGGTACCCGGATCAAACCTGGTTTATTGCACAAAAAATTAGGTGCCATGGACAACGGAGTAAGTCCCTGGGGCCCATTAAACCTGTTAGTATAAAGAAAATCGTAGACTCGCAGTGAAATAGCTATTGCATCAACACTGTTCATTGGAAAGTCATGGTTTGTAGTTCATTCTCTTCAGCATGAAACGGGTTTTCCAGAGGTGCTATGTATTGCGGTCCATAACTTACTTGAAGAGGAGAAAATTGGGAGAATGTCGGGAAAATTCCCTCAGAAATCCCTCCCATCAACTTTGGACCCCTCTGGAGTGGCCCCAGGTAAAAGCACACACCCAAAGTATCTAGAAAAATGGGGTTAGGTAATGAGTATATCAAGTTTTGTTTTGATAGAATAGAAATAACGGAAAAGCTCCTATACTAATACACGTTTTTCTCCTCATATCTCCTGTCACATACAGCCTCGAAGTATACGTATGATGGAGTGTTGTTGAAATAAAATAAAATATTTCTGTGCTAAAGGCGGCTGCATCAATATACGTTTGCTGTGCATTTCACACCATGCACTAAGGTCTTAAAGCAATTTTAAAAATGTGACAACTAATACAATGCACAGTTATTTCCTATGCCGTTTCAAACTAATTTAAAATTGTTTATTTACTGGAATGAAAGTTCGGAAACAAAAATAAAATGTTTCTTCTTTTAAATAGAATTTCCTAGGAAGTCAGATTGTTAAAATTAATGAAGTTTAAAATATAACACTCCTTACAAACAAAGGCGACAGAAACTGAACACAGGTTTTGTCATACGTACAAAATCTGTAATGCTGGATTATAGCATAGCATAATAGATTTATTTTATAGCGAAGCAGCAACCTTTGTATGACCTTAGAACAAGGGTTGCCAAGTCCAGCGGATACTTTTCATTAAGATAAATGATAGTAATTAACTTGTACTATT
The DNA here is from genome assembly GCF_964235325.1 of Thermobia domestica. NCBI lineage: Eukaryota > Metazoa > Arthropoda > Insecta > Zygentoma > Lepismatidae > Thermobia > Thermobia domestica. Next base: position 99,927,992 of record NC_137463.1, on the reverse strand, counting down.
AAAAACTGTTTCGAGGCAAATGAATGTTAGTTCTACTAGGCATTTAGGAAATTACATATCCTCCATTTTTAAATAAAAGTAATAAATACTACTTTTTCGTATTTGCGTATTTCAATTAACGAATTAAAAACGCACACGATTTTTATCCTCGTCATACAGAAACAATAACAAGCCTTTAAGAGTACTGGTATGTATGTAGGCTACATTGTGTGTTTAAAAATAATTTTACTTTTCTTTTCTTATTGAAAGCAGTACCTGTACACAACGCAATCTAGGAATCAAGTAAAAATCTTACGAAGGAAATTCAGTTTTTCTATTGAGTCCACGGTGACATAGGGCCTCGTTCCATAACTGCGTCAACGCAACTCTAAATTTGCATTGTAGATGGCATAGCACCCATTAACACTTGTTACATTTTTTCATTGTGTTGCGATCCGCAAAATTTTGCGAAGATTCTTATGTAATGAGATTCCTAGTGATTAGATAGGTCAGTACTTGCGTGCAAGGTCTTCATTTCAGTTCTATGTGGGCTTTGTTTTGGTCATTTACAACTAATATTGTTTTCATTCCTTTATCATTTCACGAATTATATTTAACGGCAGATGAATTGGCGTTTTGTATGGACCAATCAAAGCTCGACGCACTATTACCAAACCTCAGGTAAGAAATTAGCTTTCAGCAAGCGAATATTGCCACATGTCTCAAAGATTTTTCACCGAATATTCGGTATGTCTGCCAAAACAAACCTCTACATCATAACGTTGGCAACGTTGCTCTAAGCATTTTGGTTGACGTGAAAGTAGCTCTCAGGCCAAACATCAATTCGGTTGCCGCGCACAATAGCAGTTTTACACTCACTTCGCATTGGACCCTTGGAAAGCTAAAATAGTATATAAGAAATGAAAGTAAACTGTTATAATTGTGCAATAAAAAGAACATGTAAAACATAAATAAAACTATGCGCAAAATTGTATTTTTTCATTGTTGCAGCAACGTAGGTTTTGCGCATGGAGCAGCTTCCCGTTCCTATTATACTGGAGTTCTATAGATAGATTGGAGATCAATTGTCTCAACTCATGATAACTGTTTCATCTAAATATATGATATGATAATTACACACAAGAAGAGACAAGACAAGAAATAAAGTATTTTCGTCTCGTTTGGTAAACTTTTGTTCAAAATCTGTTCTGACATTTTTCCTAATTTCATCCTTCTGCATAATACATTTAAACTGTAGTTATTGTTGGAGTGTATTTTGTAGTGACATGTGCGTATTTTTAAACATTGATAAATGCTTTTCCTTGTGTTCGTTCAACCACTTAGCAATTTATAAGTTTTTATACTATGGATCATGTAACATTAAAATAGTGTTTGAGATCTTAAACTTGAAAGAACCGGTCTTGCTCATGAGACTCATGAAATTTCTAGTCTCGTCTCAAATTTAAAACCGTAGTTTTTCGTGTAGCTTTCGAGACGAGAATCGAAACAAAAAACACTCTTTCCTCGTGGGCAGCACTAAATATAAACTTTCCATAGAAGTAAGTCTGCCTCTGTATAAATTTTCATCAAAATTAGTTGAGACCTTTTGGCGTAATATCACATAAAGTTACTCATCATTTTATTTATGTAAATCACATAACTACGCGAAGTAAAATAATAATAATAATTTGGATTGTATGTGTGATATACCGTACCTAGGGGCCTATAAGACATTTTAATATGAGCAATGTTTCTTAGTTTTCAATGTTGGTAATAGTAGCTACTAAACAGAGGGTAACTCTGGGTAAGTGATCTTCATTTCAGTAAGTGTTGCAATAATAATAATAATAATAATAATAATAATAATAATAATAATAATAATAATAATAATAATCTTTAAACAACTCTGTTGATAGCCATTTTATGGATTAAACAATGAATAAGTTTCTAACAGTGCAGACATATTGTCTTTCATCAGGTAATGGTGAAAATGACCTCAATTACCGAAGAATGGCCTCTTCGTTCAGTGGACAACACTCCAGTGAAATTTTCAGTAAGCCTGTGAGATAAGATTGTGAAAGATTGGATTTATTTGGTTAATACTCGAACTGTGGAACTATATTAAATACAATGTATTACGGCGGAATTTGACAACTTTTGTGCATTTGTTTTCAGATTTTTGCATAGATAAACACAATGCATTGATTAACACAACTTGTACGTTTGTAAAGGAAAATCGAGGAAAATGCAGGAATGTTTATTTATATTTACTTGATGCGTGCTTTTAGATGCATTTTTGTCAAGCGCTTTACTGTCCATTCTCTATATAACTTTCCATTAAAATTGAAGACCTCGGTGCAAGAATAGAAAAGCTTCAATTTTTCATTTGGTTCAGGATTGAAACAAAACATTACTAAAAATCAATTTATTGTACTTTAGCCTTTTTTCTTTTTCTTTTTTTCTTTGAAAAGAAAGGTTTTACCCCTATAATTACTCCTTTCTTTACAAAATGTTTGGAGGCTAAATTACAATAAATTGATTTCTAGTAATGTTTTGTTTCAATCCTGAACCAAATGTAAAACAGGAGCTGTCCCCTTCTTGTACCAAGGTCTTCAATTACCCCATATAGCGACGGGTAACATTTAGTTAGTGATTTTTAATTATTATTTTACAAAGAAGAGAATGAACATCAATTAAAGCAGAGGTTCACCAACAGTCTAAAACTGTGCTCCCTTTACATCACAGTTTCTCCTTTTGTGCTCCTGCAACCAAAATTTAAAATTCTTGTAATTCAATTTGACGGTTTTAGTAGAAATGAAGTAGTCATTTACATTAATAATAGCTTATATTTATTCCTTTCGTTAGTCTGTTATCCATAGGAAGTATTTACATTACTTTCTTGTGAAAGAAACTGTATATGATAAACATTTATCACCATAAAGCAAAATTTACATGTTCTTCACATCCACTCCTTTGCAGACAGCTATCTGCCACACTCACATATACTGCCTTTGGAACATTAACAACAAATACATACTATACTACAACATAAAGTGTACCAACTCACAAACAAGACCTTCACAAAGAAAACAGGTAAACAAGTATTAAGCTTATATTTGTTTTCACTTTATTAATACAAAATTAGAGTACGATTATGAAATTCAGGGTTGCTTACGAGCTGAAACGAGACAGAATTTTCTATGACGAGAGAAAGCTCTTCCAATGGAAATATACAATTTCCGAGACGAGACGTCACATTCATAACACCTTTTCCGCGATGAGACAGCCAAAACATGTCTTGAAGACAACCCTAACCCAATTTAATAATTAAAAAAAAAAGAAAGAAAAGAAAGATAGTTAAGCGTTTATCCAAGGTTAAAAACAAGAATTTTAGGGAAACCAGAAAAATGGATCAAAAGATTGCAATCTTGGCCAATAATTAGTTTTGGATCAGGGACCACAAACATTTTGAACGACACATAAATTGAGTTTTCTTATTTTCTACGGAATAAGAACATCATACTTAGTTAACTGATAGATTTGGTTTGACTACTTTATACAGGGTGTTTCAAAACAACACCGACAACGTTTGGGAGGTGATTCCTGACAGCAAGATAAGACGAAAAGTATAGACCAACCTGGGTGCACAAATGCATCCTTTCGGAGTTATAGGCTGCCGAAAACATGAAAAATAACTTTAAAAGGTCCATAGCTTCAAAACTATGGGACCTACCGTAGTAGGATCAAGATTTTACTTAGGAACTAATATGTGCGCTATCCAAAAGAACATGTTTCAAAATCCTAAGGTACTCACGCAACAAGTTTTATGGAGGCAGTTTGGCTACGGGCATATAATTTGAAGTACTTACTAACTACCTCTATAAAAATTGTTGCGGAAGTATCGTAGGATTCTAAAGCATGGGTATTTGGATAGGGCACATACTAGTTCCTAAATAAAGTCTTGACCCGACCACGGTAGGTCACATAGTTTTGGAGCTATGAACCTTTAAAGTTCATTTTTTCATGTTTTCGGCAGCCTATAACTCCGAAAGGAAGCATTTGTGCACCCAGGTTGGTCTATACTTTTCGTCTTATTTTGGTGTCAGGAATCACCTCCCAAACGTTGTCGGTGTTGTTTTGAAACACCCTGTATATAGTTCTCCAGATATAAAGCCTACAAGAAAATTTTTGATATATATATATAATATAATATAAAATATGATCTTTTGATCCAAAAAGAGTTCGAAGTTCATATGAAAAGGTGATAGCAGCGTTTTCTTTTTCTTCTTTTTAAAGTTTAACGTCCTACGTTTATGGTCCAGAGCTAAAAGAGACGGCGATTATGGTAATGAATGAAATAGTAGAATGAAGAAAGTGAAAGAAAACGGGAAAACCCCACGTGGCCCAAGCTGACATCGAACCAGGAGCGCTTTCACATCAAGAAAAAAATGTTTTTATTTCATTCCATTGCTTAAAATTTGCACGTAAACGTATTGAAAAGTTGCATGTTGGGCTTCACTATACATTACAAACTTTGCACTTCTACTTGTGTCCACGAAGCCAGAACCGAAAGTTTCCAGGCCTTAGGCGCCACAGAAAATACAAATAATATTTTGATAAATATACACAGGGTGTCCCAAAAGTAATGGACAGAGTGGACAGAGGCGGAGCTAGACAGCTTCGAATGTGGGAGGAAAGGAACTTCACACTTGCCTATTGGGATGATAATAATATGAGTCAGAAATACATAAAAATAATCGGCTTGACATGTTAAACTCATGCATAAATGCCTGACATAAGTATGCAAAGGATTCCCCACACACTGTCTGAGAATTCCCTGAATGACTTTCCGGCACGGGCAATGCTATAGTGCAGTGAAGATGGACAAAATACAGTACGAAGTTGTTGTTATCCATGAATGATGACAAAATGGCGGTGAAAGCAAAATGCACCTAGCATGGTTGTACTAACCTCAGAGACAGTGTGGAAATTAAAGGATAGTTTACAGGGAGGACGAAACGTATATATCCGATAAAATTAACATGGAGAAATTCAAAAAATTGCGGAAACATACAGTTCTATAGAGAGGGATTTCCCTCTCATCCTCCTGATTTTTGTGTATTTCTCAACACCTTTCCTAGCTTCTATCATTATTCCGGTAGGCAGGTGTAAAGTTCATTTTTTTTTCTTTTTTTCATTTTCAGAGCTGTCTAGCTCCGCCCCTGTTTACTTCCGGACTATATGTCATATAAGCTTTTTTTGCTTGTTTTGGTGCCGGGAATCTGTGGTTTCATCTTTCGCCATTACTTTTGGGACACACTATATAAATTTTCTTTCTAAGTTACGTTAATACGTATGTACAGTACACCTTGAAGACGAATAGAAACTATACAAAAATCAATAATCGAACTTGAATCCATACACATTAGAGAGGCACAGTGGTAACCCATCATTTACACTAAAGCCTCGATTTTTTTTCGCAATGGGGAAGCATAGTCACGTGTTGTTCATTGAATCAAGATAAATAACTACTGTACAGCCATGAACTGTAAGATGAAGAAAATAGACACCTATTTAGTTTCGCTGTATTTAATTTAAACTCTTTCATGTGATTAAAAACTAGAATCCATACTTCTATTTAGACTAATAACAAGTGCACCCGACACTTTCGTATTCGAAAAACCCATCAATATTTTAATCAATTATAAACAAAATATGCGTGTAGACATTATAGTAACAACTGACGCCTATTCGTCTACCCAGGTGACTAATATTAGCAAATACAGCAATTGATTCACTTCCGGCTGAGTATTCGTAAACACTACTGTAGATGAGCAAATAAGTTATTAAGCTGCAGCGTTTGCGTGTTGGAAAATTGAAAGACAAGTTGGGAGTTAAGTATTTATACAGTACCTTCACGTTTCGAAGTACTACGAGTTAAAGAGGTTCGCAGTACTGTTATGCAAATCTTCCATCATTACTTAAGGCAAGGACATTATGTATTAGAAAATTAATATTTTCCTTCGTTTAACGTAATAGTATAGAACGATTGGTGACCTGGATAGTTCAAATGACTTGGCAACGCTGTAAACTTTCTTTGAGACATGCAACACTATCGTGTCTCATTGCAGAAGTAAACGATGTAGATGAGCAAATAAGTTATTAAGCTGCAGCGTTTGCGTGTTGGAAAATTGAAAGACAAGTTGGGAGTTAAGTATTTATACAGTACCTTCACGTTTCGAAGTACTACGAGTTAAAGAGGTTCGCAGTACTGTTATGCAAATCTTCCATCATTACTTAAGGCAAGGACATTATGTATTAGAAAATTAATATTTTCCTTCGTTTAACGTAATAGTATAGAACGATTGGTGACCTGGATAGTTCAAATGACTTGGCAACGCTGTAAACTTTCTTTGAGACATGCAACACTATCGTGTCTCATTGCAGAAGTAAACGATGTGTGCATGCTAAGCTATAATACAGAGTGGGTCGACCTTTCTCTTCAGACATCCTTTGCTGGCGTCACCTACAATTCGATAACACCAAGATACTCTAAAAGATACGTAATATAACGTGTTTGGTTTATGCAACTTTAATGAATCTATGTAAGTTCTTAGCACATCCATAGTCAGAACACTAAGACAAGGTTGCGAAAGATATTTTTTAAGGAGAAGTAATGAGCAGGAGTGCACCGGACCCCCGTAAATTATGTTACTCAGCAGACATTTGTACACTTTTTCAATAAAATTATACTTGTTTAAAAGGGAAATGATTATAATGTACCATGAAAATTTACTCTTTTTCTTATGGGGCCGCGGTGGCTCAGTGGTAGAGCGTTCACCTCTGGTGCATGTGGTCCCTCGTTTGATCCCAACTCGTGCCAAGTAGGGTTGCCAACTGGCCAGTTTTTCACCGGCCTGGCCGGAAATATTGCTATTATTTTGATTAAAGCCGGTGACCGGTACAAACTTCTTACCAGCCCCTTTATGACAGATTTTTTTTTTCAAATTTGTATCTAGTTCGAAGTATAGATTTTAAAAAGTAACTTTCATTCTGTAAATCCAAAACTGTCACGTTTCACCATCTATCAACGATTAATATATTTTGTTCACCTGTTTAGACAATTTTAAAGAGATGACAGGGACTGTTTCAGGGAAGTTTTGAAATTTACTTGTAAGGTATTTTATACGTTTATTGAGAGCCAAAAAGGACTTCTTAAAGCAATTTCTTGTAGTTGAAGTTTAATTTTAAAGAATAAATTTCATTTTCCAAATCCAAGATTGTCACGTAAAGATTAATACACTGTTTCGATAATTTTAAAGAAGTGGCAGTTACTAGTAAATACAATAAAACGATCAATGTCGGTTTCAGTTTATCATTTGTAGCATAATGTATCTATTAACGTTATTAGTGAATGTACTAAGGATATGCAGAATACAGATGCTAATGCACTTTTGTTCACGATAGTACAATTCCTTCCTATGGATGGGTCCGAGCAGAGATACTTCACACTTAGACATATATCATAGTGAATTTTGAAAGGTTGCCGGTTTTTTATTTTCCAGAGTTGGCAACCCTAGTTCCAAGTGAGCTTTATGGTGGACAAACAGCGTGTGCGTGGGTTTTCTCGCGGTTCTCCCGTTTCTTTTCACTTTTTTTTTAATTCCACCATTTCATTCATTTATCATAATCACCGTCTCCTTTAATCTAGCCGGCATAATTATGAGACGTAAAACTTAAAGATTTCATTTCATTTCATTTTTTCTTTCTCTTATAAAAACTTATTTACTTCTATAAAATATTACTTCTATCATTTTAAGTACTTTACTTCTATCTTACTTCTATAAAATCTTACTTCTATCATTTTTTCTGAAAATATAGGTGGAAGTACTTTAGAATTTGGGCACAGAATGACACCCGTTCAATACTACTTACTTGTTAGACATACTAGCTTGTGGTATTAGATCACCTCCCGTCAAAGTTTGGATCCCTCCTAACAAAAATTTCTAGGTGCGCACCTGCAGTTCGTTAATGCTATTGTTATGAAATACGGTTTTCCTTCATATAGTACGCAGAAACCGAAGCACCTGAATCCCATTGAACAATTTAAAAACATTTTAACAGGTTCTGAAAATTGTAAATCGATTACAAAATGAATATGTAGTTCTATTAAGTAAATATAGCCTAAAGCATATCTGCCTGCAGAAAACAAATCATACGAACTTTCGTGAAAAGAAATAATAATAGTAATAATATCGATGCATCCAGATTAGCACAATAAATGAAATGCTCTTCCGACAGAACATTTGAATTTCTGAAAACGAGAAATCACTAAATCCATTCGCCTTCAGCGATAGAAAGAAATCGTTGTCAATTTAACAAGAACAGAAACCTTCAAAACAACAGAGCGGTCAAGTTAATAAAACGGTTGCCTTTCTCGGAGGAACAATAGGCTGGAGGCTGATTCGTTACCCAAATCATTTTTTTAAATTGCTGCTCATTATTGTTTTTTAAACATAAATTTATTTATACAAACGACTAAAAGTTTCAGGAGGCCTGAGTAATGATGAAGGATTCATGCATTGGATGTCTTCTGATTAAAAATACAACTGCTACGACAATCGTAGATGATCAGGGCAGTGTTTGAATTCTGATCAACGTTCAGAGTTTAGTGTCCACTCACAGTTTACTGTCCCGTTCAGTATTGAGGCTATATGAGACGTGGGCCTAAAGCTTAACGTAGGATTCGAACCACATGAGCTCCCACCGGGAATCGAACGCAGGCCTTCTACACCAGGGGCGAATATGAGAACCATATAGCTACGAGAAATTTCGCGAAAAGTTTTGTTGGTATGGTGGTTTATATTATGGTGATCCGTCCTGTCTTTTTCTATCGAGGCGAAATTATCACTGCGGATCGTTACAGTGCTGAACACCATGCAATCGGCCGCAACCTTTAAGAAATGGTCAGCAAATATAACTTCGTCGTGTTATACGACAATGCTTCCCCATATGAAACTCTTCTTCACCCACTTTCTTCAACGTCCACTGACTATCACCTTTTTCGACACTTCGACCTTATGTTACGAGGGGAAGCCTATTCTGATGATCGCTCAATGCAAAGGACTTAGTTGCATCGCAGATTTCAGACTTGTTTAGTTATAGAATCCAGTCATTGGCTGGAGGATGGGAAAAGTGTGTGAATGCAACCGGAAATTACTTAGGCTAATCAGATATTGTAGTTTTCAAATTTTTGGTCTTCGGAAATGAAAAACTCTGAGATATTTCAATCGTACCTAATATTAAGAATATACTGGTAATTCTTATAAGAATAAGCATTATGTCTGGAACAACCAATACTGTCGTTTACTCTGTGCCCAAGCAGTTGTGGGAGGTTAGTTGTGCGGTGCTGGATATTACTAGTCAAAATGACGTATTTAAGTTTTAGCACTCACTCCAAATTAATGCCTGTAGAATTCATATAATATATGTTAGATAACATATTATAGGTGTATAATGGAAAATGATCACTTAGAATCTATGGTCTGCACACTAGGTCTATAAGTTGTGCATTACCCATAATCATGTTCATAAAGTTTTACACCTATATGAGAATTGAATCAAAAATCCATGTTAGTACGTTGTGTACCCTTCTCCAGTTGCAGTTGAGGATTACTTTTTGGTTTGGAAAGGTCTTAGAGATGTGGGATGTTATCTTGTGAAATGGCGTTCCATGCTGATCCACCTGGTGCCATAGTCGGTCACGGTTTATACATTGGATTTGGTTTATACATTGGATACATGGTTTATACCATCTAATTGAGACCCAAATATGATTAGTAAGGCGAGATCTGAGGTGGTACAGGCCCAGGGAAAGTTCTCGTACGCTAAGGAAAAAGCATTAGGTAAAAAAATGAGCGGAATGTGGATGTGCATCATCCTATTGGAAAAGACATATCTTTCTGATGATTCAGGGATGGCAAGGGTTGTGCATCATCCTACTTTAAGACATACATCTCTCTGATTCAGGAATAGCAACAGAACTGATTGATTATATTCTGAATGTATATTTGACTGGCAAGTGTTCCGTATGTGAACACCAGAGGCATATGATGATTATATGCTGTGGCTACGCACCACATTATAACGTCTGGCATTAGTTATATCACATTCACTATGAAGAGTGCCGCTACGAGATTACGCCGTATTCGGAAATATTATCATTAGCATTGAAATAGAGCCTCCATTTATAACTAACATTATTAAACGCAGTGCTGCAACATTTAACTTTCCAGGCACTTTTTTTCTGAACCCCATTGTATGTGGGCTGATGCATTTTTAGTAAGGCGTAAGATGAAATGTGACGAATGTTATCCGTGATCGGTACTGCTTTCAGCAAACCATTGCAAATTGTCCTAACTGAAAGAGATACGACATTGGTCCTAGTAATCTGCGATACGCAATAGCACGTTACCTATGCATTCATTTGTATATAATTGCTATCTGAAACCGGGTTTCATGCTTGTGTACCTTCCTCGGACCAAAGGCTCCAAATTTGATGCACAACGGACATTTTCTTAGCAACGTATTGAGTAGAACTCCTCTGGAACTCTCATAACCTTGCGCAAACGTCATGATCTGCACAAACTAATTGCGTGAACAACATGAAGTGATTTTGTTTACTTTGTCCTGGAATGTCGGCAACATATACAGTGTGGCACCGTTCATCATCGCATCCATAACCCCTATCAGCAGCCTACTCGAATACAGTCTTCGCGTCACTTTCTTCGGATTCATTTTAAACTTCTACCAGTGCATATATAGCCTATTTGATTTGAATTTAGCGTCCCTTTAAGGCATGATTCTATATGATACGTGGACCTATAGCTTAACGTGGGATCCGATCCACATGAACTCCCACCAGGAATCGAACCCATGTTTCCCGCGCTAAATGCGCGTACGGTACCTCATTGCCACAAGCAAGCTCATTCACGTTTTCGGGATTGATGTTTAGATTATAAATAGATGGTTACATTCGTAATTTGTGAATTTTGTGCTGTAAGCTACCTTCATCTCAATGGATTTCCGTTTTTGTTAAATTCAATTCACGATGACTGAAGTTAGAATGATAAACTAGTGAGAAATGTCTGTTAGAATTACAGCATTGTCTGTCGATACATATACAGTGTGACACATCTTCAGGCGTGTATAATACGTATCCACATATACACATAGGCCTACAGACCTTGCTGTCCTTTCAATTAGCGATTGTACAATGCTTGTGGCATGTTCCGCCGGTAGCCATACTCTCTATCTATCATTGAGTCGCTTGTACTGTACATTGGATTCGCTATCACCGGAAGCGTACTCTTTCCGTCTGCTATTTGCAGTGAGTTTTGGTAAATAGAGAGTGCTATTAACACATCCGCTGCACACCACGCGTGAGAAGAATGGGTGTGCAAGAGAGGAAAGGGAATCTACATTTGTATAGATATTGTGTTATTGCAGCGGGAAAGTACGTCGAGTTGAGCGATGTAGAAGGCTGTCGTTTTCCTATTCTGATTTACAAATTGATTTTTCTTTCCTTCCTCCCACCTCCATACACACACAAACATACGATTCAAAGCCTTTAGCACAGATTTTCTATGCGGAATCACAAGTTGTAATTAACACTTACAACTGTAGAATTTTATCAGAATGTGTGTGTACCTGGCAATAGAGTTTGTAAATATATATATATATATATATATATATATATATATATATATATATATATATATAATATATTTAAATTTTCAGTACGATTCTTAGAACTTCTTTAATCAACAAAATTTATATTTTTCGCAACCATTAGACACCATTAATGTTCTTCATGTTGACTCATGATTAAAAGCAGAATATTTTCTTTTTCGTTTGGTCATTTTTAACAACACTTTTATTATGTTACTTTTCTGTTTGTTTGTTAGACTTAAAATATTAACAACTTACACTTCATACACCTTCATACGAATTAGAGCTCTGAAATTTTATTAGCCGATGACAATGTTTTCAACATAATTTTCACTCTAGGTTATGGTTTTACTGTAATGTTAATTAATTTTGAGATAACCAGAAAATATGAAAATAAAGATTTGGGCGTTATATTTACACACAATGTGTCGTTTAGGAAGCACATAGATAATATAATAGCAGAAGCATATAGGACATTGGGTTTTGTAATTAGGAACACGCAAAGCTTGACGGATATATATTCTATTAAATTATTATTATTATTTAATAATTTAATAAGAAGTAAATTGGAATATGCATCAATAATTTGATCCCCAAATTTCAAATCCTATCAAAAGCAATTAGGAAAATTAAAAAGAAGTTCTTACGATATCTCGATTACAAGAGACCATGAATCGACTTTAAATAAAAATAATTCTATATGTAGAATTATTAAGAGTTTAATTGTATATCACTGACTGATAGACGTGAAATTTTGGATCAGATATTTTTATGTGTCAATAAATGGAATAATGGATAACATTGATTCTGTTTTAAAAGAAATTTAATGTTAGACATGCACTTTAAAATCAAGACATTTATTATCAAATAATATATCCAGAACTGTTTCTTTACAAAACTCATTTTTATATAGAATGTGCAAGACGTATAATAAATTAGCTAGCAAGCAACAGCGTTAACTTTCGTTAGCGTTAATACCAGCAGTAAAAAATAAATTCTAGTAGACAAAAAGAATCACGCACTACAAGAGTCAATTTTGACCGGTAGATGTCAACTGCTGGACATTGTCTACTGCAACCTAACAGCGAGATGTATAACTTCTACTATCTTTGTTTCAATAATAGAAAATGGGATATAGGCTAGATAGCTATCGTTTAGCTCACCCTTAACTGTGAAGATATTAATGGATTTACTTTATTAACAAACTCGGCTGTGCTAATTGTTTTTTATATTTATTTCAAAATACAGAATTCAAGAATTCGCTTTCGATTAAGACTTACGATGCGAAGTAACTGAAGGGCTAAGTCATTGTTACCCATTAAGATGTGAACGCATTAACTTCGTTAATCAACTTGACTGACTAAAATAATTACTCTAGCTATCTACTACGAAAATTAGAATTCAAAAATAGGCTTTCGTTCAAAAGTTAGGCTATCGTGTAGAATAACGAAGGGGCATAAGTCACCGTTATCCGTTAAGGTGTGAACGGATTGACTCTATTAATCAATTCGACCGAAATAATTACTACCTATTGCAAAAATCAGAATTCCAAAATTCGCTTCCGTTCATAAGTCACCGTGTTTAGTAACGGAGGAACGTGTCACCGTTACTCGTTAAAATGTTATAGGATCGACTCCGTTAACCAAACTTGAACGAAATAATTACTCTAGCTATGTATTGCGTAAAATAGAATTCAAGAATTCTTTTCCGTTCAAAAGTTAACGTGTTTAGTAACAGAAGAACGTGTCGTTGTTACTCGTTAAAATGTAACCGGATTGACTCACCGCTCAAGTCACCCTTACTTATGAAGGATGGATTGATCTGTTAGCTATTACGAAAATGAGAATTCGAAAGATATTATGTGGAGTAACGGAGAGACGTAAATCACCGTTACTCGTTAAGATGTGAACGGATTGATTCCATTAACCAACCCGACCGAACTAATTAATCTAGCTATCTACTGCGAAAAGAGAACTCAAAAATTCGCTTCGTTCAAGAGTTATTGTCTGGACTAACAGACCCAGTAACATTAAGTCCAGTGTTGGGAAGTAACGTAGCGCAAGTAACGCGTTACTTGTAACGCGTTACTTTTTAAGTAACGTTTCCTAGTAACGCGTTACATTTTTTCAAAAGTAACTGTAACGGTAACGCGTTACAAATTTTTAAGTAACGTACCTAGTTTGCGTTACTTTTTTCGCGTTACATTTCGGATGAGTAACTACAATATATGTATATTTTTTTTCGGAAACAAATGTTTCTTTCCTGTAAGTGAATTTCTCAGAATGAAACAATCGAGCATGAACTAAGTATGTCAGTGACCGACAGTCACCGACACACAGAGAAACAGATACGTTCGTAGTGCCACTTGCTGTTTTTTTGAAGATGAGGACAGCTTTAGGGAAATCACGTGTAGTGATTGCAAGCACCTGGAAGATTTTGTCGTAGATTTTGACAGCTCCAAATCAATACATTCAGTGAGTGAACTAGGAGTGCAATGATACCGGTAGTCTATTTTACTTTGATTGATGTTGTTTTTATAAAGATGGAGAACGAAAATATTTTGCCGTTCGAACATTTGAAAGAATACTTTTTTCTTGAGAGCTGAGGATGATGGTGGACAGAATTTAAAAGTAAAGTGTCTGAATTGCCCCGGCGGAAAATATTTATCAACAACTAGGGTGCCATTAACGATTTACAGTAAGGGGTTAATATGAATAAACTGTGTTCTGATGAGCAGACCTACTTTATTACTAGAAAATAGTTTGCTGATGGTTTGTAATATTGGAGTTCTTTCAGATCAGTTTGCTTATCCTAGAGTCCCGTTGATTATAGAGTAGTGTAATGTTTCTCTATATTCTGTATTTTTAATTTTACATAACAACATTGTTATTATTATATAATTAGTTTAGCATAATAATAATAAGCAACCATTTTTTTCTAACGCATAGGGATGAGCACGAGTTAAGTTAAAACTCGACTTGACTCGAATTCAAGTCGAGTTTCGAGTCAATTCAAGGGTAATATCCTCGAGTCGAGTTCCGAGCCGATTCAGTTTTTCGCGTCGAGTTCGAGTCCAGTCGAGTTTGATAAATGGCTTGTTCGTTTTAACTCGTCTTGAAATCATGGCCTGATTACACTGGAAAACGAAAACCATGAGAAATGTAAGCTAAACAGTAATATGGAATACTTTTAGTGTTGCTCACAACAGGGGACACTGTTCGCATCTCGTCTCGTCTCGATAGCGAAACCACAAGAGATTTTTTATAACAAGCTCAGCTCGGCTCGGCGCAATTGAGAAGATGGCTCGAGCCCGCTCACTTGGGGTGAACCATCGGCTCGAGCTGGCTTGGTAGGGATGACCCATTTGCTCGGTTTGGCTCAACTGAGCCGAGGGCTCTAGCCGAGTCGGTTGGGTGAGCTGTTGGCTCGGCTCACTTCTCGGTTCGGGTCGATAGTGAATAAGCTGTGAGCCGAGGTGCTCGAGTCCTTGACAATTCTAAACCCAGGCCGAGCAGTTTTGGAGATATTTGGTCAGTGCCCTAGAACTTTTAACAGTGTTTAGCTCGAGTCCGAATACTTAACCTAGACCCTCAACCCAAATTCAGAAGCTCGTGAACAATGTCCTTGACTCCTAGACTTCACGACTACCGAGGTTGGCAATCAACTAGTTTTTTAGTATTCAAATACAAATCGCCTATCTTTCATTTTTATATACAGTGTTGTTATAATTAATAATAATAATAATAATAATAATAATAACAGCGGTAGTAATAGTAGTACGGAAAATTGAAGTCATTTTTTTCACATTTTTAAAGTTTCGGACCTAAAAGTAACGCGTTAGTAACGCGTTACTTTCGAAGTAAAGTAACAGTTACTTTTTGGGGGCAAGTAACGCGTTACTAACGCGTTACATTTTAAGAGAAAGTAAAGTAACTTGTAATGCTTTACATTTTTACAAGTAACTTACCCAACACTGATTAAGTCCCAATAGAGTTATCAATGTGCGTTAAAAGGAATTACACAGAAGGTAAATATTTACAAAGTAACAACAAAATGAAAAATAAATAAATAAAAGACAAATGCAGCAGTATTCATAGTTCCCTTCTTTTATTTTTGTTTCATGAAAGAGTTCTTAAAATACCTAGGTATAACGTTGTATAGTATCACCCGTCTTCACCAAAGCCATCTACATACGTGCTATGGCTTGATAAATGTACGATGTGCTATTCAGAAATTCTTTTAAAGAGAAGTATTATGAAAGGAAGAGATGGATACTTGATATTTGACATTTACTCAAGCACCACAGACGGATTTTGAGTGCTCACAAAATATCTACGTTTATTCGAAAGTATATTTAGTTGTTGCTTTTAAAGCGTTCCTATCATTCCATGAAATCGCGCTTGCACTTCGAATATAGCCCACATTTTCAGACAAAGAATTGCAGAAGACGACCGAGCGGATATGACTTTAATGGTGCTTGTATTGACAACGATAAAACAGTAAAGGAATAAATAGTCTTATGTTGCTATATGACGTCACCAGCTGAAGTAGTAAGAAAAGAATGAAAACAATCCACCACACACCATGAAGGTTTGCTTTTACACTATGCTAGTGTAAAAGGAGATGTTTCCTATAATGGTTTTGATGCATTCATTCTCCTTTACTTCGTATCTTTTATCGTAATAATAATAACAATAACATTCCACAACAATAGAATTTCTGCTGTATTGTTTATAGCCCGCACATACATGTAAAATCAAAACAGACAGACACGTTAACTTCTACACTAACAATTCCTCTTCAGGTCATAAATTTCACCTCTGCTGATGGTCCGCCATTTGAAACTCAGTGAAGCGAATAGTTATAGCGTCCACATCCTTTTCTACTTGGTTTTCAGCATCCAAAGTGACACACTTGGAACCTTTTCTACGTAGACAAAAGCTTCCAACATTTCAGCAGGAAAGAAGCAATGTTTGGCAGCTGAGGGTAGAAAAAAAAAAGTGGTTGGTAGATTAAGAGTGGGCTTGATAAGCCATTGTTGGCATTAATGCCCTCTGGTGTGGATAACGGAAAGCTCTGTAATGTTATTTCCTGTACGGTCCCAAGCAGTTTCTGGATATCGCTGGGGACCCACATAAAACCCTCTAAAGCCATGACATAGGAAATGCCTCGTAAATTGATGATTTTAGGTCGAGTGAGCGGGATAACTGCGAAAGATGTGAGGTGAGTGTATAAATTCTTCTTAAAGGATACACTTTTCGTACTCACAGACACGCATGCACCCGCTTTTTGTGGTTAGAGAGAGATAAGGGTAGAAAGCAAGAAAGAAAATATAGGTTATCGATTTTGATCTGATATTGAAATAGTGTAGAGTATTTCTTTTATACTACATTAGCCATGGAGAGAGTTGTATGCAATGGGGTCTCCCTTCCTTTCCAAACTCTTTAAAGTGATTTGAAATAAAGTGGTTTTATATTTTAAATACAAAGAAGAGTAGTGAGTTTCATTTCACATTTGTGAAACTACGAGGGTGATTCAGAAAGTAATGTCTTCAAGCCCACTACTTGGGTAATAGTAGTGCAAACATTCTGAACTGTTTATCATTAATGCAGTGGTGTTTAAGCTATAGAATGCAACTTGTTCATCTTCCTAGCTCTTCCCGTTCCAAAGTAATGAAGTAATCCATGGCATTCAGTGGTGACGTCAGTTGAAACAGCGGGCTGTCATTGAATTTCTGTCTGCGGAAGGTTGTCCGCCCAGGAATGTTCATCACCGGTGACGAGTCATGGATACACCATTACGACCCGGAAACAAAGCGTCAGTCGATAAAGTACCGCCACACGTTCTCTCCTCTGCCCCCAAAATTCAAAGTTTTCCCACCTACTGGCAAAGTGTTGTTGACATTGTTCCTCATCCAGCTTATAGTCCAGATCTTGTGCCCTGCGACTTTTCACTCTTCCCTGAACTTAAGGATCACCTTAAGGGCCAACGCTACAGTTATGATGCGGAAGTGAAAGCAGCAGTTCAGCAATGGTATTTCCAGCAGCCACCAGAATTCTTCCCCAACAGCATGAAAAACCTTGCTCCGCGTTGACGCAAGTGTGTTGTTCGTAACGGGGACAATGTTGAAAAATGCCAGTTGTAGTTGACAATGCAAGCTTTCCACTGATACCTAACGGTGCTATCTGTCAAACACAAATAAAGGTATCACGTTGGAGGCATTACTTTACGAATCACCCTCGTATTGTAGACTTCCAAACTATGTGAATTCAATACTGGAATCGGAATCAGTAAATTATAATTTCCGATTGCAATAGAGTGATAATCAGAGACGGATACTTCTCTTCGGACACTGAATCCATATAATAAATAATTTCCCATTAGGTCTTACATTAATTCACTATAGGAATCAGTATTGATCCCGGAAGTTAAACACTTTTACTATTTCTCGTAAGAACTAGGACCAAATATGTTCTTGGGATCCGGAATCCATATCAAAACAGTTTGTTACTCACTATGAAGCTCGCTATTGAAACCGGAAGTAGTAGCAGGTTTTTATCATTTCCGGTTGCGATAGAAAAATAGAGTCAGTGATGTTGACCTATTCTTATGGTACTAAATCCGGTCTTATGGTCATATGAAAACGACTTCTTGCTACATAGTACATTTCGTTGACTTTAGCAATCGATGTTGAGACCGAAAATCACAGATTTTTCATAACTTCCAGTACGAATAGAGGAAGTAAAAAATGGAAATGAAATTTATTCTTGGGACTGATGAATCTTTATCACAAAGTCATTTCTTCCTATCGCCTACCATTTTTCTCTATGGAGATAAATATTAAAATCGGAAGTGCTCGTGGATTTTTACCATTTTCGGTTTCAGTAGGGGGAGAGAGAAGAGTGAAGATAGAATCTATGATTGGAATGCTGAATATATCACACAATCCCGCTTCTAGGTGTGTATCATAGTTTTTTTCTTCTGTGATGATGGACACTGAAACTGGGAATGGTTGATTTCTATTACTACCGGTTTGAACAGAGAGTTGATAGAAGCGCTTCTTGGGACACAGAATCAATGCTTTAAAACATCGATTTATCTTAGATTTTTCTCTCATACATGACAGACAGACTGACAGACCTTGTTCTACCGTATACACTCAAATCTAAGACGCAGTTTTCTGCCAAAATTTCATGTATAAAATAGTGGGTATCCCGGAATCGCTTCTGAATTATTTCATTGAATATCCAGTATGCGTCTTAGAATTGAATACAAGAAATTGGCACAACTTTTGAAGATTAGAAATGGGGGACGCGTCTTAAATTCGAATATTGTATGGCCGTACCGCTCCCGGGAGATTTAGACTTGCAACAGAAACTTTAAGAATAGTGAAGGTATCCACGAAACTTAATCGAATTTCAATATTTAGAAGTTGTCCTGTGATCCTTCCGTAATGATCGCAAACATGTCCAACAGAAAGCCACTTTAGCGTGGCCGTATATTGACCAGAGAACAGGACAGCCGTGCAGAGATTCAGTACTATGAGCAATACAACAATGTCTCGTACCGCATTCACTCCATCAGTGGTACACAGAAACCTCTCTAACGTTGTGAACAATACATATAGTCAATGCATGCAAATCTCTCTCTCCGAATCCTCACCTGCCGTGGCATGGCTGGCCTTCCTCATGTCAACATGTGGAAGGCCTAAAACTTCTCCTATTTATACACAGCGTAGTTTGGAAACCTAAAAAATGGAGTTAAACAGCTATATATAAAAAAAATCTGTGTACGTCGATGCTATATTAACGGAAGTTGCATCATAGTCTGAAAGACATATAATAACAAAAGCATTTAAAGAGTGCAGATCTCTGCCGAAGATTACGAAACCGAATGGTAAAAATCCTCTCACATAACCTAAATACGAGGAGGGACCCAAAAGAAACCGGATTGAAAGAGCGCTGCCGTTCCTAGGCGTAGTAGAGAGTTTTTCTGCTAGGTGGGTCTAGTAGAGACCTTTCCAGATCAGTTGGCCAAGCGACGTCTGCGTAGAATGTTAACGTTTGATCGTATTATTGTCTTTCACAACTGTTTCTCGTTTGCCGCCTGCAAAATCTTTATGGCAGACTCAAAAGAACAAGGAATGTGTTTGCTTTCTACTTGGAAAATCGGAAACGAAAACTTACCAAATGCTTCAACAGGCTTTCAAGAAGGATACTATGAACCGCACACAATTTTTTTGAGTGGTTTGGGCGCTTTAAGTGTGGTGAGATGACTGTTGAAGATCATGCTCGTTCGGGGTGCTCTTCATTTCTAAACGACGAAAACATCGAACAAATCTGCCCCAAAATCAGCGAGGATCGTCGTTTCATGATCGATGATATTTCAAAACAGGCAGGAGTGAGTTGGAGCTCGTGCCAGTGTGAGGTTTTGCAAATGAGACATGTTGCCGCTAAGTTTGTTTCTCGCCTGCTCACACGGATCAAATCATTCTCTGAATTTGAGCCAGGACTTGAAAAATCAGATTGAAAGTGATCCAATTTTTATTGACCAACATGACATTTTCCGAGAATTAAACAAAATCTAAAAGGAAAATGTTTTGATGATGTAGACGCTGTAAAAAGGACTTCGCAGAGCGCATTGGACGATATAAAAGTCCCACAGTTCCAGAGGTGCTTCAAACAGTGGGAATGAAGGAGACTGAAAGAATTTTGTAAAAAATGTAATAAATTATTTTTTTTAGAACGAAAGTCCGGTTTCTTTTGGGTCCTCCCTCGTAAAAGGAGATGAAACGTTGTATACAGTCTGTGAAATTTTGTATACTTTCTGTATATCAGTGGAAAAAAACACTCACACGCACATCCTTCTTCTAAAACATAACCTCCTAGGTGGAAGTAATATAATAATAATAATAATATAGAGGTCGTGAGGGAAGAACTCAGACTGAAAGTACTAGAGAGTCCTAAGACAAATATTCGGACCCAAGAGGAACGGAAATTCGGAATAGTGGAAACTTGATAACGAGAAACTGCATAGTTCATACAGTTTACCAAACATTGCTAAGAGTAATCAAGTCTAGGAAGCCCAAGTGGGCAGGTCATGTAGCCAGAATGGAAGAAAGTAGCAATACTTTCAAAGTTTTAACTTGAAATCCAATCGGGCAGCGACCATTAGGAAGATCTAGGAGCAAATGGAAGCACAATATTAAGATGGATCTCCCAGAAATAGGAATGTGAAATAGAAACCGGGTCCAGTTGGCTAAGAACAGAAGTCAATGGAGAGCTTTCATGAACGCAGCATTGGCCTATGAAACGGCTATGACCACGCGTATTCATAGAGAGAGTTACATATTATTTTCCATCTTACTTTGGAGTATTGTTTAATTTCGTTGAATAAAATTTTATGGTTTATCATTGTTTATGTTTTGAATTACATATATATGCGGGCACCAACTTTTTTTTTTTTTTAAATAGAGGAAGTTCGGGTATTATGGAATACCATTTTTGTTTCGCTTGTAAGTCAGTTAATAACTGCACATTGAAACAAAAAGGGAAAACAAGTATACGCCTTACATATTTGGCTTCATTTATGCGTATCTTGATAAAGAAGTTTCATTACAGGGCGGGCAAAATTTATAATTTGTAAAGAAATCACTTTGGAGAGTAATATGAAATAGTCGGGTAATATGGAATACAAATGCTATATAGAAAATAAATGAGTCTTCTGTTGAACATACAATGGATACAGTGACAATATATGAAAGTTCTGAATGCCAAGCCATAACTGAATGTAATTACTTACAAAAGTCATAAATATAAAACTCGGTTTCAGGATCGGCACAGTCGTGTGTTCACATTAAACATGATGAACGCTGGACCCAAGCTCACCCCTTGTATAATCAGAAAATTTGCTGTAATAAAAAATACACTTGGTATTGTTCTCATCATAAATATATGTTTAATTGCCCAATACCGATAGATATTTTTGTAATCGGAATACCATACGGAATATGAAATACCGTGCTTTTCTTGCGGGTATTCCATATTGCCCTCCACGCCACCTTGGAAACGAAAGACCTGTTAAACGCATTTGAAAACGTATAGGATAATGGCGCTTATCAAAGTACCACTCTGTATATCCAACGTCATAGTGAACAAAGAATTGTTGTTCAATTACATTTCAATAGGAAAATACAGGTTGTAAAATCCTTACCTGTAAAAGTTTTCACGAATATGAAATCAGATTTTCAGGTCTACCAACACAACGAATGTCACAATCACATGGAGACTGACTGTAGAGCATCTTGGGAACGTGAGGTAGTAGTTTCTTTCCTCTCCGCTTGGAAGCAACACATCACAGGTGAGATAATGAGGTATTCCATATTATCCGACTATTCCATAATACCCGAACTTCCTCTACTTAGGGCCCGTGAGGGTCTTAATCCGGCCCTGTCTATGCTGAATGAGGTAGTTACATTCACTAATCAAAGGATTTATAAAATAGTATAGTTATGCCCTGGTGGTAACAACCTACAATCAGAACAGATAAAATATTTTGTGCTTCCATTTTATAATTCTACTAAAGGAATTATAAACACTGTGCACAAGATAAAAAGAAGTTATTCTTTAAGTAGAACATCCAGTTGGTGGAAAATAACTATGTTTTTCTAAGTCGACTAAACTTACTGGGTTGAATATTTCTATTATGCTAGGAGAGAATAATGATCTGAAATTCAAAGGGTTTCTCAAAAGACTTCGTAAAAAGCTTTGCGATGAATATTTGAGAGGACGTCTTCTAAACAAAATACTTCCTCTGAATATAAAGCATAAGCTACACGAAATAACAGGGACTTCAGAAATAAGGACTGCTCCACAATCCACCAATTGCAGCATTGCTCTCGGAAGATATGACTGGAAGAAAAACGGAAAATCGGAGACAATGTGTCGTCAGTGTACCTACTATTATATCTATAGAAAGCACACAGCCTCCACGTGCAGTGATTTCAAAAGATTCTCCAAAAGATTCACGTGCGGGGACTTTGAATAAACTGAGAATGAAAGTAAATCTCCAAAAGTACTGGTAACCTATGTTAAGCCTGATCGGAGAAATGTTCCGGAGATTTTTTTTTTCTACTGAGCCCCTCGATGAAATATACACTGTAAACATGTGTAAAATCTGGAAATCCCGTTACTAAAATTTATTATGAGTGTATGAGTGAAACAAAACCAAATTTATGGTATTAAGTAGTAGTAGAAAATGAATATGTTTCTACTACTGGTTATATAGTAGGCCTAGTACTAACCATTTTCGGTACCTACTATCATTTTCTTTTCTTTATTTTTCTGAGTTTAACGTTCTATCGTAATGCACCGAGACTAAAGTAGACAGTGTTGTTAAGAATAATAATACTAATAGTGGAATGACGAAAGTGAGAGGAAAGGGGAAAAGCCTGAATCCATGGTCGCTGTGTTTGTCCACCACCAAGCTCACTTGGCGGAAGTTGGGATAGATCCTTCTCGCCAGAGGTGAGATCCTACCACTGAGCCACCACTCCCTTTCACCTTATTTTGGTTATTGGTTGTTTACTGAGAGAATAGTAACAAGCAAACCATTATGTCATTTACTTCCTTTTCAAATAATCTAATCAATATTAAGTGCGTGTATTTTGAAGTGTATTCTCATTAAATAATATTGGTCACTGAAGTTTTCAGTATGCTAACGGAAATGAATGCAACACTTGTATAGAATTGTTTCATAATATTAAATTTCATTTCTGTACTCAAGTTACAAATGATAGAAAATGCCGAAGATTCTCTTAAAGAAACTTCGGAAAGTATAAATATGTAATTATTTTCTATGAAAGCAAAATAAAGCATTTAATTTTAAAATTCACTACAAACTGATACCAAAACAATATGAGCAGTATTGGAAATGAAATTTTTCATTTAATTTTCGTTTTAGCAAAACGATTCAAAAGACTGTGTGCGACCTCTCGGCTACGAAATAAGGACGTGACTTCTGAAGAGTTGACTTTCTCAAGAATTTCAGTAACAATAAGAGGAACCGTTGAAAGATTCAAATAATTAGATTTATTCTGTGACAATCACGTATGACATCTCGCAAGTAAAGTAGTAACAGGTACTGAAAAAGAAAGAAAGTAATCTATCATTGTTATTTTACCTTGTATAATAATAATAATAATAATAATAATAATAATAATAATAATTTCAGTATAAAGCTAAAGTAATTACGCTAGTGAGAATCTGATAATCATGGTTAAATTCTAGGTTGATTGTCAGAAATCTATTTGAGAAAGTGTTGCTTTGCAGGATCTCTTTTAACCCTTGGAGGACCATTAATAAAAACATGATATAAAAAATAATTTTTGGCATATATATAATATAAAACTAAGATTATGCTTAGAGACTGTTCCTTCATAAAAAATATTATTTATATTTTTCACTGGTCTTTGTACGTGGTTTCTTTTGCTGGTCTAGGTTTTTGTACAGCAGATTGCAACAGTGAATGTTTCACCATATAACCAATGGAAACACGGGATACAGAGAGGAAGCGTCCAAAAGTTGGTTTTATGTGGTAATTACTAGATATAAAGAGTTAATTCGATGTTCCATCGTGTGTATCTTAAGTTTGCAATGTGATGTTGTACTGAATTATTTCTTCCTAGCGTTTTCTGTTTTTACCAAATGTTTCACCTTACACGCTACAAGGCTTTGGAAGAAGTCTATAAGTTGTTACGACACCGCGTAGGCTGGTGCTAATGGTGTTTTCGTGTGACGTTTGTTTGGTTTGCTGATCCTCTTATTGTTAGATACGCCATATGACCATCGAGCTGGATTACAATCTTGATCATTTCTATTTAACGTCCCAAGTCCCAACAGGTCAAGCTCACTGTATTCAATCAGGCTCAAATTATCGGGAACTTGTTTGAAGATCCTTATGAGCGATTTCTAAAGTAGTATTGGTTTGCTATGAACTCAATCAAGAGCATTTGAGGAGTGCTAGGACATTATATTTACACTAAGGAATGTGATGGTAGGGCGACAAGGCAGTACAGCTCTTGTAAAGCCCCTCATCGCGTGTATTCGATATTGCCACATCGAATTGTATTTTAGTACATAAAGTAGTTTCATCTTTATGGTAACGAATTCGATCGATAGGTAGTTATTTGTGAACACGTCCGAAAAGTTGTTGCGGGTAGTTCGAAACCACTGTGGATTAACTTGCAGCGAAGACAGTTGTTGTGTGTAACAGTTATCGTATAAGTTTGAAAATTACGGCCTTTTAGGAGGGTTGTATTTGAGCGTTTTCCGACATTAGTTATAGTAATAGGCAAATAAGTAAACTGTGTATAACAAAATATTTCCGTGTGTCGAAAAAAGGATCGACACTGTGATGGATTGCAACAAAACTGGTAACGCTGCTCTTGCTCCAATATTGGACATTGCAGATAACGAAGGCCAGGGCAAATCCCCGATGTAGTGCAAAATGTGCGCTCGTTAGTGTAATATAAAAGCTCGCCGTCTCGAAGAACAATAGCAATGCGCGACTGATGATTCTAGTTCCTCTGATCCGTCCCTTACGTGTCACGCAGAAACCTGTACGTAGTTGAAACTAGTGGTGGGCACAAAAACCGGTTTTTCGGTTTTTCACCGAAACCGGTTCCGGTTTTCTACAAAACCGGTTTCGGTTTTTCTTCAAAACCGGTTTGGTTTTCTTTAAAACCGGTTCGGTTTTCACCGAAACCGGTTATCGGTTTTCTCCGAAACCGGTTCGGTTTTTCACCTGATCCGGTTTCGGTTTTCTTCTAAACTGATTCAGTTTTTTTTCCAAAATTTGTTCTATTTCTGACCAGAATGGTGTTTCGTTGTTCTCCGGAAACCGAATCCATTTCCACAGAAATAGTTTTATGTGTTTTCGAAAAGTTTTCACCGAAACCAGTTTCGGTGAAAACCGAACCAGTTTTGGAGAAAACCGAAATGCCGGTTTTTCGGGTTTCGGTTTTTATAAAAACCGGTTTTGCTCATCCTTAGTTGAAACCTCTACGAATCCCATCTTGCACGAGAAAGGTGGAAGTATGTAGTGACTCTGGACGAGCCATGTATCTGTGTATTTGTCGGAAACGCCATCTTGTATCATCCCCGTAATTCCAGAGGTCGTTCTGACTGGATACGTGAATGTGCAGCAAGTTAGCCACGCGGTTTATGGTTGTTGGTGGGCGGTTCAACGTGCGGTCTAGCACTTCGTAG
Source organism: Thermobia domestica (assembly GCF_964235325.1). Taxonomy (NCBI): domain Eukaryota; kingdom Metazoa; phylum Arthropoda; class Insecta; order Zygentoma; family Lepismatidae; genus Thermobia; species Thermobia domestica. The sequence goes on along the minus strand of NC_137463.1, from coordinate 99,902,016 downwards.
CATCGCAGACTTCAGACTTATTTCAGCATGGAATTCAGTCGTTGGCTGAGCAATAGCAAAACTGAGGTTGCCAGTGACGACTATTTTGATTAACCAGATATTGTAGGTTTATTTATTTATTTATTTTGAAAATGACATACCTGGCCAGACATTTCATGCAGACAAATCAAAGACGATATTGATGATCTTAAATTAACATGCAATTGATTTTGCCCTTTATACCTTGGTTCACATCAAGCTCAATAATCTTACTGACTAACAAATTTACAAATTCTGTTTGTTTCTTGTAGACTTACATGCGTAAAATTTCATATTAAAACCAATTGAGAATGTTGCGAGAACATTGCTAGAACAAACTTAAAAAGAATTGTTTTGTTCTAAAATTTATACGAAATTGTATATTAAATTTATTTGATTAACTAATGACGCAATAATTATTCAATCAATATTGGTATTAATCAACACCAATATCATCTCTCTATCACTTATGGTTCCCGAGATGTGGCTATACTTAAATCTCCTGAAATTGGAATTTTTTCGCCAATATCTCGGGAACGGTAAGAGTAACGTGAAAAGTTCCATCACTTCTTTCATACAGTTTTTGATGCTCCATCGGGTGGAGAGCTCGAAATTGAAAAAATCGCAAATAACAGACAGACAGACAGAGAATTCAGTAACGAACTTTTTCGTTTATTAGCATACCCCCACATGCTGCGTGTTAGCATATTTTGCAATAATTCTTCTCTGTTTTTCATTTGAAATTTGCCTCAAGTTGTTGAAATCTCGTACAAAATTCGAACACATATGGACATCTTGAAGTAACCCACACTTGCTTTTCTTCTCTTCTACTCAAGTTTGAGTAACACGTATTTTACTATTTAGAATTTTCATTTATAATAATTAAGTATCTAAATTTAGAAAGTTTCGAAAATATGGACATCTTAATACAACAATTGCAGTTCCAACTCTTATTTTGTTTTCATCCTTTTTTTCTTCCCTTTTGGGTCGAATATCAAGAAACGTATAAACATGAGTTTAATTATTTTAAATGAAAAGTGTAATTGTAAAATTTTGTCTCTAACCCTAAGGTATTGCGATATATAATCTTCTTATAACTTTCAACGTCGAATTTCTCAAATATCCTTCCTTAGTGGTGCCTTACGTCACTAAACCAATGTACTGTAAAAATATTGACTCTTGGTAAAGCAATTTATTCTAGCCGTTGATCAATCAGGATTTCTTTCATATCTAGAAATCGACGTCCAACGGGTATACCGTGTAGGCAAAAGGGACGGTGATGTAATTAATGAAATTGTGGAATGAAGAAAGTGGAAAGAAATGGGAGAACCCCGAGAAAACCAACCTACACGGTGTTTGTCGACCACAAAACCTACTTGGCACGAGCTAAGTCAAACCAGGGACCTCGCACCAGAGGTAAACGCTCTACCATTGATCCATCCAGACCTCTTTTAGACTTCCAAACTAAAAGTGCTGTGCAGAAGTTTCCGAAGTGTTATAGAACGGTTTTGTCCGTCTGTCTATGTGTTGACAGGTATCAGAATAAAAATGGAAGGAGATATAGAGATGCAGTTTTTAGCAATCAATTCAGCATTGCAAGGATAGGTTCCATCTCCTTCGCGAGCTCTCTACTCAAACCAGAATTGGTTCAAATTACTATTTTCAACGTTTACTCCCATAAAACGAAAACGGTAACAGCGAATTTTTCTTTTCTTTTTCTTTCTTTTTCCTTTTTTTCTTTTCTTTTCTTTTTTTTTTTGCAAACGATTCAACGTCCCAACGCCATCTACCATGGTTGTTCCGAACACTCTACCAAAACCGGAAATAATTGAAATTATTTCCGGTTTTAATACTGGTATTTATAAAACAATAACGGTATGAGATATCGAGATGTAATTTTTTGCAGTTGTACAGCGTCCTTAAGAATAGGTTAATCTTTCCCGCTAATCTTCTATTCAAAACGGAAGTGGTTAAAATAAACCATTTTCGTCTTCTTCATATTTCTCACCGTAAAAAAAAAAAAAAGGCAGGGTATTAGATAGCGATAAGCTGGTTTTCTGCAAATGATTCAAGCTTCAAAAAGAACATAACATCACAACCCGTAACGCTCTACGAAAACCGGAGGTGATTGAAATTTACTACTACATCCAGTTTCAATATGGACTTCCATAGAGCAAAAGCACATTATTTACACGAGAATCATATATGTATCATAGAAAATAGTCAATTAGATAAATCTCACTCGCCAATAATTGAACCGAATCCCAGTCATCATGCGAAATATTCAGATATAGAGTAACGAATGGCTTCTTTCTCAGTCAGATATCCTAACTTTCTTTAGTTCTTCTTGCAACTGCTAACATTGCTGTTCTTTAGTATCTTGTTTGTTTCAGAAAATTAAAAGTTTAGTGGTGTTTGCAGAACATCTTATTGTACTTTGATGCGCTTGTGAGTGAGCTTTGATGTACTTGATAGTGTTGTATGTAAAGGCACACTTTTTTCTTTCACGTTACTTTGTGTATTATAATTAAAGCGCTGGAAGGATGTGAATCCAAGAAAGGGAGAAGCTATTGTGATATTGAACGAGAACACTTCCTTAACCCAAAGAGATATTGCTGTTAAGTGTGGTGTTACTCAAAGTGCTGTAAGTAAACTTCTTAACCTCGAGAGTGAGGCGGGTTCTGGTTTTCCACATAGGAAATGCGGTCGAAAATTCGCAACAGTCACTAAGGATGACTCTTATTTCTTTTTCTTCTTCTTCTTCTTCTTCTTCTTATGATTATTATAATAATAATAATAATAATAATAATAATAATAATAATAATAATAATAATAATAATAATAATAATAATAATAATAAGTGTTCTGCCTTTTGGCAGGTCCTGGGACTAATGAGGATTTTTTTTTTCAATTTTAGATTTGGGCCTGGAAATGTTTCTTCCACTTTTCTCGATCTTCAGCTTCCTCTTTTAACTCTCAATATTTTCTCCTATCTTTCAAATCATCGATCAGCTGTGTTCTTCATCTTCCTATTCCTCACTTACCTTCCATCTTTCCTTCTATGGCGGTGCGAAGAAAACAATTTCTTCGCAAGATGTGTCCAATCCAATTGGCCTTCCTATTAAGGATGCTGACTAGAAGTGTCCTCTTCTCTCCTATCCGTTTTAAAACATCTTCGTTTGTTGCTCTCTCTGTCCATTTTATCTTCTCCATATTCCTCCAACACCACATTTCGAAGCTCTCTAAATATTTCTTTAACTTTCGTAATGTCCGTTTCTGAACCATAAAGTCCAATGCTCGGTATATAGCACTCGACCAACTTCTTAAGTCCAGTATTGAGCCTTCTAGTTAAGAGTGATCTTTTCTTGTTGAATGTTTCTTTAGCTATGGCAATTCTTGACCTGATCTCTTTGGTGCAGTAAGCGTCTTTCTTGTTACAAGCAAGTAAAATTGAACCACAGAAAAGTAGTTTTGACTTTCAAAATGATCTTGCTTGTGCAGGAGCGCACGTTCATAACACTCAACCATCCCTCGACGTTTCTTGCAAAGTGACAATAAGGCAAAAAGACCAACTATAAAACAACATTGACGAAGACCGTGATGAAGAAATGCCTAAAATGGGCAAGAAAATACAAAAATAGAGCAAAGGACGAATGGAAAAAATGTCATTCTCTGATAAGAGCCTCTTTTCTGTCCAATGGTGTGGGTTCAACACAATCGTCGGGCGACTTTTGAACACATTTCACCGAAATATATTCAAATAGTGTAACACCCAGCAAAGACGATGGGATATTTTTCCTACAGAGGACCAGAAGCGCTTGTCTCTAAGACATCGATGCCCTATAGTCCACAGTTGTTCCAGAACCCAACCAACTTGAAGGATATGATACTGGCATTTCTTAACAGGACAGTCAAACAGTTTTTCTAAGAGAAGGTAAGCGTTTTGCACTGTCGTGGGAACTCACTGTATATAAATCTGATCGAAGATTTGTGGTTATTTGCAATAGTAAAATCAGAAGTGAGGGTTGAACAACAAAAGGCAAACTTGTTTCCGTTGTAAATAAAGTGTGGTTCCACAATGATGCACTCAGGCCAACAACGTGCAAAAAGATTGGGGACTCAATGCCATAGAACTTACAAATCTTAATTCATGTCAAAGATGCGCGTACTAAATGGTAAAACTCAGGTATGTACATATTAATTTGTGTTTTATGTAAATATATGATCCATAGTACAAAATATCGTTCATTCCATTAATTTGCACAATGATGTACGTACTCGAATGTGTTGTAATACCAACTTAAACCTAATAGATAGTCTTAGTACAAATTAGATATATTTTGTGCCATCCTAAAATAGTATCTACATCCTTCTCGAGAATAAAAGTTTCTACAAAAGAAAGAAAAAAATAACCGTACTACATAAATGAACTCAATTTAAATTATTTAGCAATAATAAATGATTATAGGATAAATAAATATGAATTTAACTTTAGGTTGATGAAACTTTCAGTAAATACATCAAACAAATCTAAACGTTACGAACGGAAGATTAGGCTTTAGGTAGGGTTGCCATATGTCTGTTGGGTCCGTGTCCTTGTCTGTATCGTACAAAGCATGAAATTGGAAAATGTCCGTATTTGACAGTTTTTGGAGCTGCCCTAAAATTTCTGAGTCAGGAATCGCTCAAATCTCGGGCGAAAAGAATTGTTTTTTCATCATATACGGTAACTTAAATTTTAGTAACAATTAATAAAATAGGTTCGTAAAAAGTGTCTCATTTTTCCATTCCAGAATTCTTTTGGTTAGATTTAATATACGTAATCTAAAGGCATGATTTAATATGTTCGTGTTAATGAAAAAATTATAAAACATATTAATTTCCTATAGTGTTTTAAGTATTAGAGTAAACAAGTGTGTGATAACCTAAAAGGTAATTTTTAGTAAGAAATTTCAAAATATTTATTGTGTTTGAGCACCATATCTTTGATAAGTCGTCATTTTAAGACTTGTCCATATTTTGGATCAAAAAATTATGGCAACCCTAGCTTTAGGCAACTATCAAAACTACCGTTGAGTGCATTTATCCATCACAATAGACGACATTTTTCTGCAGAGAAGTACGACATACTATAATACTGTTTGAAACAAAATTTTACAGTATGCTGGTGTTTGATTATTTAAGAAGATAAAACACTCATAATGATTTCGTAATTTGTATAAAGAACATGAGAAATACAGAAATCTTCAACTCACATTTCCTGCCTTCCTTCGTGGTAGCCATTCGGCTTCATTTCAAGACTTGTAGTTTACTGTAGTGTCGCTAGATGTAAAAATTCCTATTAAGCAGTAATATCTGGTGTCTATCTAAGGTACCAAATACTGCCAACTAAAACATTTCATTGTAACGGAACAAAATGCATGTCTATTGGAATGAACAAAAAGACTAAAAGGTGTAAGAGTACTACTCATTCCAGCGTTGGAACTTTTTGTATAAAGTAAAAAACGAATTCTGATTAAAGCATATACTATTTAATAAATAATATCGTTTCAGTTTCGACAATACCAGTTTCTTAGATACAATGTGCATGATGAAGGCAAACGTACTTTGCCGAAACTGTAACTATATTATCAGTGGTGCCCAGCCCCCTCATGTCCATGACGCACCCCCCTCAATTGTGTATCCATAGGTGTTCTTCCATGAAAAAAATCTTTTCGATTAATTTTTACACCCCCTCAAACATATTTATATAGATTTTTAACCCCCCCAAATATTTCAATGACACAGTTTGCATCATAGCCCCCCCTTGTGGGCATCCCTGATATTATTTATTAAATAGTATATGCTTTGGTCAGAATTCGTTTTTCACTTTATACAAGGTTTGAGGTTTGAGCTGAGGGTTGATCAGTGAGTCAGTTAGTTTTTTTTTTTTTTTTTTTTTTTTTTATACATATAAAGACTTTCAGGTCCTAAAACATGATTTTTCTAACAATACAAATATAAATTAGATTGTACTGTTCTTATGAAGTTCTATAGAAAATATAGAAAGCTTTCACTGCAATGATAGAGAATCGATTTTTTTTTTTTTTTTTTAATAATGCTTTATATCATTAAACTTCCAAATTATAGTGAAACATGTTTGTTACTTTCCGAAAGAAAAAAAAAATAACTTCACTCAGTTGCTATTTCACAAAAGGCAATTCTATTACCTGTGCCGTTTTTAATGAGGATTGAAACATACAAGCTATTTCCATTATTCTACTTGAACGACTAATTAGGGAAAAACAAGTTTCCACATGTTGTCCTTCCTATTTCGTTTCGCGAAAGACTACTAAATTCCTTAAGTCTCTTTAAAAAATAAAATCCTTCAACGAATACATAGCTGTAAACTCTCGTAGTTCAAAGATGCACTCGAGAATATTTGTCATGTCAACTGATTTTTAAAAGTTTAACGTCCCACGATTGCCTACCGAGACTAAGGGAGACGATGATGATATGGGTGATATTGATGGAATGATGCAAGTGGGAAGAAACAGGAAAACCCCCTAGAAAATCCATGCACTCGGTGTTTATTCACTGCAAAAGCTATTTGGTGGTAGCTGGGATCGAATCAGGGACTCCACGCACCAGAAGTGAGTACTCTACCACTAACTTAACTGATTTAATCGAATACTTTCATCTTTATGTAATGATAAATACGTATCCTACAGAGAGGTTTTTAAGAGAAGAGATATTTCAGTTTAACGTCCCACGTTATGCCCGTTAGGCTAAGGGAGACGACGATTAAGTTAAGTGAATGATAATGGAAGAATTAGTGGAATGAGATGTGGAAGTAAAAGGTTGTACCCCGAGAAAAACCCACGGACATGATGTTGTTCACTACAAACTAACTTGGCCGGGGATTGAACCAAGGATCCAACACGCCAGAGGTAACTAATCTACCACTTAACCACCGGGCTCCTGCCCCCGCATAGGGTTTCCGACGTCCGCTTTACCGTGACATGCCCCCCTCTTTTTCGGGTCCTAGGAATAATTTTTGTAGCAACAATAACTGCGGTAATAAAGATATTGCTGAATTGAACTAGTAATAACATCCATATAAGTATTAGCAGAATTCTCTAATATATTTATTTGTAGAAATATTTTATAGTTTGTCTGATGAAATCCAATGTAAAAACTCATGCAATTTAACTCAAAATTCTTGAAAGTTATTCGCGTAGAATTTGGCGTCGCTTACAACAAGAAGTGACTAGATATACGGTTGCTGTAAATGTCTGTTGTAAAGCGTGAATTAGGAAGTTCTTATGCTGTTTGTTTGTCCGTATACTGTTCTCGGGGTAGAGAGTTTACAAGATGCAAGAAACTCCATAAATAAGCATTATTCTTCATCTTCTCCATAGGAGCCACTAAAGAGATAGCACATTCAGCAAATGCCTTTCTCTCTTCCAGTCTTCATGGTTTCTTCAAGAGAAAACTTTTTTTTTTTTTTTCATTTAATCCGAGACCAAACTTTACAGCAAAATAGTTCAAACAATTTATCCGCTTCTTAACGTATTAAGAGAGAAAGAAAGAACTCGCGTGAATTGATAGGTATTTATGTATCGTTATTTTTTTTTATCGTTATTTAAAACATCCCTTCTAACGCCTTAATAAGCATTTTGCTTAATTGGGGTGTTTAATCCAAAATATATATTGAAATTTCATGGAGAACGACCATAATATCCAAGAACATTGAAGGTAAACCATCTTTCATTATAACCTTTTTTTGTCAATTTTTTATATTTTAATTACTGTGCTACAAAACAATATATTATATTACTTAGCAATATAGGTAATTAGAAATTAGCTCTGCATCTGCAAATACAAAACCTCAATTGATGTTATTGCTATAAAAGAACCTCGTACAAAGTATTGAGAAATTGATTTTTTTTTCTTTTGTTTAACATGACATTAGGTCCGGTACTGAATATGGTGTCTCAACCCGCAAATTTGAACGTATCTTGAGGTAGGTTAAGCTGGGACTTAGCCCCTCAGGTTTCCAGAAGTTCGCAGAATTGGGTTGGACTCGGCCGGGTTGTAAACGTGGGACGTAAAACTTAAATATTTCATTTTCTGCCGGGTTGTAGTCATATCGTGGGATTTTGCGGTGCTCCAGCACCAAAACGGGACGTGAGCTTGCCTCAACGCTTGGGCGCCGATAATGCCCATGGCAATAGGCTCCTAGGTATAACTGACAAGTAAACCTTACGTTTGGGTGAATCGAGTTGCTGACTGAGACACATATGAGAAAGTAGTACTAAATGTGGCCAGTATTTCAGTGAAGTTGTAGGTGCGAAGCTCCGGGCATTTAGGAGATACAGCTACCAGAACATCACATGGAAGTACAGAATAATCTTCATACAGTTGGAGGTAAATGATCTGTAAGACCTCTTGTAACGACAAAAGGTGAATAACAAATATATGGGTACATATTAGGACTAGGCAGCATTTGTTATCGCATAAACAAGTTGCTAATTTAAGGAAAAATCGCCAAAGTGGAATTGAGTCATAATTGAACTTGGGTCTTTCTTCCAGAAAAGTCCTCAATTAGTTCAATCAATATGTAGTTCAGAAAAGAGTGCATGACTTGCACAACAACTAACATTGTAACGCCACTATTGTATTTCTGATTTACTTCTAGCCCGAAGTCATATATTGCATTACTCTATTCCCATTTAATTTTGTGCTGGTTAATGATAAAGCAAAAATGGTTATACCGTTGGATTTATGGTAAAATTTGCTATTAATAAGGTGTCACTGTTATGCGTTTTGTTTAAAACTTTTCTCTGATTCAAAATGGCGGATTTGAACATGGCCGCCATCAAGGCAACTCTTACCATAGACCTAATATTTATCCACCTGCTTTTTATTTAATTATTATCATTCACACAAAATTTACAAAAAGGGGTAAAGGACTAATACATATGCTGCAACAATATTTAATTTCCCTGTAACTTTTTTACCAATTGCGCGTAAATCAAAATTAACGTCACCATTGTTCTTCTGATTAAATTTGCGCTTTAAATCATGTATCACATGGTCATATTCCTATTTTAAAAACTTAATCTTAATTCAAAATGGCGGATTTCAAGATGGCCGCCGTCAGGTATACCCTTACTATATGACTTCGCCCTAGTCCTAATATGTACCCATATATTTGTTATTCACCTTTTGTCCTTACAAGAGGTCTTACAGAGCATTTACCTCCAACTGTATGAAGACTATTCTGTATTTCCATGTGATGTTCTGGTAGCTGTATCTCCTAAACCCCTGGAGCTTCGCACCTACAACTTCACTGAAATACTGACCACATTTAGTACTACTTCCTCATGTGTGTCTCAGTCAGCAATTCGATTCACCCATACGTAAGGTTTACTTGTGAGACCATCCATGTGCCAATGGGCGTATTCCGTTACTCTTCTTGTGATATGGGTTCTGTTTGTGCTTTAGGTCAACACCTTTCGAATGAGCAATTACAGCAAAGCCTGAGCAAACCAACGCCGGTTCAAATTCTGAGACACCGGTCTTGATCAACGCAGTATGCCCATCTCTTCGTAGGGAAGATAAATGTTGTAGATATTACCTCAGCTATGTTCATCTGTTCGCTCGCCTATTGCACAATGACTCTCGCAAAATTTTTCCGATTTTAAAACTTGATAGGTGCCTTAATTCAACTTGAAGATAACTCTGTTGTTTGAAGTTGTAACCCATAAATAATAAGGTGGTAAAAGGGTTTCATTCCGCCCGATGTTCAAGTTTGCACATTTACTTCCATAACTATTTTCTAGTATAAACGAAGTAAAAAAAAATATTCGATTATCTCAAACATTGTGTATTGCTTCTTTTGGGTATTTCCATGCTTCCTACAGCCTGGATTTAAAATCTGCCAAAAATAAAAGGACGAGTTTACCCCAGCATCCGGTTTTAAAAGGGAGCCGCGGTGGCTCTGTGATAGAGCGTTCACCTCTAGTGCATAGGGTCCTGGGTTCAAACCCTGCTCCCGCCAAGTGAACTTTGTGGTGGACAAACACCGTGTGCATGGGTTTCCTCGTGGTCCTCCCGTTTCCTCCCACTTTCTTCATTCCACCATTTCATTCATTTCTCATCATCACCGTCTCCTTTAGCCTAACCGATATAATCGTGGGACGTAAAAAACTTAAAATATTTCATTTATAAACGGTAACTATAATGGACTGTTCAGCGGAATACTCATGATATAGGATAATTCTTCTTTCTTTTAAAGTCAATTCATTTTATATCTTGCTCCGAATATTGTCAGTTATATTTTAAATTAAATACTCTAGAGACGATACCCATTGCAAGTTCAATGACTTTTTTATTTATAGATCATTATTTGTTGTCCATGAAACGTTCGTATGGATTAAACTTGGTGTATCCTGTGCTATGATTGAATAATGATATTTTCTCGAAAACAACCGAATCATATTAATTTTTATGACCTACGGAACTCACGGGTTGACTGCTACAGGGACAAAAGAACGCAACTGAATCGTATACAATATCAAAACAATCCAGTCGGAATTTGTACACTCTGCTTCGAGAATTTATCTTACTATTTTCTTCGTGGCCTATCTATGAGGGATTATACTAGAGTGCTCCCAAATAAAAGAACCCAACGTGATAGATTGGTATTTATTTGGGCATAGCAACCAAAATACAACATAAAAGGGATGTCTCCACAGGAAATAGATTTAATTTTAGAATTCATAGTAAACTACTAAATACGATTTTAATTATTTCTAAATATTAAGATCCAAACACGGGAATGGTAGAAAGTATTATCTTCCTATATCATTGTTAGGTAAATTAACAAGAAATTTAAATAGTCTTGTATTACGTCATTACGAAGTCTCGTCACCAATCGCTGGCCTTTCTCATGAGTAGTTGTTGGATCAGCATCATGGCGAATAGTAGTGAAGCCGTTATTCCTCCGCCTTCAAACAAATATACAAAGCAAAAGGCAGGCAAATCATTAAAGAGTGGTAGGAATGGTGGAGGGGTACAATTGCACTTTGTTTACATTAGGATCTATCTAACGGTGAATGCTGTTTAGAGACCTCTCCTTTTCAACTAGAAATATAAATTATTCCAAAAAAGTTTCCTGTAGGAACGACACCCATCTTAGGTGTCGTGACTATTACACATGTAATAATCATACCGTGACGCTTATAGTCTATAGTGTAGAGTTCTGGAAACAACCATACCATTTCAAATATATCTTCATTCATGTGCTGTACTCAAGAAGTTGAACATAAAGACGATTTAACGGAAATATAACGCAAGTCTCATTCCATATTGCACAGAGAAATGTCTTTTGACGTCCAAGGGACTCAAGTTCCGGGGTAATGAGATGTCCATGAGACATCTTATTTTTGCCAATAGATGTTCTGTGGAAATCTTGATGTCCGCTTATGTCCCAGTAAGGCTAGTCGCATATTTACCAGGGGACAGGCCAGCCTGTTCAAAGTTACTGTTGCCAGAGCTACTGATTTTGCAGATGATCTGCTTTTCTCACGTTCTACTGGTCTACTGCGAACGAAAATGAAAGGTTAACAATCTCCTGCTTTTTCCTTATTTCGAGAAGTTAAAGAAATACGTTATTATTAATATTGAATTTTCATTTTTTCCTTTCATAAAAAGGTGAAATTTCTCTATATGCATACACAAAGATCTATAGACCATATAGTTATAGAGCTTTGCTGTATATAATATGAATACAAGGATACAAGTGTACGTCATCTTCTGTATGGATGATGGTTGGTGATCTTTATTGCTTACTGTAAAACTTACGAGTACATGTTTAGATTGGGACTTGGGTTGGAAGAATAGCTTAGATCAGTGTTGCCACAGTCCTAGCCCTGGAGTGGGCTGAAAAATAGTACCAAATTGAAACAAAAAGGGCTGAATACATTTCTTTATACCAATTGAAGGATAAGGGGAAAAAACAAGGAATGTCCATGTGTGTGCTTTAACGGGTGCTTTGCCCTATATGTTGATGATCCTTAATACTATTTGCCTGTATATGCCATGCATGCGTAGATGTAGAAATGTCAAAGGAAAGGGGCAAAAGATTTGACTAACCCTATTCATTTTGTACGCGGTTTTCAAAATTAAAACGTAGTTTTCTCGAAAATACAGTTTTGTGACATTCCTTCTTTCTTCCCCTTTCCCTTCAATCGTAGGTACATGGCTCTAAAAGAGTAAAGTTCTAGAACAATCATCCCCTCTTCCAAGAGTCTAAATAAAGAAAGTGCTCTTTTTAAAAAGTCACTTTAATGAAAACATCCAAATAGGATCCCGAATAACCATGGAAGTATATGAAGCTTTTCTCATACGTAGGAAGTATAACAGAAGCCGCAAATTAAAAGGGAAAACAGTTATCATTTTTGGTATGTATTCTAAGGAAATCAAACGCGCCTCTATTTCAAAGTGGCCAATAAACCTAAAGGATATTATGGCTATATATGAAAAAATACATAAAACGAGGAACAAATCAATCATCTCCGAGTTCGCATGTAAACAGTACGTTATAATAAAATATTAAGATATAAACTATCAGGATGCATCCATCTAGCATCACTTGTTTCCCGGTATACTTCGAATTACGAATTTCGCACACAAAGTTCACGGCGTTATGTGATGCAACGTCACAGAATAAATGTTCAACATCATTTTTTTAGAGAGTCCAACACAGTATGAGTGACGTGAGATGTAGGAAAGTCTTACTGACATTTTTGAAAATTTGTATTTATATTTGTTAAATAGTGCTGAATTGGGTAGAATCGTACCAACGTTTCCACAAAAGGGGCTGAAAATGCCAGCGTGGTACCAAAGGGCCGATGAATGACAAAAAGGGCTGAATTTGGTACAATTGTACCAAGTGTGGCAACAGTGGCTTAGATCACCTCTTCACGATCGTTAGCGAAAAATCGTCTGGGTCATGATCACGTGTGACTGCTATACTATCGCTAGGTGCATGATAACCGATATTTTCGCATTCCACTTTGCTCTTTCACTACATCTTACTTCACACGCATGTGCATCAAATATTATTGATATAAAGGGGCCATGAGGGTCTTTCTACCTCCAAAAAATTACCTAATCATCGGAATACATGAAATTTAAAATTCAAATTTGTTTTGTATGTATTGTTTTATTTTGAAATGAAAGTAATCATGAATTCTGGACTGCTTGATTTGACCACTATCCCCTTAATAATGGCAAATTTTTGCCCTCCCTCGATTTTCACTCAAATGACGCCCCTTTATGTTTCTACTGCTTTCTCCTTTTTTTTTTTTATCTTTGAGTCTTCTGCTTATCCATCTAATCGGTCTGCCAACATTGTTCAAAGTAGAGGAGGAGGCAGAAGAAGGTGGGAGAGATCCAAGTGCCTTGGTCGTGTGTATCAATCACAACGTTGGAGAGGCTTTTGTATAACAGGTGCTTGAGTGAATATACGGACGAGGCTTAGTTCCATTGTTCAGTTACCTGCCTGTATTGCACCTTGTTTTGCTGTCCTGTCTTCTGGACAACACGCAACACTGCGTAAAGAGAACTTTCTGTGGGATATTTCCGCACTCATTAGGAGGTAATCACAGAACTTTTGGACATTGAAATTTATAGAAGTCCCGTGTTTAATTTAATTATCCTCCAAGTTTTTACTGCGAACCTGAATGTCCCGGGAGCGATACGGGACTTGTGGGTCGCCTAAAGTCGTCTCCTGAACTTGTAATGCTGTGTGAAATAGTGCTATTTATTTATTTATTTATTTTTAAGTTAACGCCCTGTTCAACGCTGATGCTATATAAAACGTGAGATAAGAACCTAATGAACTTTTATCGGGAATCGCAATACAGACATTCCCATGAAATGTGTAAACCAGGGTGGAAAAAAATCATTTTTGATGATTTTTTTTATATAAATCGATTTTTTTTATTTAAATCAAAATCTTTCTCCTCGTATAATACACGTCGCGAACTGGAGAAAAAGCATTACGAATTAAATGCCAATTATTCCATTTAAGTGAAAGTATTGGGGTTGAATTTTGAATTAATCCCCAATCGTTAACCTGTATCAATCCCAAATAATGTTTCTTAACAATTTTAAATTATGGCTTTTTTTTTTTTTTTTTTTTTGTAAATTATAGACTTTAAGTCAAGCATCATCCCTATTTACCCTAGGATCATGGTTCATACCTCATTCTCTTCAGAATAGAACAACTTTTAAAACGGTAACATTCACATTTCCCGTATCATGTTACTGAAGCGGAAAATTTTGAGAGAAGTCGGGATTTTTTCTGTTTTTTTTTTTTTTTTTTTAAATTTTGATCCCCTCTGGACTCCCCTGTGTTAAGTTAACGCACAGATCTCAAAATCAACTGGGAAATACTAAGAGTGTACTAAATGTGTGTACAAAATATCAAGCTTCTATCTTGAATAGTAAGGGCGGGAAAAATATTTAAAATGAGCTAAGAACATCACCACAATACCGCAGATGACCCGTATGTAATATAAAAGTTTCCTCAGACATCCCTATTTATCCTAGAATCATGATTTGTACATTATTCTCTTCAGAATAAAACAGAGTTTCAAACGGTACCATTCAAATGTCTCCATCGTGAGGCCAGTGGTTCTCAAACTTGTTGTGACCGCGACCCATATTAAATATTAAAACTATTTTGTGGCCCAGCTACTTTTATTCAAATACACATCGTGATGCATTCCAAACCAATTAAATTTTGAAAGTCATATTTCTAATTTTTCCATAGAAAGGTAACTCAGAGCTAACAATATTCCCAACGCAATGCCCTACCCCGTGACAGATTTTGACTCACCCATTCTCTTTCCATCCTAATACAGCATCTGTACTGATTGTACAATCAAGAAAGAATTTTTCTGTTGACAAAATTTCTTTTCCTAATAACTAAACAAAAAATAACCTATTAGAGTACCGCTTTTGGCAAGTTATTAAGTTATAACTAATCTAAGGATAGCAACAAAAAGATAAAAATTAATACCGTAATTGCGGGCTACTTGGACCCTTAAGGGGCTACTTGGACCCATACCAAAAACTCGTTTAAAGTCCCATATGCAATGCAATAATGAGTGAGTTCAGAGTTAGATCCGTTAGATGGGATCATAATGCAGGCGTACACACATTGAAACTAGTTCTGTGGTAGGCTACGATTGAGCAGCATTGGTGAGAAAGGTCGTTGACGAAAAGAGTGTATTTATTGAGCGCCAAACTTTTATGTGTGGACACTATTTGCAAGGAAGTGGAACCAATGCTAAGTAAACACATAAGTAGTTACATATAGGTTAATGAAACTGACATGGTAAACTTTCTCATATACAATAAGATGTGTGCGTAATTGCATTATACAGTATATGAAGTGTGTACATATGACCTGGAAAACATGGATATTTTGTCCCACATCTTTTGTTATCTTTATCCCACCCCATCCTTTGTTATCTTTATTAATGAAAAATAAAGGTCTCTTGTCACGTGTCACACAAGTAAGGACTTTTCATTGTTTCCTGAAGGATACCGGTACAAAATGGTACATCAATATAAAAGATTGCCTGCAGGTCGAAAATATGCTGATTTTTCATAACAGCTTGAAGAATATTTACCAGCAATTCAGTCGGGGAAAATGTCGCGAAAAGAAACAGAAGCTCACTTCAAGATAAGTCGTTCCACCATAGAAAGAAGATTAAAGAACAGGTCAAGGCAGAATCCGGGTCATCTGCAAGTGTTCACTGAAGAAGAAGAATTAGCCTTCGCTAGTCATCTTGATAAAGTTTGTGATTTCGGATTCCTCGTTAATTAACTTTATTTTAGATTTATTGTGAAGTCCTATTTTGCCATGCATGGGAGAACTGTCATTGCTTTCTAAGACAATCTTCCCAGTCGAGATTGAGTGAAGTTATTTTAGAAACTGCACCTCCAGTCAACGACTAGATTCGCTGCTAATATTGATAGGGCTCGCGCAGCTGTAGAAGAAAACGTAATCAGCTATTACAGTCATTATATTTGATAGTACCTCTTTACATGTACTCTTTGTGGTTTGCAGTAAATAAAAAGTGTTGTTCTTGGAACACCTACGTCCTACTTAGTCTCAGAGCGATTTCAATGGTTTTCTGTAGGAAAATATGGGGGTGGGTTCAAGTAGCCCGAACGCGAGTCTTACTTGGACCCATTTTTTACAATAATCGCCTGTGCTTTGTTTTAAATATATGTAACTAAAACTGTCTTCGATATGTGCAATAAAGCCTGTAGTTTCACTTAATATGGGTTATGACAATAACTTTCGAGTTTTCGTGGATGAAAATAGGCCGAAAGAACGAATTTATTGCAAAATTGGGTCCAAGTAGCCCGCATCTACGGTACATTTGTTCCCGAGTTATTGACAAAAGTAGGGATGCACGCGAGACGCGAGAAGTCTCGTCTCGTCTCGTCTCGCGTCTCGTCTCGCATTTGCGAGACGAGACACGAGACGAGACTGAAAATTTTATGCGAGACGAGACTAAACCATGTGAGACGAGACGCGAGACGAGACTCAGTTAAGTCTCGCACGAGAAGTCTCGCGAGACTTCTCGCAGTCTCGCAACATTTATGAATTACATGTAATTATATATTTAGTGATTTTACATTTATTGAATTTTCTAAGTTGAGTGTTAATGCCTCCAGGAACAAAAAAGTGATTGGGGCAATAGACATTTTATGAGATTTATTATTATTCAAGGTTGATTTTCAGAATTAAAGCCTTCTTTAGTTTCTAAACATTATTAAAAAGAAAAGCTTTGTAAATTGGAAATTTATTACAACATCGATTTAGGACTTTATTTTGCGACACAAACACATACACGCGGGCGCGCACGAATACATGAACTTCTGTTTTTTGGTCTGGAAAGCGAATAAGACTCCCTATTGCTGCAAAATGTGATATTTCTGTTGTTTGTCTTTTTCACATTACTACTAGCGATTTATGTTGGGGGATGGTGGGGAAATCCCCTCTCGTCAAAGTTTATCCCGGGTCCGTCTCGCAGAAATAACATGATATTTTTTACATGGAATAAGTATTTTCTTTCTATATATTTATCAAAAACATCCCCCTCTAGTTTGGAAGTTTAATTCAAACACTGGTTTGGTAGGATGGCCCTATAGGTTTGATGCGAGATGGTAGGAATGGCCCTATATCTGTCAGTAATTTTATTTTCTAGATCTGGCAACACTATATAAGTTGAAAGCGAAAGTTGATAAAATGCGATAATGCAACATTGCTACAAGCGCGAACGAACCAAAAGAATTGGGTCGTATTGTGTTGTGAGGAGTTCTTTTGTTGTCTACAAGCGCTTTTGGCGGTATAAAAACATCTTTATAATGGAAAATCACCCTTCAAGGAAACGACCAAAACGTGTAAATGTTGATAGTGGCGACGATATTTTAGAAGAGCCAAATATTGCTGGAGACCACTAAGCTGGAAAACAATGTTGGATCCAGCAACAATTTATGCTGGTTTTGCTGTAAATTATGCTATTAACCCTTTGGGGATCCCATGGTACAATTGTACCATACGGGATGTTTCATGGTACATTGCGTTATAATTCTCCTATTTGAACTTTTTCGTCCGTTTTTTTTTTTTTTCATGTCCAGAGGCATTCTAGAAGACCTTACGTATGGTTTCACACCTTCCTGCGTCGAGAAATAGGAGGTGATGACGTCATAATTCTAAAATATATATTTTCTTTTAATATTGCGGGGCCGGTCTATGTTCATTATTTTTTGGCGGGCTTATTTTTACAAGATTGAAATTTTGCACAAACATTCAGTCCACCGAATAGTATTTACCAGATTATTTTTTCAGATTTCTGCGTTAAAACAGGGGGGGGGGATCCAAAGGGGCGAAAAGTTGAAAAAAGGGATATTTTACCAAAAAATCAATTTCTTCGCGATTTTCCCACCTTAGATA